>NC_134690.1:212577265-212903515 GCF_050947455.1 Rhinoderma darwinii | reverse complement strand
TTAAAGGGGGTTAATACTGTGTCACTAAATTATTCACATAGATTGTCTCAGTTTATGTTGGTACACCGACTGTACTTCACTCCTAAACGTCTGTAAAGTATGGGATAGAGAGAGAATAATACCTGTCCTAGGTGTAATATAGAACAGGCTGATCTCATTCATTTGATGTTGCAATGTCCAAAGCTGCATCGGTATTGGTTCTCGGTAATTTAAACCATTGAATCTATTTTAGATATGGCTTTGGAAGATGCCTCACAAGTACCGGGGATTAAACAGAGGAACGACTGTGATATTGCGATTCAGTTTTTATTCTCGGCAAGTTTACAGATTTTGAGAAAGTGGTTTGTAAAAATTCCACCAGTAGTGATCGAATAGCAAAAGGCAGTTTTTAGAGTTCTGCTTTATGAAAGATCATACTATCTCTCAAAACGGAGATTTGAATATTTTTGCAATAGATGGAGAAGTTGGATTGACCAGTTGGATATTATGGAAAAAGTTATTGCTCTAAGGCCCAATATTTGATGTTATTTAGCATGTTGTTTTTTTTTTTTGTTTTTGCTTGTTTGTATTTTTATTCCTCATCTTCCTTGTCGTCAGGAAAGGGACAGGTATTGCATTCCTTATTGTTTTTTCTGTTTATGATTGAACCATATTAAAGGAAAATATTGCAGAATGGAATAATCAAATAAAAATTCTTATAAAAAAATTTTTTCAATTGGCAAACACTGAAAAAAATATTTGTGGGGTGAAATGGGCAAAAAACAAAGATTACGCCATATTTTGGGGGGTTTAGTTTTTACGGAGTTCATCATGCGATAAAAACTACATGTTGACTTTATTCTACGTGTAGCATCCATGGCCACGGGCCGTCGGGTTTGCTCACCTCCCGACGCCCGCAGCCATGGGTCCGTGAGTGCTGGTCTCCTTCCTAGGAGACGCCAGAGCTCACTTCCGCTCCGGTCTGCTGTGTCCTGTAGGGTGCGCGCGCACGCTCGTGCCCGCTCTTTAAGGACCAGCATGTGCACCTGTAAAACAATCATCATTATCAACCACATGATTTCCTGGTCTATAAGAAGGCCCCAGCCCTTATGATCCTTGCCTGAGCGTTGTTAGTTATTCCCAAGTCTGTCTTGCAAATGGTCCCTTAGTGTTTCCCGTTCCAGTTGTTACCCGGGCCCTGTTACCTGTTCCTGTATCCCGTGCTGTGTTCTTGTTCCTGTGCCTACTAGTTGGAGTTGTGTCTACTGCACCTGCTGTTGCTTTGCCACGTCCTGTGTCATCTGCCACGTCCAGAGGGATTCACCACGTCTAGCGCAACCTGCAGCACCTGTGTCATCTGCCACATCCTGAGGGATTCGCCACGTCTGGCGCAACCTGCAGCACCTGCTGTCTTCTGCCACGTCTGGCGTTACCTGCTGCACCCACCTCCATCCGTACCAGAGCTGCGGCCACTGACTGGACTATCCAGGTACCCTTGTGCGGCACTTTGTATTTCTGAAGTTCCTGTTGTTTGGCCAGTGGCCTCCCTGCTACGGCGGTGCGGCCCAGTGGGTCCACATACCCACAAACCGTGACACTACGGGTTGATACGATTATGGCAATACCAAATTTCTATGTTTTGTTATGGTTTACCACTTTTACAAAGAAAAAGTATTTGCTAAAAAGAAATTGTTTTGTGTCGCCATAACTTTTTTATTTTTCCGTCGATTGAGCGATGTGAGGGCTTATGTTTTGTGGTGGATTTTTTGTAGTTTTAATTGGTACCATTTTGGGGTACATGCGTCTTTTTGATAAATTTTTATTCTGTTTTTTTCTGTTTTTACGGCATTCACCAAGCGGGTTAAATAAAGTTATATTGTAATAGCAATACCAGTTATGTTAACTTTTATTTTTTTAACATTACATTTTAGAGAAAAAATTGTAAAGCAGTTTTTTTTTTACATTTGTAATACTTTTTCATTTGGAACATTAAAAAAACATTATGTTACTATTGTCCCTAGGACACCGAAACCAGCGATCATTGGATCGCTTACATGATATACTGCAATACTAATGTATTGCAGTATATGAAGTTTTTCCTTCATTAGGCCCCCAGGCTGCTATAACGCCCATCGGCACCCCGCGATCACATCACTAGGAGGGCCAATGGCATGCCAGAGGGGGCCGCCCCCTTGATTCAAGCGCTTTAGCTTCCGCGGTCACGATTAACTGCGGCATCTAAGGGGTTAAACGGGTGCAACCAAAGTAATCTTTGACTCCACCCTTTGCAGTGAGGTGTTGGCTGTATTACACAGCCATCACCTGCTAAGTATGGAGCGAGCTCAGCCCATAAGCCCGCTCCATACTTCCCCTTAACGCCTGCCACGTACATGTACGTGGCATGTCGTTAGGGGTTAAAATTGTTGTTGATGCAATCATGGTCGAAAAATATATTAGACTTACATTAGTAATGGGTATTTCAACCGATACTTGCCCAGTGAATTTATCCAGATCTAAATCATAGGTTATATCGATATATTGGAGAGAAGTAAAAGACACAGACTATGCTTGTATGCTCAAAAATAGTCCTCTGACATTTATTGATCAAAACAATTACAATAATAGCTTTCAAAAAGGGTGTAGGCTTGATTTCAGCCAATCATTTACAATATGACAATAACTCTGATTCAGCCAATACTACAATGAGAATATTTCATATTGAGCCAATCACAGACATACAATACATTTCAAGTGTAAAATTATAATTTTTCATTAGATGCTTATGTCAGACTTAACACCTGCAATTTCTCTCAGACAGGAATACAATACCATCCTTTGCCTTGTTCTCTCCCACCAAAAGTATATTTTCCCTCCAGGCTAGAACAAACTCTTATCTCATTCCCCTCACTCCCTACGAAAGAGCTGTTTCAACTTCGAGGCCACCACGCATCTCTTACAACAAGCTTTTCATAAGCATCAAGGACACACATAGCTAAGAAATAGCATTAATATACTTGTCTTAAAGGAACAATAACTTCTTACTCACTAAAATGGATTCTTTAAAATACAAAATGGAGACTTCATCCAAGATGGAGTCACATAGTCATACTTATTAAAATGGAATCAATTAAACATATTTTAATCACTTTTATAGGCATCATTTTAATATATTATGGCAAAACTTCTCTATATGATTATCAAATTTATTTATTTTTGCATGATACCAAAACAATGTATATTGCATTCAACTATATTTTTAGTCTGATTTATTGTATCCTGATGTTAAGGACTGAATATACAAAAACTCTAGCCTTAAAGGGGTTTTACGGGGGAAATAAAATCATTTAGGCCTCATGCACACGAACATATTTTTTTCCTTCTGTAAATACTGGCGTAAATATGGGTCCTTGGTCACACGTATTTGACCCGTATTGCACCGGTATTTACGGACCCGTGCCCGTAAATACGGGTCCGGTGTCACCAGTATTCCACCCGTATTTACGGGCACGTTTTCGCTGCTAAATTGCACTGCACTAATCGGCAGCCCTTCTCTCTATCAGTGCAGAATAGAGAGAAGGGACAGCCCTTTCCGCAGTAAAAGTAAAAGAAATTCATACTTGCCCGGCTGTTGTCATGGTGACGTGTCCCTTTTTCGATATGCAGCCTGACCTCCCGGGATGACGCGGCAGTCCATGTGACCGCTGCAGCCTGTGATTGGCTGCACCGGATACATGGGCTGTAACCTCATCCCAGGAGGCCGGACTGGAGGAAGAAGCAGGGAGTTCTGGGTAAGTATGAACGTCTTTTTTTTTTTACAGGTTGATCTATATTGTGATCGATAGCCACTGTCCAGGGCGCTGAAAGAGTTACTGACAATCGTTTAACTCTTTCAGCACCCTGGACAGTGACTATCCACTGACGTCGCCTAGCAACGCTCCCGTAATTACGGGTGCACACACGTAGTCACCCGTAATTACGGGAGCCCCGTAGACTTCTATGGGCCTGCCCGTGCCGTAATTACGGCCTAAAATAGGACATGTTCTATATTTTTCAACGGCCCGGCCACCTTCCCATAAGCATACAGGGAGGTACCCGTGGCCAATAGAAGTCTATGGGCCCGTAATTTTTACGTTCATGTGCATGGGGCCTTAGCAATTGACAGTAAAGCCAGACATAAATACCTTCCTAATAAAGCTTCTGTTCAAATTCCAAACGCTTCTGTTTCTTCTCTTCTGCGCCCCACACAGCCAGAAGATCAGTAATTTCTGCATTCCAAATAGCGTATCGACTCATGCACAGAGTAAGCACCTCCCCAACTCCTGTGTCAACGCGTCACAGCAGATGTCATTCTAGTCGGCTTGGCTTGCAAGCCTGTCCATCCCCTTGCTGCATCTTCCCGCACACTGTTTCTTCCTCCCCCGGATTACGTGGCTTGCAAGATGGAAGCAGGGAGAAATCCTAAAAGATGTACGATGTGAGCAGACATGTATTGAGTGTGAAAGGGAAGCATAAACAGTACACGTAAGGTGCACAGGGCAGGGAGATATATACTTGGAGTAAGGAGGGACAGTGACGTAAGACGTAGGTGTGGAAAAATGGCAATTAAGGTGGGAGGGAGGCTGTGAGACGAAGATATTTTGAAACGTTTCATGGTCTTTGTAGTTTGGACTGTCCTATTTCCGGAAGTACGGATGGTTTGCAGTCGGGAAATGGAAATTGACTTAACATAGAAGAAATCGAAAAATTTGTACTGCAACATGCCAGGGACAACAAGAAACAGCTTAGAAATTGTCTAAAGTTATTTAAGTTTAATTTTTGATTGCGTGAAAACCCCTTTGACCAATTAGTGACCGCCCATTAGTGTTTTTATGGCGCCCAGTAACGGGCTATATTCCAATACAATAGCCTTTTTACGGCATAGCATCGGCATAAATTAATAGAGCAGTGATCCGTTAAATCTTCCTGTTCTCAGCTACCAGAGGTAGCCCTGCTCTAATGGGCGAGATAGATCTCATTATGGCAAAAAAGGCCATACTTACTAAGTGGGTGGGTGAAAACCCGTTCCCAGCAATACGCAGACAGGTCAAAAAATGCTGCAGAAGGAGGGTGCATTAAATAGTGATAGCCACTCCCACTAGTCTTGAGGGGAGTGGCGAACTAAGTGCTCACAAGTGTGCGATAAATGAGTGTCAGTGTTAGTGTAGTGCTAGGGTGTGAATGTATGGTAAAAAAAATTAATGTGCGGGCTGCTCTGCATGCCAAACCAAACACCAGCACATCATGCCCTCCCAGCATATAAGACCTGGCCGCGTCCTGGAAAAAAGTATACATAGTAAAAAAAAAATCCATGAAACATGGGGTAATAGTTGTTATTTTGGCCAAAATACGCAAAGCTTGCACCCTCCTTCTGCAGCATTTTTTGACCTGCCTGGATCCTGCTGGGAACGGGTTTTCACCCACCCACCTACCTAGTAAGTATGGCTTTTTTTGTGGTTTTGAAGTTATCTATGTCCAATTTTTTCTGCTGGTGTTTTTAAATTAGGAACGAAAAGTTCTAGTTAGGGACTCGCAAGGCACTGGGGACCCTTTACGTTGGGTTGCGAGCTTTGCGTATTTTGTAGTTTTAAAAAAGTGTGGCGAAAAAGTGTGGCGAAATTGCTATTTTTTTTCTATTCCCCCAAAAAAAGTTAATAAAAGTTAATCAATAAACTCTATGTACCCCAAGATGGATCTATTAAAAAGTACACTTTGTCCCGCAAAAAACAAGACCTTATATAGCTATGACGACGCAAAAATAAAAAAGTTATAGCTCTTTGAATGAGACGATGGAAAAACTTAAAAAAACAAATAGCTTTGTCATTAAGGCCTAAAATAGGCTGGTCACTAAGGGGTTAAAGAGGATTTACACCCAAAACATAAAGATGGCCATATGTCAGTAAATCATATTTAAAAGCACCAATTTTTCGTAGTTACCGTATTTTTCGGACTATAAGACGCACCTGACTATAAGACGCACCCAGGTTTTAGACAATTTTCTTATACGATTTTTTTATCACTTTTTATTCATTCTTTTTAGCACTATGGTGACCAAAAGACAATGATTCTGGAGTTTTAAATAATTTTAAAAAATGCTATATTGTAATATTTTCAGACTTTTACGGACGCAGCGATACCAATTTTTATTTTATTTTTTTTATTTTTTCATTGTCATTGGGGAAAAATGGGAAAAGTTTTTTTTTAAAACTTTTAAATGTTTTTTACGCTCCTGAAAATTAATTGAACTTTTTTTTTTTTACACATTTTATTAGTTCCCCTACGGGACTTGAACCAGCGATCATTAGATCGCTAGTACAATACACTGCAATACATGGTTGAGTTACGGAAACAGCGTAACTCAACGCTGTTTCCGTAACTACTATTCAGTTGCATGGGAGTTACGGAAACTGCATAGGTCAGCGAGTTACGCTGTTTGCGTAACTCGACCATGTAACCAGGAAGTGAAGTGACCGGAAGACAGCGGAACCGGGTAAGATACAACAGGGCCCCGTTCTAGAGATAGATGCGGGTCCCAGAGGTGAGACCCACATCTATCTGACATTTATGACATATCCTGTGGATATATTATAAATGTCGTTCATGGGAAAACCACTATAAATGCTGCGGTCGCTATTGACTGCGGCATTTAACTAGTTAAACGACCTGGAACAGTGCGATCGCGTAGCGTGTCAGAAGCTGACACCTGCAGTGTATGGAGCCCGCTCCATACATCATCCACTCCCCGCTCCATGATGTGCCGGCACATCATGGTTCGGGAAGGGGTTAAGTAAGGAAGCAGACAGGGGGCCCGGTGCTGAGACTATAGACCATAGCGTTAAGACTATGGAACTCTCTGCCAC
This sequence comes from Rhinoderma darwinii, assembly GCF_050947455.1. Taxonomy (NCBI): domain Eukaryota; kingdom Metazoa; phylum Chordata; class Amphibia; order Anura; family Rhinodermatidae; genus Rhinoderma; species Rhinoderma darwinii. The sequence continues at coordinate 212,896,640 of NC_134690.1, read as the reverse complement.
AGGATGTTGTGATGGTTGATTCTTTGAACAAGTTCAAGGAGGGCCTTTATGCCTTTCTTGAAAAATATAATATTACAAGCTATTAGTACTAGATTCTGGAGATGAGACGTTGATCCAGGGATTTATTCTGATTGCCATATTTGGAGTTAGGGAGACATTTTTTTTCCCCTCATGAGGCAATTGGCATCAACCACATGGGGGTTTACCCTTCCTCTGGATTAACACAATAGGATTATAGATTGAACTTGATGGACCTATGTCTTTTTTTCAACCTTATCATCTAGATAACTATGTATTTCCCAGGACACTTACATAAATCATTTGACCAACTCTGTTTTTAATAAGTGTGATATATACCACGTTATATCATGCTATAAAAAGATGCTGGTTTGAATTGCAGCTAACGTACAGAAAAGGATAAAATAATTGTAAAGATGGTCAGCATGGAAAACCAGACATGGCCAGGGGCGCACATTTTTGTTGACTAATCTTCAAATCTTGCTGCTGCCCCTGAAAACTGTAATGGTAATGTGCAATATATTGTGGCCACAATTTATCACTTACTTAGATCCATACATCGATATTTCATACAATTCCTAAATCTGTGTTTTTACATAAACCACATCTCTTCACCCAGTACTCTAAATGGTGAGAAGAAAGTGAGGTTGGGCATTTTAGTAGAGTACTGTAATTGACTTAGACATTTATTTTAAGTACTAAAACCAAGGTCATATGAAATCAGATGTCATCTGTTATCGGTGTTAATAAAGAACCTTTTTTTTTTATCATTATAGAACCCTATCCCATCAGCAGTTCTGTCATCATTACAAATACTATACACAATGTCAGAAAAACATGAAGGTTACTCTGAAGCTAAAAAGGAGAATAGTTATGAGATCGGAAAAAAGGTGCCCTTTGTGAACCTTCCCATTTATATTATACAAGCAAAATAAGAAAACAATGCTCAGGTTGCCCTTTGTGTTCCTAGCTGAATGCTTTCACTGTTTGTATGCTTTTTTGCAAGCCCCAGGCAGGCTTTGAGATGGACTGACAGGCTCCATTTCTCTAGGTTTTCCTGTCAGTTCTTCTGTCTCTGAATAATGAAAAATCTCTATTTCTTTCCTCCCATCCACTCAATCTCTGAGAGCAATGTAATTTAAGGTATAATACAAACACATCAGCTAGGTCTTTGTTTGCCCCCAATTGCATAATAACTAGAAAAGGGAAAACAAAGGTGAGTGTGAAGTTTTCACCATGAATAAGTTTTCTGTTCCCAGCTAATGGATTTATTTTCTTCTATTTAGCTAATAAATTGGGTCATTATGCTACAAAATCTTTCATTCCCGAACAAGTGATTTAAATCTCTCAGGTTTTCATTTTTATTTCAAGCACAAGAAGCGGCATAGAATAATTGGAAGTAGTTCTACGTGAATGTATGTGAGTCCTCATATCGAATTCAGATAAACCCTAATTGACCTTTTTTCCATTTTTTATGTATGTGACCTAGTTTGTTCTCAATGAGTGTAAACTTTTACACCAATTAGAGTTATCTGTACATCTGACAGGACAGATTTCTAAGACGCTACTTAAAACAAATCAAAGGAATTAAGGGGAAAAGCCTTTAAGGTAAGAGTAATATATTGTTTCTCATAACTTCAACATTTGTCCTTGGTATGTTCAGCAATATTACTTCAAAGAAAAACAATAAAAAGGCTTTGAGAATTTCATTAAAATTTTAACACTGGAAAATGCTTTGTAAGGCAAACATCACTGGAACATGATATTTTCATTAAAAAGATTCAGAAATCATTGTCATTTATGTAAAGAGAAGCAGACATTGACGATCCATACCGATTACTTTCTGCCCGGCAAAGAACAGAATCCTTTCCTTTTGATCACCACACCTGGATGGGTAATCTAGAATTGAGACTAATAGCTGATTTGCTGCCATGACAATGTTATTACAAGGGTAAAACGAAAACTTTTGCTGCAAATTGTAATTAAAACTATTTTTCATGATCTGCATTTATGGATTTATGACATACCCATAATTTGCTCATATATAATTATTAACTCTGATGGCCCACATTTACTAATGCTGTCTAATAGTTAGACAGTGTAAACCTAGAACAGGCAGGCACAAAATGCGCCAAATTTATCACACTGGTGCATGCTGCATGATAATTTTGGCGCATATTGCATGACATGTTAGACACTTGTCTCTTCCTTATACCTCTTTTGATTTAGCTTATTTTGCACCAGACATTTGAGCCAGTTTTTTGTTGCATATTTGGTGCACATTGGTGCATTTAAGCAATGCCCAACCACGCCCTTTTCATATTTAGCGACGCCCACCTTGCAGAACACTTTTAAAAAGTGTCTAGTGAGGTCCAAACATCAAAACTACACCAAGCTGCACCAATTTGCTCCTAAATTCGGCACCTTTTCTAACACTTCCTGAAACCCAGACACAGTGGTAAATCTGCCCCAATGTGCTTCTACTCTTTTCTTGTCACATGTAACATTTGTTATAGAAGTTTGGTACAGAAACAACCATGTTCAGATGTATGGAATGGCTTTTCAGTCACAGAAATTGCTGCATCAAATCTGGCACATGTAAACAAACCCTAAGGCCCTATAATTTGCGGCACTCTACGGTCCTATTTCTGGTCATACTGTTTATATAGGTACTGAATTGTAGTATTTAGCTGGGTGCTGCATGATACTAACTGGGTGCTGTATAGCACTGTTAATTCTAGATTGTCTGTGTAACTACTTATCTGGGTGCTGTACATTACTAATTATATTGACACTGTATGCAAATAATTATCTGGGCACTATGTTGCCCTATTTAATGTTGCACTAAATGGAACTACTTACCAGAGTAATATATGCATTTTTAATCTGGGCATTGTATGGCTATATTAATTTTGGCACAATTTTTCCTTTAAGGAAAATAATATCATGAATTGTCATTTCTTTACAAGTAAGATCACTAATGAGCAATTATCACAATGTGTACAGCCGTGTACAATATTTTGGACTACTATTGGAAATATTGATCTGCCAGAAAAGACTAGAGGAAACATTGTCATCAGAGACAATCAAGATGCAGATTACTGACACCCAGAAATTGGTAGGCCAAATACTCATAGTGGTCACTTACCATAATATGAATGAGTTGAAAATATTCTAAACGACATTAATTAATTTTTGGGGAAGTCTTCATTAGAAAAATCCTTTATAGCAAAGCTGTTGAAAAGCAGAAATAGAAGCAATAATAAAAAAAACTGTTTAATGCCTGAAAATGATAAACCTATGAATGAAATATCAATGTGAATGTTGTTTAAAGGCTATGTACAGCTTCGAAAGCAAATTTTTTACATATAAAAATCAATGTTTTTCTAATTAATTTTTATAAAAAAATATTTTTAACTTTTTGAGATACAGCTGCTTGGTATACTGTATACAGAGCAACTGTATATTGCACTGAATCCTGTACCTGTCAGGTCAGCGGGACTGACGGGTTCAGTGTCAGCAGGTCCTGCGTGTCCCTGACACACAGGATCCACCTGTTATATATCACATGTAAGTTATGAACCGTCCCGCTGATCTGACGGATACATGTTTCAGCGCATGATACAGCTGCATTGTATACATAATACAAAGCAGCTGTATCTCAAAAAGAAATGATAATTTTTAATAAAAACTAATTAGAAAGTAATAATGTTCAAGAGATAACTGTTTTAACATACTTGTTAAACTCTGTATTTTATTCCTAAGCCAATTTGTTGTATAAGAGAATTAATATCAGATTTGTAAACGATTAAAAAAAATGTAACTTTATAAAGATTGTAAAACGTAATAAAAATGTATTGAAAAGAAAGTTGCACCAAACACACTGACATATTTATTAACAGAAAAAAAAAAGCTTTTGAAGGTGTACATAGCCTTTAAGACATCTAGTGGGGGGGGGGGGGGGGGGGAATACACACTAACACAATAACAGCATTAGTTCTCAAAGATCCGGCCTTGCAAAACTAGTTTGCTATGGATTTATATTTAGTATACAGATCCCTGCTCTGTGGCATCTTTAGGCTGGATTCCCACAGTGCAAATTTGCTGAAGATTTTGCATGCGTTTTTTAAGCCAAAACCAGGAACGAAACCTAAACAGAAGAAATATATAAAAAATATATAAAAAAAAAAAGGCTTTATAGGTCTGCTCTCCTGGATCCAATTCTGTTTTTTGCATATAAAATGTTGCCGAAATCTGCAGCGCATCTGCACTGTGGGAACCCAGTCTTAGGGGTCGATAGGTTGCATGTCACAAGAATCTTTACACTGAATACCGATTCCCAGCAGCAAGGGTAGGCTCTGGAAGGAGATTTTGACACTAACAGAAACTGTATCTTCCAAAATATTGAGAACATAGTAATAACAGATACTACTTAGGACTTAGGCTTCGATCACATCTGCGTCAGGGCTCCGTTCCGACGTTCCCTCTGAGCTTTCCGTCAGAACCAAGCCCTGACTGACACAAACTGAAACCAAAGTTTTCCGTTTCCATCACCATTTATTTCAATGGTGACGGATCCGGTGCCAATGGTTTCTGTTTGTCTCCGTTGTGCAAGGGGTCGACTACGCTATTGATTCCGTCAAAACGACGGAACCCTTGCACAACGGAGACAAACCGAAAGTATTGCCACCGGACCTGTTACCATTGAAATCAATAGTGATGGAAACGGAAAACTATGGTTTCCGTTTGTGTCAGTCAGGGTCCCGTTCCGACGGAAACCTCAGACGAAACGGGACCCTGGCGCAGATGTGAATGAAGCCTAACCTAATAAAGTAAACTCTGCCTGATTTTACATTTAAAGGGAATGTGTTGCGAGTTTTTTTTTTTTTAATTGAACAGTTAGTGTAAAAATGATTAAACATTGTTCTAATTTTTTACTTTTTTTCACTAGTCAGGAAATATTATAAATTAGATTCTAATTTATAACACTTCCCAGTGCTGGTTAAGAATTTGTACTCGGCACACCTTGCTTGTGTTACAAAAATATATTTTTATTTTTATTATGGATGCCAGAGGCTGTATGTGCTGTTACAAAAATATATTTTTATTTTTATTATGGATGCCAGAGGCTGTATGTGCTGTTACAAAAATATATTTTTATTTTTATTATGGATGCCAGAGGCTGTATGTGCTATTTTTATTTTTATTATGGATGCCAGAGGCTGTATGTGCCATTTTTATTTTTATTATGGATGCCAGAGGCACATACAGCCTCTGGCATCCATAATAAAAATAAAAATATATTTTTGTAACAGCACATACAGCCTCTGGCATCCATAATAAAAATAAAAATATATTTTTGTAACACAAGCAAGGTGTGCCGAGTACAAATTCTTAACCTATACCCGGGTTGGGACCCTACCTCGAGCACCCAAAGAAACCAGTGCCATCTGAACACAACCATACTTCCCAGTGCTGGTCACTAGATGGAGCAATTCCCAAAATTGCAGCATTGCATGTGGTAAAGCAACCACATTGCTTTATGCTGCAAAATTTGGGAAAACTCACTCGCTCTAGTGAGCTCTCAGAATCCCCCCCTCCTTTATCCTGGCTAGTGCCAGGAGAAACGAGGGGATTGAACGGTCAAACCTCCTACACTGTGTGTCGCCATTTTTTGAGCTAACACACAGTGTAGTAGGTTAACATACACTAGTAAACACACAGTAAAACACGAACATACATAGAAATAACTTACCTGCTCCAGTCGCCGCCGCTCCCTCCGGTTCGTCCACTCCGTCTGCTACCGACGCTCCAAGTGCACAAGTCCGGAAGCTGCGACCGGAAGTAGTAATCTTACTGTCCGGCCGCGACTTCCGGTTTACAGGAAAATGGCGCCGGACGGCGCACAGTTCAACTTGGACTGTGTGGGAGCGGCGCATGCGCCGTTCCCACACAGACGGCGTACAGCATAGTGAATGGAATGGGCCCCGTTCGCATTCACTATGGGACTGTAGCTGCCATATTCCATGTCTGTATGTGTCGTTAATCGACACATAGAGAAATGGAAAAAAAAATGGCAGCCCCATAGGGAAGAAAAAGTAAAAAAATAAAGAAAAGTAAAACACAAACACACAAATAAATATAAAAGTTTTTAATAAAACACTAAAATCAAACTGATGTAAAAAAAATTTTTTCGTGACACTCTTCCTTTAAGGTGGTATACCGGATTTCATTTACAGTTTATTGGTTATTGATCCAAAGATATGGTATTATAGCATTTCTCTTACACTATGATGGGGAATTGGCAACTACATGGGTTCTCTTTGGACATTCCTCTATGCAGCCATTTCTTTGTTATTTCTGTTTTTGGGAAGGCACCTCCAGATATACCCCCTGCCCTGCTCAAGAATTGTGGACCTGACTACCTAGACTTTTGAATGAAAACTTTTCGTAGTTACATAGTGATACATCCTTCTGTACAGATTTATGATCCAAGCAGATTCATCATTCAGGAGTTTGATAATGACCCCTATGGAAGTTGTAATGGTGACCCAGCTTTCTCAGAAATAGATAACCTGCCAAAAATTATATAACAGGTGTTTTAATTGTTTTATTTTAGGGTGATATCCTTTAATAGGTCAAGCTACAAAGTTAAAAACATTTCACTAGTCTAAATTTTGTTTACAGTGTTCATTTGTAAATTTGTCTGAAAAAAACAGTTGCTCAGTGCCTTGCAATCTTAGGCCTCGTTTACACGAGCGTATTATACGCGCGTGCGACGCGCGTGCTTTTCACGCGTGTCGTACGCACCTATAATAGTCTATGGGGCTGTTTAGACGATGCGTGTATTTTGCGCTGCGTGAGTGCGTTGCGTAAAACTCACGACATGTTCTATAATCTTGCGTTTTTCACGCAACACGCACCCATTGACTTCAATGGGTGCGTGAAAACAACGCATGCCACACGGACGGTCCTGCGTTGCATGCGCGAAAAACACGCAAGAGCTGTTATGTCCATTCTAATTAGTCTATAAAGCTACACAAAGCTTCTCCAAACCAGGAAGTGCCTGCCTTTCAAGTGCGAGGGGGCAAGACTAGCCAGTGCCAGGAGAGTTGTCTGGGGATATTTTGGAGTATTTCACAGCCACATACTACAGCCATGCCGCGCGGGATGGATGTGGAGCGCCTCATTCTTTTTATCCAGGAGCATCCAGCAATATGGGATAACAGATGTGAGGAGTATCACAACAGGACGGTGAAGGAGGACGCATGGGAGTTGGTGGCCAAAAACCTCTTTGGGCAAGAGTGGGAGACAGGCCGAACCCGTGACCGCACTCGGTTGGGTGAGTACCTTGCATTTTCTGTCAATGGCTGTCATGCCTATAGAAAACCTGGGCCCTGTATGTGTATTGCGCACATGAGCACGAGAAACTTTGGTGGAGCAGGTGCTTCGCACGTCCCACCGCATTGCCATTGCAGGGCCCTTCATTTTGTAGTGAGAGGTGATAGTTCTGATGGCGTGTTTTGTTTTTGTTACATACACCAGTCCAAGATATCAAGACACGGTGGCGGAGCTGCCGTGATCAATTCAGGCGAGAGATGGGGCATCTCGCAAACGGCCCTACATGTATACGAAACAGCTGATGTTCCTGAAGGACATCATGGATATGCGCACGTAAGCATTTATGTCGTTGCATGAGTGTACTGTGTGTTTGTCCAGGTCCTGTCTGTCAACGTGTTGTTGTGGGCATTGTTAGATTTTGTACTCATAATTTTTTGCCTCCTTGTAGAACCACCGACAATTTGGAGGATACAGCAGAGGAGACTGACGTGGGGGAGTCTGTGGCCGAAGCCCCTGCTCCCAATATCCTGCCACCCAGCCCCGAGCCGACACCCCAGGAGCCCGCACCAGGCCAGTCAGAACGGCCGGTTGGCTCTCCAGCCCAGGAGCGGCCCGTGCGAGCCCGCAGTCGGCGTCTTCGTGCCCCACAGCCCTCCACATCTGCCCAGGTGGATACGCGGGTACTCGAGTATTTGAGGCGAGCCGCAGAGGAGGATGGCAATGATGCCTTTGGCCGCAGCATTGTGCCCCTCCTACGCCTGGTGCCGATGGACCTTATGGGCCGTCTGCAGGCGTCGATCGTCACATTGATCGACGCTTGCAGACCGCCACACAATCCCCATCCGTGTTTCACGGCAATCGAGCAGTGGCGAAATACTTACATGCCGCCACCCACGGCCCAGGTGCCTGGCCAATTTCACCCTGTTCCCCATATGGCCCGTCCGCATCCATACATGCGCCCTATGGCTCCCCACTTTGCGGGGCCCACATTCCAGCCACCACATCAGCACCACTATGCTGGCCAGGAACAACCTACCCAGCTCCAGGTCCAGCATAGTGGTGCTGAAATGCAGGCATATGCCTCCCCAGCCCAACTATACCAACACCTCTGAGTGTGTTGGTGCCAATATTTCTGGACGGCACTGTTGTGTGTGGTGCAGGCCTGGCCACGTATATTGTGTGATCCTGTTTTTCGTTTGGATTTCGTTACACCATGTTGGTGTGTTATTTTTTTTGCCAAAAATTTGGGATTGGTCCGAATCCCTTAATAAAAAAAAAAAAGTTCATGGTTTTGTTTCGTTTTATTATTCTTTTCGACCACCCAACAGAAGGTTTGGCACACATTTCCTTAGCCTACACTCTCACACACTTCTGGCCTTTTGGACCAATGCATGGACATGTGATATGAGGTTTTAGTTAATCTCTCGTGGTTTGACATGGCTTGTAAGGGATTCCAAAGTTTAGGTCCTGCCATGGGCCCTGAAGCAAAATAAGTACACTTGCAATTGGAGTTCCCTAACTGCAGTCCGCACAACAGGATATATGGGCAAAGTAAGTCGCCAACTGTGTAAAGTCCTGCTCAAACCCCGAGAGATATAAGCTCGCAACCCGCGTCAAGGGTCCTCATGTTTTGCGAGTCCCTACCCCAACCCCAACACACAAAAGAAACAAAACAAAAAATGCCCACATCTCAGGTCGGTAGTGAAGCGTGAAAAGAACATTCACCCCTTCACAGGTCATCAGCCCCCCACGGTGCTGGTCCAGATGGGCACTCAAAATATGCCGCCAAAGTATCACGAACTCGAAGGCCGGAGGAGACAGATCGCCCTAGAGGAATCACCGGGACATTGTCAGTGGTGTCTGCGTGTGTTATGATATAGTCAGCATCAAAGTTTGCATCATTAATGCGGCAGAAGTTATGCAGAACTACACCCGCTTGGATAACACGTGTGACATTATGCATGGACAATTGCATTGTTGACAGAAAGACACGCCACCTGTTCGACATAATGCCAAAGGCACATTCGACACATCGCCGAGCTCTGCCCAGGCGGAGATTGAACATGCGCCTACGGTCATCCAAGCCCCTTCTTGGAAAGGGACGCATGACTTGCCTTGTGAGTGCGAACCCCTCATCTGCCACGATTACATACGGGATTGGGGGCCCGCTGGAGCCTGGGAGGATGGAGGGTTCCGGCAACCCCAGTCGCCTATTCACGAGTCGCTTCCCCATTCTTGATGTACGGAATATGCGGGCATCTGCCGAGCTTCCATACGAGCCAATGTCAACAATAGTGAAACAATAATTAGTGTCCGCCAAGGCTAACAATACCATGGAAAAATACTGCTTGTAGTTATAGTATTGCGAGCCACTGCGTGGGGGCTTTCTCACACGAATGTGTTTGCCGTCAAGGGCACCAATGCAATTTGGAAATTCAGTAGCTCTAAGAAATCCCTCTGATATACTTAGCCACTGTTCTGTCGTGGGCTGAGGCATGACCGTGCTCTTTAAACTCTGCCACAACACGACACAGGTGGATGTGACAATGAACGAAATGGTGGTCACTCCCAAAAGAAATTCAAAATGCAACGAATGATAACTATTGCCTGTGGCCAGAAATCTAGAAAATAAAGAGAAAGAAAAAGAAAGGAAGAACACATGTTAGTGGGGGGCTGGTAAAGCAGACAGCGGCATGGACTAAGTTATAGCAGCTTCATACATACCTCAAGGTCACAAGCAGACGTTCCTCGGGCGAAATGCAGCGTCTCATGTTCGTATTCTGGAAGGTGAGACCAGAGCGAGTTTGCTCAAGCAGAAGGTCAAATGTGGCCACAGACATGCGGCAGAAGGCTCGAAATTTGTCGGGATGCCGGCGTAAGTCCTCAAACAGGGTATGGAAATGCCCTTTTATTGTACGTTGGGCCACAAGTGGGTGAACCCAAATGCGACTTCTTCCAGGCGTGTGGTGCTGCAGCATGTGTCGGCGCTGGCCAAACCGACGTGAGATCATCCAGAGAAGAAGCACACGCGCCAGTGCTGGCGAAGCCATAATAGTTGGGTGTCAAAGCGATTCCAATTTGAAGGGAAAAACAAACACTGTGGTTTCTGCAGAGGCGGAATTAACCTTGCAAATAGATTTCTACCAGCAAGCAGGGGTTGGGCCAGCTGGCCTATTTGTAGGCGGCCGTCCCACTAATCCCCTCTGCGTTTTTTACGCGCGATGCAAACACTTGTCGTGCGCGCGTTTAAAACGCAACAAGGCTGCGTATACGCAGTGCATACGCCATACAAACGCGCGCAAAACGCAGCGTTTTTTGCGCGCGCAAAACGCACACGCTCGTGTAAATGAGGCCTTACTCTTATAATTTTTCTGGTTAGCAAATATTTATAACTTGAAATTGTTTATCCCCATCTTCTAAAGATTATAGATACACCAACTAGATGTAATGCTATTAAAATATAGTTAGTATTTTCTATGATCATGCTCAATGCACAGATCTGGGAAAATGTAGGTTACAGTGACCATAATATTTCAACAAGTCAGAGAATTCAGTGGATGCACATACAAAAATATAGATACTAAACTAAAAAATTATTATTTTCAAATATTTGGAAACAAAAATTCTAGGAAGAAAAGTAAAGCAATATGATTTCGTAGGAAAAGGTCAGATAGGAGCATTTAATTACTTAGTGGCTAAGGGTATTAAAACTACATTAAAGACTTAAAGGGATTAAAATAAACTACATTAAAAGCTTAAAAGCTGATTATTAATAACATTTACCCCCCACCAAAATAAATATATATATATATACATATATATATATATATATATATATATATATATATATATATATATATATAGTAGTATATGAAAGCTCCAAATTATTGCTATAAGAAAAAGAAATCTGATGATAATGACCCTCTAAAAAAGACATTGCATAATATAATCTGAAAGCTAAGATATTAAATGGATATTTGACATATTTCATCTGCCTTCCCAAATGAGCTGTCAATGGCAGATAATATGGTGGAAAGATGCAACCATGCTCTCCATTTAACATTACTTCTATTATACCATTTAGCATGACTGAAAATTATTTTCAGATTTTGGTCTGTCTAGACACCACCTAGATACCACACAGATGGATTGACACATATGGAATGCAAATTATGGCATGCCAGCTCAGTTTGACAGGATTCTCCCAGTACTTAGCAACTCAGATTCCTCGTCTAGTACTCGCTCTGCATGTCCTCTTTCGTAGCTACAGGGACAAGACTTAGAACTCTATTCAGCACTCTAGCAGAGTGCTCACATGCGGAAGGCAGATGATTGCAATTCTCTGCATGTTGACAAACAAGATTGCCTTCTGCGGGTCAGCATACTGGCATCCACTATCTCTCTAATGTTATCAGCTTCGTCTGACAGTGCTCCGATGACTTATACTGCATCTGAGGAGCTCTCCCTCTCGGCAGGACACACTAAATCTTCTGATTGCTCCCGTACTGTGTCCTACTCCACAGTACGGGAGCAATCCTACTCCAGAGATTCCACTGACGTTAAATCCACAGTTGAATCCTTATTCAGCCCCCTTTTTATATTCTAAAAATATTTAGAAGGCTTTGTGTTACGGTTCTCATTGAGTAGTGGATCCTAAAACCGCAATAGGTGTGGTGAAACTGAGGTGCAGAGTAGTCACCAATAGGAGGAACTGTAGGAATCTTGAAAGTAATGTGGAATCAGACTCAGAGTAAACCATCACCATAAGAGCGGTTAGAATGAAACAAGCCAGAGGAGCAGACAAAGAGGTAACCAGAAGACAGACCACTGTTCAAAACTTGGAGGTTGTACTGCACAAACCAGGCAACAAATTTGAATGAAAAAGACGAAGGCAAAATCCAGAGGCAAGTCTAAGGTCAGAGTCAAGGTCAAAATACATGTAGCTAACTTTGAAAGAATATACTGTACTTTATTCACAGGCAAAGGTACCCAGGCTGATCAAACCTTTTCAAGCTGCCTCTTGTGTGACATCATCAAAGTTGACCAGTTGTAATGGAGACCTTATGTGGCCCGCTGCTTTGTGTAAAGAGCCAGCGGCCATGAGAAGCAGTGGGGCTAGTTGAGCAACACCTTTATGTTGACTATTACCCATATGAACCATTTGAAGGATGCCCAAATGCAAATAAACCAATACCTCATCTCCTGCCAACAATACTCTCTTCATCAGGAATTTAGTATGTCTTTCCACTTTTTCAGATTATTGTGATAGCAAACCCCGGTTATTGAATAAAAAATGCTGTAGTCTTCCGAGTGCTATACCCCCACCTTAAATGTTGCCTACTATTCAGACTTCTTTTCATGGGATGTTGGACCAATCCCTTGATAAACCTGTCTTTATTCACTAAGGCTCTATTGATTACCCTCTCAGATAACCCTGATGATTTTACTTCTCAATGTAAAATACATTGATCAGAGTTGATGTTACTTTTGCCCACTCATCCTATAGAACTCTGGTTAGTTACAATCTTGATTTCTTATGATACCCCATTATGCCTTAATAACCCACTTCAGCTGTTTCATCCTTAATAACCCAAATGTAGCCCTTTCATTCTACACTATGTCCTAATACCACACTGTATCTGTTGCAGTATGCACTATTTTTCTCCCACTTACCTCATGCCCACTTCAGTTATTTTCTACAGGGTACAATCCGTTTTTTTAACTGATAGCACCCTGACACATTCATTTCTATGGGGCCATGCACACTTCCATGGTTTTGATGGTTCAGTTCGTCCGCTCCGTCAAAAGTAGTGCATGTCCTACTTTTGTCCGTCGTTCAGGGCCCATTGAAGTCTATGGGTACGTCAAATAAACAGACGGCATACGGAAGTGATAGAAAAGTTCTAAATTTATGATTACATTATCTAATGAAGACTAAAACTGTGTATCTGTAAAACCTTGACTAACAAAATGTCTAGTATGTTTTATTGTTAAGATAGCTGATATTATATATGAGGAGGGGGTAGCCGAGTTCCTAAAAAGGGAGATTAGAATTTCCGGACAAAGGTTTAACTTTTAATTAGTTGTCAATTGTGATATATGAAGTAAAATGTAACAAGAACTAGTCCAGACATGTTATTCTTAGAATATGTATAAAAACTCTGTCATTCAGGATGGAGGGGGACATTTTGCAATACTGTCTCCTTATCGATAAGAATAAAGACCTGCATCATCTCTATTCAGGTGACTTCTTGACTCTTCCTTGATAAGAATATAAAATTCCTCTAACAGGAAGGCATCCGTGTGCCGTCCATTTTTCATGGATCCGTTGCTATGCAACGGCATGGCGTGCCAAAGTTCCCTGCATTCAACACACAAGATGGAATTCAACGGACCATTTAAAATGGAAGACAAACGGAAGCACAGCATCCGTTTAGAACGGAACAATGGAACGGACACGGAGTGACAACGGAAATCACATGGCTGTCAAAACGGACACACGGATCCGTTTTAAACGGACGTGAAAACGGGGAAGGATGTGTGCATGAGGCCTTATTGTCTGGTGGACCGTCACCATAAGAACACCATAAGGTAGGCAGCTTACATACTATCCGCCTGACTGTTGCCTCATGGAATTTTACTTTGTCTTTTAACTTAGACTCTTTACTATGCAGTGATATTAGAATTACTAGGGTTTTTCACGCAGCCAATGACAGCGAAGAGGTGCTTACTAAAGATTTATACTGCTCCCATTTACCTCAATAATAAATAAGTATGCAGAAAACTGTAAAGCTCCCCCTAGAGTTGGCAGCAGGAAACTGAAATTTTATCATCTGACTATATAGCTGTGTAAATGGAAGCAAGGGATTTGTAGCTCTGTATAAAAAACAGAGCTGCAATCCTTATGATGATATATTATGAAATTAATCGACACAGAATTTTGGACCTAAAATCAAAATGATGTTCACAGTTGTAGGTACACTTTACCCTTTCCCAACATTTGTCATATGGATACATCATGGAAAGCCAGTGTTCCCGCAATTTGCCGTATCAATATGACAAATAGATGTCACGGCCTCAGAAACTGAGTCCGTGCCATTATATCTGGGTGTCAGCTGTATGTTGCAGCTGACATCCTGCTGTAAAGGCGGGGACCGAAATTAGCTCCAATCCCCTCCATGAACCCCTAAAATTCAGCAGTCAAAAGCCACCGCTGCATTTAAGGCAATTGCAATCGACACCCCAACGACGAGATTGCCTAAAAGGCTTCAGGTATTAACGGCAAGCTGAGCCCATGTCATCAGCTGCGGTTGTCAGCTGTATGTTACAGCTGACTTCCTGCTGTAACAGGAGGAACCAGAGCTAGCTCCGATCCCTGCCATTAACCCCTTAGAATCAGCGATTGGAAGCGATCGCTGCATCTTAGTGATTTGTAGCAAATCGTCAGCCCTGTAATGCACAGAGCTGCCGATGGCTGCTATGGCAACACGGGGCCTAACAATGGCATTACATAGGTAGTGCAATGTATTAGAAAATAAATCAGACAGTTGGACCTTAAAGTCCGATAGTGTGACTAAATAAAATTGTAAAACAAAGTGTAAATAAAGTGAAACAATTTTGTAAAAAATAAAATAAGTTTCAAGTAATAAAATAAAACACAATCGCCCTTTTTCCATTATCAAGTAATTTATTATTGAAAATAAATAAATAAACCATACATATTTGTATGCGCCCGTAACGGCCTGAACTATGAAAATAATATGTTATTTATCCCGTGCGATGCTGTAAAAAACAAACTAAAAAGCAATGCCGAAATTGCTGTTTTTTTGGACAAAAATTGGAATAAAAAGTGATCAAAAAGTCGCATATGTTCAATAATGGTACCTATAAAAGCTATAGATCATCTCACAAAAAACAAGCCCGTATACAACTCCGTCGACATAAAAATTAAAAAGTTATGGTTCACACAACATTGCGACAGAAAAAATACATTATTTTTACAAAAGTAATTTTATTGTGCAAAAAGTTGTAAAACATAAAAAAGCTAAGTTTGGTATCGCAAAAAAATAGCCCTCATACCACTACGTCTATGAAAAAATTAAATAAGTTAAGGCTCCCTTAAGTCAAGAAAGGAAAAATATGCAATTGTGCAGGCCCGAGGGGAACATTTCTTCTGTTTCAATAGGCAATTTATCAAGACCCTAAAATTAGGGAACCAGGAAGGGGGGAGGGCCAAAACATATCTGCTGGAAGTGACGGCGCCATTATTATACCAGGACAACACTTTCCCAGCAAAATTCCACAAACTGCAGAGGTGTAGAGTGTGGACCAAAAGGGGGATAAGAGAGGACTTTATTTATCAGTGCGACACTGGCCTGTTATATAACCTATAGAGTGTAGGGTACAATTAACACAATACAAAGATAGAAAAAATTTAAACTTTATTGAAATACACAATATTAAAAGATGAGTCATGCTGAGCATGAATCAAACGTCTGTCAATTGCAGAGGGCATGTATACAATTAAATATGGCAAGGGCATGAACAGTATAGTGGTATATACCTAAAGAAATCAGTCTAGCCAGGTAAATAGTTAAAGCTTCTGTGTAGACAATAATATAGATAGTGCAGTATATACACAGAAGGATCAGGTCTATCTAAGAGACTGAGGTAATGCTCAATAACAATGTCAACATCTTGTTGCTAAATACCATCCTGTAATGTTAAGCTGACAGAAAGGTACAGTCAAAGAGACAGGTTTAGACAGAGTGGCATATTGACAGTAAGAGAAACAACATACCCATAATAGCACCTATGCAAGGAGAGAATGTCAGACCCGACGCGCGTTTCGGCGGGATGCCTTCGTCCGGGGGTGGCTTCTCTCCAGCGGGAGCCTCCCTTTTAGAGAATGCCCGTCCAATCACATACAGGGGAAATAAATTACGTAGCACAGTGGGTTTATTGGTATTGACGTCATGTGCCAGGTACGAAGATGGCCGGCCGTGTGCCTCTGACCGCGCGTCATCGAAGGGGGCGTGGATCAACGGCGTCTGACGCCGAAGAGACACACCCACCAAGATGTAGACACGCGAGTCGCAGGACAGCCAAGCTCCTCCCCCTGACGTAAGCGCACGGTAAACTACACTGAGAGATATGAAAACAAATATATGAATGAAGTATCCAATTGGACAGGCTAAACCCGGGAGAATAGCAGTGAGCAAAATGATAAAATATTATAAGAACTGCTGAAAAACATTGTTTAAATTGATACCCTAATGCATGATGGAATAATCCAAAAGATATATATACACGTGGGGAAAACATTGTGGGACAATGTGTGAAACAAAGAAACGTGATTATTTGAAGATCAAATAACGCATTATTACATAGTTACATAGTTAGTACGGCTGAAAAAAGACACATGTCCATCAAGTTCAACCAAGGGAAGGGAAAAGGGAAGGAAAAATTTCTACACATAGGAGCTAATATTTTTTTGTTCTAGGAAATTATCTAACCCTTTTTTAAAGCCATCTACTGTCCCTGCTGTGACCAGCTCCTGCGGTAGGCTATTCCATAAATTCACAGTTCTCACTGTAAAGAAGCCTTGTCGCCTCTGCAGCTTGAACCTTTTTTTCTCCAGACGGAGGGAGTGCCCCCTTGTTTTTTGAGGGGGTTTTACAAGGAACAGGATTTCACCATATTTTTTGTATGTGCCATTAATATATTTATATAAGTTAATCATGTCCCCCCTTAGTCGTCTTTTTTCAAGGCTAAATAGGTTTAATTCTTTCAATCTTTCCTCATAACTTAAATTCTCCATGCCCCTTATTAGCTTCGTTGCTCTTCTTTGTATTTTTTCCAACTCCAGGGCATCCTTTCTATGAACTGGAGCCCAGAACTGAACTGCATATTCTAGATGAGGCCTCACTAATGCTTTGTAAAGTGGCATTATTACATCCCTGTCCCGCGAGTCCATGCCTCTTTTAATACACGACAATATCCTGCTGGCCTTTGAAGCAGCTGATTGACATATAAAAGTATTAGTCTGAATAGACCTATAAGAATCATATATATATATATATATATATATATATATATATATGTTGAAAATTAAGTGAATAAAAAATATCTATTCAGACTAATACTTTTATATAATGCGTTATTTGATCTTCAAATAATCACGTTTCTTTGTATCACCTCTACTTTACTTTAATTCTTGTGAAACATCTAAATGATTAAGAAACTTTCTAAATGCTGTTTTAAATACTTTGAGGGGTGCTTTTAAAATGGGGTGATTTGCGGGGTTTATATTGTATGGGTCTCTCAAAGCAGAGGCGTAGCTAAGTTCTCCAGCACCCGGGGCAAAGATTCAGTTTGGCGCCCCCCCCCCCAACCTCTTTCCCGACATCTCCTTCCCCCTCGCCGTGTTTGTTTTCTCTACCAATCGACATGTCATTTCTTTTTAAGTAACGCGAGCATAAAATTATTTGTACATTTCACAAGCAATATGGTTCTATACACAACACCAGAACCAAGCTCAGTACATATATACAGCCCCAGAAGCAAGCTCACTACATATATAGAACACCAACACAAATACAGCTCAATTTAGTGCAACCCCTGCTGTATAGGTTTGTATGGCGTAAAACTACAGATCCCAGCATGGCCCGAACAATGGTAAGGATATGCTGGGAGATGCCGTTTCACAAAAAATAAATCCTATCATAATCACACCACCCATCATCTCACTGCAGATCATACAGTGACTACAGTGCTGATTAGAGGCAGAATGAACATTTACATTAAGTGACTCACCGGTGACGTCTCAGATTCTAGTTCTTTTTCTCCATCCGGTCTAGACCTCTATGATGACTTCTCCCGGTCACAGCCCATTTCTGCAGTTTGCCGCTCATATGTCTTCAGCTTCTCACTTTTCCAACATTTCTGCACCTATAAATAAATATAAAGTTATCATTATACCCTACGCCCCTAAATATAATAGCGCCATACACTGCACCTCTAATTATAATAGCACCACACATCGTGTCACACACACACACACACACACACACACACACACACACACACACACACACACACACACACACACACACACTGTGCCCCCTGTAGATAGTGCCTGCCATAGAGCCCCCTGTAGATAGTGCCTGCCATAGAGCCCCTGTAGATAGTGC
Organism: Rhinoderma darwinii; assembly: GCF_050947455.1. NCBI lineage: Eukaryota > Metazoa > Chordata > Amphibia > Anura > Rhinodermatidae > Rhinoderma > Rhinoderma darwinii. The sequence continues at coordinate 212,878,089 of NC_134690.1, read as the reverse complement.
CCCCATAAAGACCACCCCTGTATATAGTGTCCCACAAATAACTCCCCCTATAGTGCTCTACAGATAGCCCACCCCTGTATATAGCCCCCTGTAGATATAGCCCACCCCTGTATATAGTACTCTACTGATAGCCCAACCATGTATGTAGCCCCCCTGTAGATATAGCCCACCCCTGTATATAGTGCTCCACATATAGTCCACCCCTGTATATAGTATTTCACAGATAGCCCATCCCTGTATATAGCCCCCCTTGTACATATAGTCCACCCCTGTATATAGTGCTCCACTAGATAGTCCACCGCTGTATATAATGCTCCACAGATAGCCCACCCTTATATATAGAATATACAGGGGTGAGCTATCTGTGGAGCACTATATACAGGGGTGGACTATATGTACAAGGGGGCTATATACAGGGGTGGGCTTTCTGTGGACCACTATAGGGGGAGCTATTTGTGGGATACTATATACAGGGGTGGGCTATATCTACAGGGGGACTATATACAGGGGTGGGCTATATCTACAGGGGGACTATATACAGGGGTGGGCTATATCTACAGGGGGACTATATCTACAGGGGGACTATATCTACAGGGGTGGGCTATCTACAGGGGGACCATATCTACAGGGGGACCATATCTACAGGGCTGGGCTATACACAGGGCTGGGCTATATCTACAGGGGTGGGCTATATCTACAGGGGTGGGCTATATCTACAGGGCTGGGCTATATACAGGGGTGGGCTATATACAGGGGTGGGCTATGTACAGGGGTGGGCTATGTACAGGGGTGGGCTATATCTACGGGGGGCTATATCTACAGGGGTGGGCTATATCTACAGGGGTGGGCTATATTTACAGGGGTGGGCTATATACAGGGGTGGGCTATATACAGGGGTGGGCTATATCTACAGGGGTGGGCTATATCTAAAGGGGTGGGCTATATCTACAGGGGTGGGCTATATCTACAGGGGTGGGCTATATCTACAGGGGGCTATATACTATATAGCCCCCCCTGTAGCTATAGCCCACCCCTGTATATGGTGCTCCATAGATAGCCCACCCCAGTATATAGCCCCCCTGTAGATATAGTCCTCCTGTATATAGCCCACCCCCTGTAGATATAGTCCACCTGTATATAGCCCACCCTCTGTAGATATAGTCCCCCTGTATATAGCCCACCCCCTGTAGATATAGTCCACCTGTATATAACCCACCCCCTGTAGATATGGTCCCCCTGTAGATAGCCCACCCCAGTATATAGCCCCCCTGTAGATATAGTCCCCCTGTATATAGCCCACCCCCTGTAGATATAGTCCACCTGTATATAGCCCACCCCCTGTAGATATGGTCCCCCTGTAGATATAGTCCCCCTGTAGATATAGTCCCCCTGTAGATAAAGTCCCCCTGTAGATATAGCCCACCCCCTGTAGATATAGCCCCCCCTGTAGATATAGTCCCCCCGCAGATACAGACACACACTTCTATTACAGTTAAAAAAAAAAATAATCAAACTCACCTTATTCCCGCTCCCACGCCGTCCGGCAGCCATGGAGACCTGCTCTCTTCTGCGCAGGTCTCCAGGGGGTTGAACACAGCGTCTATGAAAGGCACTGATTGGCTGGGCAGGATGACTTTCCTTGTCAGTCAGTCAGCGTCTTTCATCGACGGAAGCTTCACTGGTACAAAAGGTACCAGTCGCTTCATTCGTGGAAAGGCGCTGAATGGCCGGGCACGGTCATTCATTGCTTCTAATTGTACCTGTGTCCTTGCGACACAGGTACAATTATAGTGCAGGAGGAGGGGGCGCTGGCGCCCCCCTCTGAGCTGCGCCCGGGGCACGTGTCCCGCCTGCCCCCCCCCTAGCTACGCCCCTGTCTCAAAGACACTTCACAACTGAACTGAACTCAACTGAACTGGTCCCTGAAAAAATAGCCGTTTGAAATTTTCTTGAAAATGTGAGAAATTTCTAAGTTCTAAGCCTTGTAACGTCCTAGAAAAATAAAAGGATGTTCAAAAAACTATGTAAATCTAAAGTACACATATGGGAAATTATAATTAGCAACTATTTTGTGTGGTATTACTATGTGTCTTACAAGCAGATACATTTAAATGTATAAAAATGCTTTTTCTCAAAATTTTCATGTTTTTCCCAATTACATACTGAATGTATCGACCAAATTTTAACAGTAACATAAAGTTCAATGCGTCAGGAGAAAACAATCTCAGAGTCGCTTGGGTAGGTAAAAGCATTCCAAAGTTATTACCACATAAATTGACAGATTTGAACAAAAAAAAAAAATGGGTGCAAATGTTGCACCCACTTACACCAACATTTTTATGAGTTTATTCGAAGAGGACTGTGTCTATGTATCCCACCACTTCAGTCAGGTTCTGAAGTGGTGGAGATACATAGATGACATATTCCTGATTTGGCGGGGAGATCTGGTGGAATTGAGGGCTTTCATGATTTTACAGTAGTTCACTCTAGGGAGAAAATAAAAATTTTAGATGTGGAGATTAGTTTATTTGACCATATACTATCTACAAATCTGTTTGTAAAACCAACAGACAAGAATAACTTGTTGAGGTTTTGAGAGTGGCCATCTGCACTCGATAGTTAAGTCCCTTCCCTACAGTCTGTTCATTAGGGTTAAAAGAATTGTCAGTGAAGATGAGTTTTTGAATTATAAACTAGACATTCTTGCACATAAATTTAGGGATAGGGGATACCCTGCCACAATAATTCAAAAACATTGTCGTAAAGTTGAGGATGAAAAACGTGTGGACCTTCTTCAGGGGTAAAAGGAAAAAAAAACAATAGGATCCCATTTGTGTCCACCTATAGTGATCTAAGTCAACCTATTGCCTCTATCATCCGCAAGCATTGACCGATATTAGGGGGATATTTGCATAATGTATCAGAGTTCCACCCCTGTTTTCATATAGATGACCATGTAATTTGGGCGACAAATTGGCTAGATCGTATCTAGGTACCAATAAAAAGGCTACTCAGACACTTCTGGCACTTGCCAAAAAGGGATGTTTCCCATGTTTAAACTGCATAAACTGTGCACTCATGACCAAGTGTAATACATTCTTGCATCCCATTACCAATGAGATTTATAGGATTAACCATTATTTGACGTGTTACATGGACTTTGTTATATGTTTATTACAGTGCCCGTGTAATATTTGTAGGTGAAACAACACTTGACTTAAGAAATAGGATTAACCAACGATATACAAATCGTTGTAAACGTTTGGACTTAACGGTTTCCAAGCATTTTTCTGAGGCGAAACACTCGGAGAAACAGCTACGATTCCGTGTCATTAATAGTGTCCCCCCCCCCTGAGGCGAGGTAGGGACAGAATACGCTCGCTTAAAAAGAGAGGATTAGAATGGATTTTTCGGTTAAATACTTTAAGACCCCCATGGTTTGAATATCGACTATATACTAGGTAGTGTGGTTTGATGGAGGTGGTTTGCTCTCTGGTCTCTGATGGGTCTGATTTTATGTTCGATAATGTATAGGATAGAATAGACAATGTATTTTTTACTCCTGATGATAATATATTTATTATTAATCTGTTTGATGTGATTCATTGATATTCCTTTTCTCTTTTGTATGCATGAACTCACAAATCCTCATTTATACTGTCAATGTGCTTCTGATATGGAAAACCTGCCTATGGAACTCCGGACACATCATAAGCTGCCCTGATGAAAAATATGTCTAAAGTAATTGCCGATTTAATGGCCTTTTTGATCATGTCTACACGGATTCAGTGTTTTTTTTCCCCATATATGTAATAGCCATCTCTGTACATGTTAATTCCCATTGTTTTCTTCTTTATAAAATTTAAGTAATGGATACTATTTGAGTGCAAGGGTGATGTCTTGGTCTATATTTTATGCTTTAGCCAGCCGTTGAGTGTGTTAGTTTGGCCAGCAATCTGACCTGAACCCCTGAACTGTCCCTTGGTTGCAGATGCACGGGTGAATCCTGGTGTGCTATCTGCACATCTGAGATCCATGAGGCATGCTGGCTACTGAGATGGCTTGGTATCCTTGTGATAGGGACCAGCCGACTCGGTCTGGCATGACATATGGCTAATAAGCTTATTTTTCTTTGCATTTCTATATAAACTGAATAGCTAAATAAAAGACTTTGTTTAAGAACATCCCCACTTGTGCACCGTTATGTGATGCTTCTGCTTGATATAAGAATACTCCTCCATGGGATCATGTACTGGATGGGAATGAGGTATTTGCCCATTCCCAAGATGGCTGCGGCTCCAATGTTTTCCTTTTTGCGCATGCACGGACACGCACAGCTCAATGAGGTGACTCATTGGTTGTTTCTTTTTGTTACCAAGACATGGGGATTGAGCACTTAATTGCAACGAATGTGTACATGCGCTGTAATGACTTGTACTAGTACTAGTACTAGTTACTACACCGTAACTTGGCTTCAACCAATGGGGCTTTATGACTATCATGGACTTCCTATTAGTAAGCTTATAATTACAATGCTTCTTTAAACATGTATTAGTATGTAAATGTGATTGACTAATTATACATGTATAAGGGATTATATGGATCATCTCATGTATTTTTTTGAATATGTATTTTTAACACTGTACACTTTTTGTTCCCGTATAGGAGAAATATTTTTTACTATGATTCACATTTTACAATTTACATTTATGCTACTTTTCCACTCCAATTAATCTAATCATGTCATTACATGTCATATGATATTTAAACCCTGTGATGCACATTGTCTTCACTGCTTGAGAAAGGCCCATGCTGGGGCCGAAACGTCGCACTTGCACTTTGCCATATGGATGAATAAAATACATAAGTTTTGAAATTTGAGATGTGGAGTGCTGCCTGTCTTTTGGATGCCCAGATTTGAAAAATAGAAATCTGTCAGGAAGGTCAAAAGTGGCTGCAGCGGGAAGGGGTTAAAGTTAACATTTTGCTGACAAAAATGTATTTAAAGTCTTAAAACTAAGCATGATTGTGACAAATTATATGAATGTCCCTGACAAACCTGCAGCATAACCTGTTAAATAGCAGTTGAAATTTAACCCCTTAAGGACATGGACTAGTTGGCACGTTCAGGACGCAGCCCCATTTTTCAAATCTGACATGTGTCATTTTTTTGTGGTAATAACTCTGGAATGCTTATACCTATACAAGCCATTCTGAGATTGTTTTCTCGTGACACATTATACTTTAAGATAGTGATAAAGAAATTTAGATACAGTACATTCAGTATTTTATTGTGGAAAAGCACTAAAATTTTGTGAAAAAGTGCAAAAATTGGCATTTTTCTACATTTAAATGTATCTGTTGTAAGACAGATAGTAATACAGCACAAAATAAATGCTAATTAAAATTTCCCATATGTCTACTTTAGATTGGCATAATTTTTGAACATCCTTTTATTTTTCTAGGATGTTACAAGGCTTAGAACTTTTGCAGAAATTTTTCACATTTTCAAGAAAATTTCAAAAGGCTATTTTTACAGGGATGAGTTCAGTTGTGAAGTGGTTTTGAGGCGCCCATACAATGCAAATCCTCATAAATCACCTTATTTTAAAAACTGAACCCCTCAAAGTATTTAAAACAGCATTTAGGAAGTTTATTAACCCTTTATGCATTTGACAAGAATTACAGCAAACTAGGGATAAAATTGACAAATGTATTTTTTTTGCAGAAATTCATTTTTAATACTTTTTTTTCTGTAACAAAGAAGGTTTTACCAGAGAAATCCAGCTCAATATTTATTTACCACATTCTGCAGATTTTAGAAATATCCCACATGTGGCTCTAGTTTGCCAATTCACTGAAACACAGACCTCCGAAGCAAAAGAAGCACCTAGAGGATTTTGGGGCCTTCTTTTTACTTGAATATATTTTAGGCACCATGTCCGGTTTGAAGAGGTCTTGTGATACCAAAACAGTGAAAACACCCCCAAAACGACACCATTTGGCAAACTACACCCCTCAAGGAATTTATCAAGGGGTATAGTGAGCATTTTGACACCAGAGTTTTCTGCTGAATTTAGTGGAATGAAGCCGTGAAAATGAAAATCTAAATTTTTTCCAATAAAACGTAGAAATTTTCAATATTTACAAGGCATAAAGGAGAAAAAACTCCCCAATATTTGAAAAGCAATTTCTCCCGATTACGGCAATACCCCACATGTGGTGATTAACTGCTGTTTGGACACACGGCAGGGCTTAGAAAGGAAGGAGCACCATTTGACTTTTTGAGCTCAAGTTTGCTGCAATGATTTTCGGGTGCCATGTCGCATTAGCAAAGCCTCTGAGGGACCAAATCAGTGGAAACCCCCCAAAAGTGACCCCATTTGGGAAACTACACCCTTCAAGAAATTTATCGAGGTGTATAGTGAGCATTTTGACCCCAAAGGGTTTTCTGCTGACTTTAGTGGAAGTAGACCGGGAAAATCAAAATCAACATTTTTTCTAATAAAATGTCAACATTTAAATTTTTTACAAGGCATGAAGGAGAAAAAGCACCCCAACATTTGAAAAGCAATTTCTCTCGATTACGGAAATACCCCATAAGTGTCCATAAACTGCTGTTTTGACACTCGGCAGTGGTCAAAAGGGAAGGATCACTATTTGGAGCTCAAATTTAGCTGGAATGGTTTTCAGGTGCTATGTCACATTTGCAAAGTGCCTGCGGGACCAAAATAGTAGGAAACCCCCAAAAGTGACCCCTTTGGGAAACTACACCCCTTAAGGAATTTAGCAAGCATTTAGACCCCACTGTTCTTTTGCAGAATTTATTGGAATTAGGCAATAAAAATGAATATCAACATTTTTTCCACTAAAAAGTTGAATATTTTTATTTCCTCAGGGATAAAAGAAGAAAAAGCACCCCAACATTTGTAAAGCAATTTTTCCAGAGTACGGAAATACCCCACATGCGGTCATAAACTGCTGTTTGGACAAACGGGAGGGCTCAGAAAGGCAGGGGCTCTATTTGGCATGCAGATTTTGCTGGATTGGTTTTTGGGCGCCATGTTGCATTTGCAAAACCCTAAGGTACCAGATACAGTGGAAGCCCCCAAGAAGTGATCCCATTTTGGAAACTACACCCCTAAAGGCATTTATCATTTGACTGGACATATGACAGAGCTCAGAAGAGAAGGGAAATATGCCCATTTGAGGTCTATTTTGGTGATTTTCACAGCATTGGAGCACAATTGCAGGACTCTAAGGTCAAATAGTAAAACAAACCCCATTTTGGAATTTACACCCCTTGAGGCATTTTAAGGGGTGTAGTGAGCATTTTGCCCCACAGGTGTTTTACCATTAATAATTAATGTGTAGCGGATGGTGCAAAGTGAAAGTGGCAATTTTCCGCCGATATGCCATTTTAGTGCACAATATGTTGTGCCCAGTATGTGCCACCGAAGACAAACACCTCGTAAACTGCTAAGCTGGTTCTCCCGGATATGGCGATACCATATATGTGGACGTAAACTGTTGTTTGTGCACGCTGTAGGGTTCAAAAGAGAGGGAGCGACATTTGGCTTTTGGAGCGCAGATTTAGCTTGGTAGTTGTTCTGTTTGGGGTTTTACTGGTATTTCAGTTTATAATGTGGGGGCATATGTAAGCTGTGCGGAGTACATCAGGGTATATGTAATCTGTGCGGAGAACATCTGGGCATAATAAGAGGACATAATAATGTGGTAAATAAATAATATTTCAGAGATATGTGACCGGTGTCGCACTGATAAATGGTGCCCGATCTTATCCGCTGTTGGACACACTGCATATTTTATGTCACCATATTCTGAGAGCCAGAACTTTTTTATTTTTCAGTCAGAAAAGCTGTGTAAGGGCTTGTGTTTATTGCGAGAAGGGTTGTAGGATTTATTGGTACTATTTTGGGGTATGTGCGACTTTATGATCACTTTTTATTCCATGTTCTGTGAGGGGTGGTGATAAAAAAATAGCATTGGCATTGTTTTTTATTGGTTTTTTTTTGCGGTGTTCACCGTGCGGGAAAAATAACATTACAGTTTTATAGAATGGGTGGTTATGGACACGGTGTTACCAAATATGTGTACTTTTTTTAATGTTTTCATTTTGTTCCTATAATAAAAGACTTATTATAGGAAAAAAGTCAGTGTTTCTTTTTATTAACTTGAAACTTTGGTTTTTACACTTATATTCAACTTTTTTCAACTTCTTTTTGTCCCACTAGGGGACTTGAGGGCCTGCACCTCTAATCTTTACTCTAATGCATTGCACTACCCACGTAGTACAATGCATTAGAGCTGTCAGTCATTCACTGACAGCAAGCCTATTAGGTCCCGTCTGTGGGTGGGGCCTAATAGGCTATTGTACGTGGCATACCAGGATGCCATTATTAGGCCTCCGGTTGTCATAGCAAGGATCGGTAAACATACAGCTGATACCAGCGGCTGATGTCGCAGGCTCAGCTTCTGAGCCTGCACCATCTTGTTACTGCGACCAGACGCCTTTTAGGCCCGGGACGTATCAGACATCCATTCTAGGCAGACAGGAGGCCATTGTTAGACTTCCGTTCTGCCGGAGCAGTCATCGGAACCCCGCAATTTCATTGCAGAGTTCCGATCTGCTTGTAAACACCATAGATGCAGCGCTCGGTTTTGAGGGCTGCATCAAAGGGGTTAATCGGCCGGATCGGAGGCTAGCTCCGGTCCTGGCCGTGAAGCAGTAATAGCGTTAAAGAGGCTCTGTCACCAGATTTTGCAACCCCTATCTGCCATTGCAGCAGATCGGCGCTGCAATGTAGATTACAGTAACGTTTTTATTTTAAAAAAACGAGCATTTTTGGCCAAGTTATGACCATTTTTGTATTTATGCAAATGAGGCTTGCAAAAGTCCAAGTGGGCGTGTTTAAAGTAAAAGTCCAAGTGGGCGTGTATTATGTGCGTACATCGGGGCGTTTTTACTACTTTTACTAGCTGGGCGTTCTGACGAGAAGTATCATCCACTTCTCTTCAGAACGCCCAGCTTCTGGCAGTGCTGACACAGCCGTGTTCTCGAGAGATCACGCTGTGTCGTCACTCACAGGTCCTGCATCGTGTCGGACGAGCGAGGACACATCGGCACCAGAGGCTACAGTTGATTCTGCAGCAGCATCGGCGTTTGCAGGTAAGTCGATGTAGCTACTTACCTGCAAGCGCTGATGCTGCTGCAGAATCAACTGTAGCCTCTGGTACCGATGTGGCCGACACGATGCAGGACCTGGGGCAGGAAGTGAGTGACGTCACAGCGTGATCTCTCAAGAACACGGCTGTGTCTGCACTGCCAGAAGCTGGGTGTTCTGAAGAGAAGTGGATGATACTTCTCGTCAGAACGCCCAGCTAGTAAAAGTAGTAAAAACGCCCCGATGTACGCACATAATACACGCCCAGTTGGACTTTTACTTTAAACACGCCCACTTGGACTTTTGCAAGCCACATTTGCATAAATACAAAAATGGTCATAACTTGGCCAAAAATGCTCGTTTTTTTAAAATAAAAACGTTACTCTTATCTACAGTGCAGCGCCTATCTGCTGCAATAGCAAATAGGGGTTGCAAAATCTGGTGACAGAGCCTCTTTAAGCTCTCACTTCTTTAAAACTGTTTCTGTTTCTGCAGACACAGTACCCTGTTAACGCGATGAAGTAATAGTACATCAGTTCGCGATAACAGTCCACCGCCCGTGACGTAATGGTACGTCACAGAGCGTTAAGGGGTTAATGTTGGCAAATGTATTGTTATGCACCTAGGCAAAGTTTACACTTTGCCTAGGTGCACAAAAGGAGCTGAGAAAGAATATAGGAAAACCGATTACCTGGAAACTAAGCAGCAATCTTAGGCAAATTGTACACATCATGGAGACTGTGTGGCGGCACATGGAGTAGCGTGTACACCTATTCTATGGTGCCGTTTGGGACCCAAATCGCACAATGCTCCGTCGGTGTGTTAGGCCGTATGCTGTATAAAAGTATGTTTACACATGGCAGATTTGTCGCAGAAATCTCTGTGACTGAAAATCCGTTCCATACATCCTAATGAGATTGTTTAGCAGCATGTGCATACATTTGTATAAACCCAATTCCAATATACAACAGGGGCGTTGCTGGGGTCTTAAAAGATCACGGGCACAAGCCCCGAGACATATATTTACCCCCCCCCCCAAATTTAAATCCATTTTTGCATACATATCGGAAATAGCATATCTCTACACCTCTGGATAGAATTGGATGCATTGTCTCAGCAGACAGTATCATACATGATAGGCTTAGATACATGGCCCCAGCAGACAGTATCACACATGATAGTCATAGATACATGGCCCCAGCAGACAGTATCACACATGATAGTCATAGATACATGTTCCCAACAGACAGTATCACACATGATAGACTTAGGGCTCATTCAAACAAGCGTGATTCTTGTCCATGTGATTTGCGTTGAAATAACGCACAGCACACGTGGCCATTGATTTCAATGGGGCTATTCAAACACGCGTGAGTTTTCACACAGCGAGCGTCCATTGCGTGAAACTCACTGCATGTCCTATATTGGTGTATTTCACCCACTTAGCTGCCCATTCAAGTCAATGGGTGCGTGAAAACTGCGGACAGCACACGGACGACATCCGTGTGCTGTCCGTGTTTCAAGCATCAATTACACAAAAAAATGGTTGCGAGTGCGTGAAAATCATATGCCACACGCAAAGCACACTGATGCAAAACGCAACGCACACTACCAGATTTATGCGCGTTTTTTACGCATGTAAATCTGTCACGCTCATGTGAATGTAGCCTTAGATACAGGGCCCCAGCAGTAAGTATCCTTGTACTAAACCTCAGTGGCAAATTTGGCATTTCTAGGGGCCCCAAGCAAAATTAGGTCTCGGGGCTCTAATCAAATACACCTCTAAAGCTTTCCCCACACAATGCCCCCTGTATATAGTGTCACAATCCCCCTGTATGGTTCCCCTGCCATACATCCTCCTTGTAGACAGTGCCATGCAGTCCCCTGTAGGTAGTCCCACATACCCATCTTGTTTCAGCAGACAGTATCATACATGATAGGCTTAGATACATGGCCCCAGCAGACAGTATCACACATGACAGTGCGGCTCCAGCGCTAGACCCAGGAAAGGTATGTATAAGAATTGCTTTGCTTTTTTATGTGCTAATAATTATTTTGGTGTACTTGTGTTTTTTAAACAGGTTATTTTGTTGGACAACGTTTTATTCGAGGACTACTTTGATTACGGCTTTTTTATTCTCAATAAAATGGTTTATGAGGGATTTGTGTTTTTTTATTTTATTTCAATAAAATATTTTTTCTATGTCCTTGTATTTTTTTTACTTTTTTACTACTGCCTTAGTAATGGCCGCTGGCTAATTGACAACGTCCATTACTAAGGCAAGGCTTAGTGTTAGCCGGTGAAAAGGCTAACACTAAGCCCCATTATTACCCTGGTACCCACCGCCACCAGGGGTACCGGGAAGACCTGGGTACGATCCAGTATCCGACCATCTGTAGTGTAGATCGGGAACTGGGGCGGCCACAGGCTGGTATCATTAGGCTGATAAAGGCCAAAAACAGTGGCCCTTCCTACCCTGGTAATGCTAGCCTGCTGCTAGCTGGTTATGAAAAATGGGTGATACTGTCTGTTAGACCATGTGTCTAAGCCTACCACAAGGCAGGCCTAGATAAAAGACCCCAACGGACAGTAATCTTATACTATATAAGATAGCGGTATGCTGGGGTCCTGTATATAAGCCTGCCTTGTGGTAAGCTTAGACACATGGCCCAACAGACTGCATCACTCATGGTCTTAGATACAGGGCCCATGTGTAGTACTGTCTGTTGTACCCTGTATCTAAGCTTACCACATGTTAGGCTTACATACAGGGCCCCAGTATAAGATTACTGTCTGCTGTGGTCCTGTATCTAAGCCTGCCTTGTGGTAAGCTTAGATATATAGTCCAACAGACCGTATCACACATGGGCCCTCTATCTAATCATGTGTGATGCTGTCTGTTGAACCCTGTATCTAAGCTTACCACACGGCAGGCTTAGATACAGGACCCCAGCAGGCAGTAATGATGTTACACTTTCCTAGCTCTTCGGTGCAGTGAATGTTCCAACACCATCCAGCGTCATGCGCGGCACATAGCATCTTGACGCGAGAAGATGTCAGGACTTCTGCTGCTCTCAAGAAGGAGGGTAAGTATTGTATTATTACTATAGTAACAGAGGATTTTATAACATAGACCCCAGTTACTATAGTAAATTTCTAAAGATGCAGTGCGGCGGCCCAGTCGCAATCGCGACCGCTGCGGACCCTGTAGCGGCAGTCGCCCGGGGATCCGGGGCACCAGGCCAAAGATATGGGGCTTGGGCCCCAGAGGTCCAGTGCTAGCGACGCCCCTGATGTACAGTATGGAACATTCGCAGACATTTCTGCAACAAATCTGCCACTTGTGAACGTACCCTTATAAGAGAGAAGAAATATGAATTTTGAAAAAGAAAACTTAGACATACTACCGTAAAGAGAGTACTGATTTTTAGTGAACTGGTAGATGCTATTACTGTGGATGAAACAGAAACTTTTATGTTCGTTTTTGTTATTTTCCTCTTACTGCATTAAGAAAAAGCCCAGAATACATTAGTTTTGTCCTATTATTTTTGTCCTCTGCAAATGACCTCCATAGATGTCTGAGTTCTACCGTTGTTTTCTAAATGCATGCCCTTCCTAAATATGCAATGCATTTTTAATTTAAAGAAAAGACAAAATGTTACAAACCCACATATGGTGGTTTTATATAGCATTCTAATCTGCTCTATTGAATTGAATATTTTGTGCTAATCCAATATTTAACAGGATAGAGTGCAAAAGGTCTTTCAAATGAGACTGGGAAAGAAAAGCTTCAGCAGCTGCATAGCAGAAAGTAATGGCTGGCTCCTGTGCAAAAACAAATTGTTTAATTATAAAATGCTACCCACTGTGGAAATGGTATACAGAGGCCTGCGACTCCACTAGGATTTTTTTCCTGAAAATCTAATATATAAATGATTACAAACTGAAACATTACATCCGAAAAAAAAGTCTATAAAAATTCAGGTGCCTACCACAGTTGGTTCTATTAATGCAGTATAAAATTAGTTCATTATAGGCTTTCTTACTCAGGCGAATAGCAAGCTGTGCATTACTCACTGAAATATTCTGTATTTCTTTCAATTTTATACACAAATAGAAAAAGGGATTAAAAATCATTTCTGAATCAAACGATATAAACACGCTACAGAAATAAGTCTAAGAACAAATTTGCCAAACTATTAGTCATAGATATCTCCTTGCTACTATGCCATCAGCATGCTTTTTTAAGCTGTCATTTATATTGCTTAGAGGCAACGTTGTGCAAGTGACCCAGTATCTAATATTTTTCACATTAAGTCATAGCTATAACTTAGCTCGTGGAATGGATAACCATAGGGCAGTTTTCTCTATATTTCACAGATAAAGGAAGTGGAAGTCACAAAGAAGAAAAGTTTTGCAGTAAATAAAATATTCGCTTTGATTCACATTCTGCAATTTCAATAAATGAAAGAATAGGATTTTCGCAGAAACAATAGCGCAGTCGACTACACTATTGTTTCCGTGAAAAAAACAGAAACCATACAGAACGGAAACCAACAGAAACCAACTGCAACGGAAGCATTACCATTGAAATCAATGTTAATGGAAACGGAAGCTATAGTTTCCGTTCATTGATTTCTCTGATTGAAAGGTCGAACGGAACCCATGAACGGAAGCCCGATGCTGATGTGAACACACCCTTAAGTACTTTAATATGCTGTATAAGTTTATTTGTTGCATTACATATTTAGTTGAATATTTACATATATTTAATGTTTTAGTTACATTGTGGTGGTTCCAAGATTGTTCTGCATTTATGGTATAGTGGAGTGTAGTAGATTTAATATATATTTTGATTCTTAAATATATGCATTTCTTATGGCTTTGATTGACTATAAATATTTGCAGAGAACTTTATCTGATGATTTGCGGATTCAACCAGCCATTAAAATGTTTATTAAAGAGGCTCTGTCACCAGATTTTCAAACCCCTATCTCCTATTGCAGCTGATCGGCACTGCAATGTAGATAACAGTAACGTTTATTTTTTTCAAAAACAAGCATTTTTGGCCAAGTTATGAGCATTTTTATATTTATGTAAATGAGCCTTTCTTAAGTACAACTGGGCGTGTTTAAAGTTATGTCCAAGTGGGCGTGTATTGTGTGTGTACATCTGGTCGTTTTTACTTGTTTTACTAGCTGGGCGTTGTGAATAGATGTGTATGATGCTGACGAATCAGCATCAACCACTTCTCTTCGTTACCACCCAGCTTCTGGCAGTTCAGACACACAGCGTGTCCTCGCTCATCCGACGCGATCAAGTTCCTGTGGGAGGAAGTGAGTGACGTCACAGCGTGATCTCGCGAGGACACGCTGTGTGTCTGTGCACTGCCAGAAGCTGGGTGGTAACGAAGAGAAGTGGATGATGCTGATTCGTCAGCATCATACACTTCCATTCACAACGCCCAGCTAGTAAAACAAGTAAAAACGCCAAGATGTACACACACAATACACGCCCAGTTGGACATAACTTTAAACACGCCCAGTTGTACTTAAGAAAGGCTCATTTGCATAAATATAAAAATGCTCATAACTTGGCCAAAAATGCTAGTTTTTTGAAAAAAAAAAAATGCCCCAGAGGAAGCCAGAAGGGCGAAAAACCCAGGGTCGGGCGAGAGTATTTGGAGTGCCGCCTAGAAATTTTAAAGATTTTTACTTACCTTGATGCTTTTATTTCTTGTTACTTCTGTGAGTATGGATTAAACTTGGCGTGGAGCAATCTTTTTTCAGAGGGTGTTGCACTATGTGTCTTCCTTTTTCCATCTATTAGAGACATAAGATCCTTTTCCTACCAGGAGTTCTTTGAATGTGGAGAGAGACGATAAGGAGCTTGGTGGAACTACAAGGATAAGAATTACCATCCACACCCTCATTGGATTGCGGACTGTCCACTGCATTTTTCTGGGAGAGAGTCCATACTGAATGATATTGGACTGTTACCAGTGCCGTCTGAGCGGTAAACTTCACTGTACTTTATATATGTTATTTAGGGTATTTGTTGGATCATACCCAATTTCGTTTTGCCTGCTCCGGTCTGAGAGAGATTTTGTGGGTATTTGAGCCAAGAGAAACCACAATTATAAATGTATATACAAAGTTGCTTAACATTTTATGAAGATTATATTACATTTTTTTTTTAAAAGGAGGACATACCTTTTAATTCGTCCCCGCCACAGCCATGTTTTGTTTTTTATTTTTTATTTTTATCTCCTCGCATTCCAAGAGCCACAACTTTTTTATTTTTTCGTTGACATAGCCATATGAGGGTTTGTTTTTGTGGAAAGTTGTAATTTTTAATTGCATCATTTATTGTACCATATAATGTACTGAAAAACTGAAATCAAAAATTCTTTGTTGGGTGAAATGGAAAAAAATAGCAATTGTTTTTTGCTTTTATGGCATTCACCATGCGGTAAAAATTACATGTTAACTTTATTCTGTGTGTCAATATGATTGCGGTGAAACCAAATTTATATATATATATATATATATATATATATATATTTCTTTTTTTATTATGTACTTTTGCAAGATAAAACCAATTATTCAAAAAACATTTGTTTTGTGTCTCCATATTCTGATGCCTATAACTTTTGGAGTTTTTCGTCAATGAAGCTGTATGGGGCTTGTTTTCTATAGGGCCAACTGTAGTTCTTAGGCTTCGTTCACATCTGTGCTAGGCCTCCGTTCCAACGTTCCGTCGGAACGGAGCCCTGACAGACACAAACGGAAACCATAAGTTTCTGTTTCCATCACCATGGATTTCAATGGTGACGGATCCAGTGCCAATGGTTTCCGTTTGTCTCAGTTATGCAAGGTTTTGACTGAATCAATACCGTAGTCGACTGCGCTATTGATTCCGTCAAAACGGCTGATGGAAACGAAAACCTATGGTTTTCATTTGTGTCTGTCAGGGCTCCGTTTCCGACGGAAAGCTCAGACAGAATGTCGGAACGGAGCCCTAACGCAGATGTGAACGAAACGTAAATGGTAAAATTTTGGTCCATACCACTCTTTGATTAATTTTGAATGAAAATGTTTTGGGGTGGTAAGGTGATTAAAAAGACAGAAACTCTGTTTTTTTGCATTCATTATGTGGGACAAATAATTTTATATTTTAATAGTTCATACTTTTACGGATACAGTAGAACCATTATTTTTGTTTTTTACTTAAATATTTTTTTTTCTATATCAGTAAAAAAAAATATTTTTACATTTTTTTAGTCCCACACTGCAATACTTATGTCACTAATGACTGCAGCATCTAAGTGGTTTATTGTCCGGGAGTTATCTCAGCCTGTGAGCCCTCTCCATACTCCCCATGCTATGACGTACAGTTTCATCAAATATAGGGAAAGAGTTGAATACATCCATCTAACAGCATATTAAATATAAATCAATTTTATTACATTGCAACATGTTGATTTTAATATATTGGTTTCTCACAATAGTTTTACACCGCACAAATATTGCCACATACCCTGTAAACCACAGGGTATGTTGCAATATTTTAGCACTGTGTGAGATATAGTGTGTGAGATATTACATTGGATTGTTTAAGAGAAAAGGCTTTGTTGCGAAAATAATAGTTTAGTCTTTAGGATAAATTATATAGTTTGGACTATGGTACGTACTCTCAGTATGCAAATAAATAGACTAGTGCTGTTTTGTACAAGTTGTAGTATATAAACTAGGGAGTACCATATCTTTTATAATACTAGAACTGTTTTCTAATTTTCTATTTAACACATAAAATCAATTTTTTAATCCACACTTTTTAATTTTCTTCTAACATTGCTCTTTTTACACTCCACAGTCTAGACCATTTGAAGTAAACCTTCTTCAGTATAGCAGTTTCTGTGAACAAGGGTTTTTCAGCCTATTACTTTAAACAATAAATGAAATGCATTGACATTGTTAAAGTTAATGACCCCATGGATTACAAGACAAATCTCTGATCAAATTGCATTAATTGTTTTATTGAGCAATGTAACCACAGTTTATTGTTCCTTAATGTCCAATCCTTGCTATTACAATAATAGCACTTCAATATTTCCCTCTCTATTTCAGCCAATTAAGCAGTATTTTCATGCAGGCTCTAACCCCTTAATGACTGGTCCTGAAAAAGCCTTAATGACTAGCTACATTTTTCTGTTTTTGCCTCTCTGCCTTTCAGCAGCCATAACTTTTTTATTTTTTCATTGACATGGCTGTATGTGGCCTTGTTTTATGCGGGTGAAATAGGATTTTTTTTTCCAGAGTTTGGGGGTAGAAAAATATATATTTTTACGGCGTAAGAATAGGAAAAAGCGATTCTCGTCATAGTTTTTCTTGTTTATTTTTTTTCCCGTTCATGATACACACTAAATAACCTGTCAAATTAATTCTTCAGGTTATTACGGTCGTGTAGAAACCTAATAAGTGTAGGTTTTTTGTTTATATGTAATGTAGGGGCAATAAAATATATTTTATGCAAAATAATGACTTGTTTTGGGACATTTTTTTTATTTATTTATTTGTTGTTACTTTTTTTTTTTTAATCCCATTAAGGGATAACTTTATTTACAACTTTATCTTTTACTTGTAATGTATAAGCATACTCCTGTATGCTAATGCGTTACACTGTGTCACTTTGACACAGGCTGCTGTTAGGGCAACACATAGTGTGCCCTAACAGCAGGCAAACTAAACAGACAACCCTGGGGTCCTTTCTATGTCCCCAGGGCTGACTGCAGAGGGATTCCCCAGTCTTTGATCAAGTCACCGGGTTTCCGTTGATGTGATGAAAGAAGGGAGTTCCCTTTGATCGTGCCGCGGTCACAGAATGTTTTCCGAACCCAGCTGTATTTAGCAGGCTGCTCTAAGATCAGGAGCTGTAAGTTACAGTTCCTGCTTAGAGGATCAGTGCTCACACGAGCGCTCATCAGCCTCTTCTAAAGTGACGCCAAAAGACGTCGCTGTAAATGATTTTCTTAACAGATCTGTTGGGACATTTTAGGCATTTTGGCACCTGCTGTAGATGAACAATTGTTGCATGCTCTTATATGCAATGTACTGCATTACAAGGTTGCATATGGCTATTTGGCTGAGAGCAATTCATGTGCTATAAAGTATGGTGCCCAAATTACAGTGCCAGATGTTTGTTAAATTACACTTCCATACAGTTGTTAAAAAAACAATGCTACAGTGCCACTACCACTATCCGGTTGTGGAAAATCCCTTTAAAGGAAACCTGTCAGCAGTTTTAAGGCGTCAAAACTGATGACGCGATATAGGGGAGGGTATTGCAACTATATGTTTTGTCTCAATTATTCAAGTTGCATGAACAAGAAATTGATGTATAAATCCCACGGAGCCACGGTTGCAAGTGCCACTGATGCTGGCAGTTGATATGCAAGTGTTCCTTTGCTCTCCTCACTGCACAGTGACAACCTTCCCATTTTGTTCTGAGTGACAGCTCTAACAGTCTCTTCAGACCAAAGAGTAGCACTCGTGACCACTGCGTTGGGGGAATTAAACGTTGGTTTCTCAGTCATGCAACCTACATGACCGAGGCAAAAGGTAACGTTACAATGAGCTCCCCCTCCCTTATATCGAGCTGTCAGCAGTTTGAAGGCCTCAAATCTGCTGACAGATTCCCTCTAATTCCTACTCATGATTTCGCTTTATTTGGTCTCCTGTTGTCAATCCCAAACCTGATTGACCTGACCCTTGTTTCTTCCCAACATTTGCTGACACATCTAAACTCGCTTCAGTGTCTTCTATATGCTTACAGCACCACAGGTACCCTAGATCAGGACATTATTACGGGTATGTGAATACTACAAACACATAGAATTCAAGAGACATTAAGATTGATTTAAGCCATTATAAAAATACTAGAAAGTTACAACAGGGCACAAAAACATGCATGTCCAGAAGAAATCACTTAATTCTGCATATACTGCTTCAACTGGAGAGGTAGCAAATGTAAAGAGTATGCATTTCTTTCTATAAAACACTAATGACAATTATTATCATTTTAAATAATTGTGAGGCTATGAATAGCTTTGACATGGAAAAAAAATATTTTCACATATGTTAGTGGTTACCTTGAGTTAAAAATTACAGTTGCACTAAGTTTTAGGCTGCAATCTTCTTCCTTCACTCATTTTCAGATCCCCTGGTATTTATTTTGCAACCTATTATTAGTTTCAGACTTTTCTTCTGTGGTCTTTACTGGCTTTCATGTACAAGCACAGCTCAATCCATGTATGGCATTCTTCTGATATACAGCCCATGAGAGATCTATTCTCTCTTGTGCTTAGAGACACTGATACTGAAGAGTGTGTGATTAGCTTTCCCTCCACCTGTTGTGAGTGCCCTCCTCTTTCTCTCTACACTCATAGACTGCCTGTGTGACTCATCCCCTCCCCCTGAGGACTGACAGTTTGTGCTCTCCTCCCTATCTTCACTGTAATACTGACAGTCTTTGTGATCTGCTCTCTCTCTCAAAACTTGAAAGCTTTCTCCTCTCTCCACACTCTGATCAGCCGAGAGTGAGAGATAGAGAGAGAGAGAGAGAGAGAGAGAGAGAGAGAGAGAGTGAGAGAGAAATGCCAGCCAGGAGCAGTGTACGGACAGATCTGTGTCAGAATCAACAGGACAACATGTTAGGTGGAGATACACAGACAGAAGTAAAATAATAGGAAAGTAGGACATTTTGAATGAAGACTATTTAAAAAAAAAATGCTGAATTTTGCATTTAGGAAGCTAATGGTCAATAAAAAAAATGGAGTGCAATGTTGTGCATAATTATCTAAATCTATGTGCACTCGTATTTATTGTCCGGTAAGGCTAATGTTTACCATATCCATCATAGCTCAACAGATGTTTGAGAAAGTCATAAAAATATTTGATGCCAAAATAAAGACAAATATTAATTGAGGACATAACTATAGTCACAGTCATGCAATAGGTTATGAATTGTTTTAATTAAACCACAATTTAATATTATGTACTATATGTTTTGTTAGACTTGCAAGTAACCAAAAACAGCTTGCATTATTGGCAAGATAATGTTCTTATTTTATCTAGGAATTGAGTACATTAGTGTTAACAATTTGCAATGATGTATCACATTGGTAAATTGCATGACACAGACTAATCACCTACGCAATTCACATCTGATCTAGCTGGGCCTGCATCTGGGTGTAAATGACTTAAGTTTTTAAGAAATGGTATTTTCTATGTCATACAGTGATTTTGTGACTTTGCCTGAGCAGAGATAAAATTAAAACTCGCTTACATCCAGTCCCAGTTGGAATAATCAAAATCATTTGCAATTTATCACACTCATCACATAGAGCAAAGAACTTTGTTATTTGAATAGAAATGGCAGCCATCGCACAGATGCTGGTTTAAACACTCATTTTGCCATCTTTAGTTTTGAAGGAATGGTTGTCAGCTATCTCTTTGGCTGCCACCCAGGGAATAATATGCACAAAGAACATTAGTGTAATTAGCATTTAATGGCTGACATTGTCCCAAATATTTTAGACAAAGATTGAAGATAATGGTGAAAGAAAAGATCAAGAGAGCCCATGATACATTACAGGACGTTATATTCCAAAGCTGCACAGCTAGAGATAGCCGATTACTGAACTAGAATTTTAAGTTCGGAAGAATAGTGCTCCTGTAGACTACTTTCTTATTCTTAGATTAACAACTCTATAATCTTTAAGAATTACAGTACTGACAGCTGGGTAACCATATTTAAAAGAATTGTGACCAATAACAAAAAGTATTTTTGAATTTTTTAAACATAATATATTTAACCTATTTAATTATATTGAAAGCCCTTACTGACCATGAATACACCTGATTAAGGTGGGTATTAACAGGTCTTATTCTAAAGCAATGTGTTTTTAAGGTACGGTAGATTTGAGTCATATACATGGCTATCAGAGACGGCCACACACCTTCAAGTGTAGGCAGAAACAGTATTTTACTATTTCTTAATTTACATTTGCTCCATACACAGCTCTTATATGAGTGATTTGTATGCAACGGAGGCAGTGGCACTGCTGCTTGACTTCATTGGTCCAATCAATTATGCGATTGCTGGTAGACTTGTCACGTGACCATGCTGCTAACTAGACCCAGCATAGACCTAATGGTGACAGATGTAAAAAAAAAAAATCTATGAAATAAAATAATCAAAACCCTCAAGGTGTTTTATTTTGGGTGACATGTCATAAACAAATAAAGTAAAAGAAGAGGGGAAGTGACCCTGTTCTAACTAGAAATAATTGGGAAACATTTTTTTTAACTTGAAAAAAAGTGGTGTTTTTAATTTTTTTTTTAGACATACAAAGATCAAGATTTTGAAAAAGAAAAAAAAAGCAGCTACTACATGGTAAAAATAACTATCACTGTAATAAAATACAACATTTAAAAGTTATAACTGTTTGACCAGTACATGGAAAAAAAATGCAAACATTTTTCTTGTCATTAGGACCCAAAATGGGTTTAAGAGGTAGAAATGTCAAAAATAATTATTAAGTATTTGCTTTTGTAACTTGATTTAATATTTTGCGATAACTTAAGGAGGCAAAACAACAATTTTAAATGAAACCAGTTTGATAGGACAGTGAAAAAGAGGAGCTGCCTCAAGCTATATTGCCAAGAAGCCAGAGACATACTGAATTGATCTGTTTTGTTAAGATATTTTGTGAGTCCTTTTTAGATAACACAGTTACAATTTAAAACCTCGAAGTTCATCATGTGTCAGTGTACCCCACTGCATAGTCACAATAACGTCCAATGATGAAGAGCTAGAAAAGGTATTTGTTGGGTCAAATTCACAGCGCAGGCTTTTGATAAGTCCTAGTCTTTGATATTTGACTTTTCATATTTTCATACGCTCTTTGAAAATTAATATTACAGCTGTGTTCATTCTAGTTGGGAAAGCTATTATCAAAAATGAAATGTACAGTTTGAAGATAAAGAGCAGGCTATCACCGTTCAAGATTTAGAAAGATCTTTCCCATGCAGGAGCTACAAATGCTCACATATGAATTAAAAGATCAACAAGGAAACATTATTCTAGCAATACAGTATAACTGAGGTTAGCCTCTTATCTGTATGACATTTTAAACATGAGAAGGCTGATAGTTCTGCTCATCCAAGCAATGATACAAAATAGGACTGATGATATAGCAATAAACACAAATGACATTTAAGTCTATAAAGTGTAAATAATCATAAGCCATGACTAAGGACCTAGCGAGGGTCTGAAACGCGTAGGCTACCGCCTATCCTCTCCTTCTCTCTGTACTCTGGATTATACCTACCCGTCACTAAATTTTTGTTCGTAGCCCCTGTGCTTCGATTTTAACCAAGACCAAATAAAACTTGGAAATAGATTTCCGTTTTAACAAGAAAACTACACTCGCAGCGCTGGTTCCAACTCCCCTATCTCTGATGTAAATATCAGCGTTTACTAAATTTATTATTAAAGTACAAATAATAATTATCACTAGTGTGAAAAGTATGGATTACAGATTCATTTTAAAATCCAGCTGTTTGTGAGATTCAAATGAAAGGCAAAATTATATACAACATATACAAAACAGTACAAACATGGCCATCTGGCAGTTCTGTCAAATGCCAGATTGGCCAGTAAACAGTGGCCCGCCCACTGACCAACCAAACAATCAGTGTCGGACAGTGTCGGTGGCCTGCTGCCTCCCTGAGATGGCGGCGGCGCCACTGAAACCAGCCGCCGCCACCCTCTCCTGCACTAATTGTACCTGCTTTACAATGACGCTGATTGGCAGGGCAGAATGACTTGCCCCGCCAATCAACGCCTTTCAATGATGCTAGCGGCGCGATGACGTCATTGCGCCGCTACCGTTGTTGAAAGGCGCTGATTGACGGGGCAAGTCATTCTGCCCTGCCAATCAGCGCCGTCGTTCAGCCCCAGCAGACCTGCTCAGAAGAGAGCAGGCCTGCAATGACAGAGGACGGCATGGGAACGGGATCAAGGTGAGTATACATACCTCCCAACCGTCTCGGATTCAGCGGGACAGTCCCGCATTCAGGGCGGTGTCCCGCTGTCCAGGGCGGATGTGGTTAGTGGAGGAGCAGAGGGAGCTCCCTCTGCTCTGAACTAATTCTGAAGCAGGGAGCTGATGGTTCCCTGCTTCAGAATTAGTCGCTAGTCCTTGAGCGGAATCCCCATTGCCGATGATCTGGCAGGGGATTCAACTCCTAGAGGAAATCCCTGAGGTCACTGTGCATATATGTCCATATATGGACATTGATGTCAGTGGCTCCTCCTGGAGTGGAATCCCCGGCCAGAGTCGGCAATGGGGATTCCACTCAAGGAGTAGCCACTGAGTTCACTGTCCATATATGGACAGTATCGTCAAGGGCTTCCCCAAGCACAGCGCTTAAAGTAGCGCTGTGCGTCGGGAGTCCTCATCAAGCGTAAGAGCTCCCTCTGCTCCTGCTCTCTGAACTAATTCTGAAGCAGGGAGCTGATGGTTAACTGCTTCAGAATTAGTGGCTACTTCTTGAGCGAAATCCCCATTGCCGATGATCTGGCCAGGGATTCCGCTCCTAGAGGAAACCCCTGAGATCACTGTCCATATATGGACATTGATGTCAGGGGCTCCTCCTGGAGTGTAATCCCCGGCCAGAGTCAGCAACGGGTATTCCACTCAAGGAGTAGCCACTGACATCACTGTCCATATATGGACAGTATAAAAGGGTATGCAGCACACCAATTTTGAAACAAAGGTATTTTTATTTTGTTTTTAATGCTAGTGGCAGAATGCGACGTTTCGGTCTAAGTGACCTTCATCAGGCACTGAGCTGTGCTTGAAAACTGCATAGACGAGTGCTATTGGTGCTGATAGTGGCTGGCCGTTGTGTCATGTTAACACAGCTGTAGCTCTAGCTGTTCTACATCACTACCAGTCTTCTCCAAAATTCACGGATGTGCTATTGCCTTGTACTACTTGGGCACCCACCGTGCAGCGAGGTGTACTCTGCCCGGCTGCACCACGCATTACAGTACAAGGCAACAGCGCATCTGCAAGAGTTGGAGGAGGCTGTTAGTGATGTAGAACAGCCAGGGGGGTGTCAATCAAAATCTGGGGGGCGCCATTTCAATTTTTACCTCAGGCAGCAGTTAAGCTAGAATCGGCCTTGCGGACAGTGGTGAACACAAGCACCAACTTTACAATAACTGGTGCCTCCTGGTGTTTAAAACCACATCATTCCGAGATTTATTGCTGTGTACTCTGCAATGATGGGAAGGAGCACTGCAGAGATGAAGTATAGTGCTTGTTGGCAGAGCCACAGCTAATCAGCTCTAGACTTGTTTTCTGCACTGATGCCTCACTCATTAGCGCACATCTCTGGCGCAGCAGAGGAAAAGGAGAATCAGTACCTGCCCAGTCTGCATGTACAAATCAAACCTAACGCTGGCTGGCTGTGCATCAGCTAATCAGTGGTGTGCTTGCTCTTTCTACTGCCCCCTGAGCACAGCTTCAGTCCGGCTGCGGAGGAGAAGGAGACTCCAGCCCCTGCCAGGTATGTTGCTGGTGGCTGTAGCGCCAGCAGGTTTATATCTTTATCTGCTTCAGCTTCATGTAAGCTGCAAGCAGCCTTCTACAATGAGGTGGGTAGGGGGGCATAAGTGAGTGTAAAGGACATGGGTGATGAACACACAGTATTTGCAAGCAACCTGCTTGTGGGAGGGGAGGGGGTCCAGATAATATAGATAGGAGGACCTATAGGGTTAAAATGGTGAGCATCAGGTTATGGTTAATTTGAGCCACAGATCGGAGCTTTGTAAAAGGGACGTGGCTTTGTGGGCACGTGGTCAGGGCTTAGTGGTGGAGGGGACATCTCAGGTATAGATGCCTATGTACTGCCAGCATCCTGCATGCCAGTGCCCAAGAATCAGCAGTCTACAAAAGAAAGCAGGTAAATATAGCAATGGGAGTGAAGTATTGGATTGATTTAAATAGTGTGACTGGTTGATGTAGTATTAACAGTGTATACTAATTGTATGACTGAAAAATTCAGTTTGTGTGAGTTTTGTGTCTCCTTCTAATGTATTAGTGGCATTTGTGTGCATGTTGTTTTCAATGTGAGTGTGAGTGGTATGTGTGGTATAGGTCTAGTGTGTAAGTGTTATGTGAAGTATGTGTTTAGCATTTGTATGGTGTGTGCAGTATGTGTCTAGTGTATGTAGTGTGTGCGGTATTTGTCTAGTGTGTGGTACGTACCTAGTGTGTGAGTGGTATGTGTCTAGTACAGGGGTCTCAAGCACGTGGCCCGCGGGCCGCATGCGGCCCCTTGGGCTGTCATCTGCGGCCCGTGGGACACAGAGCCGCTAGTATCGGCTCTGCTCCGAGACTCTGGAATTCCCTGACATCGCTGTCCACATATGAACAGCGATGTCTGGGGCTTCCCCAGAGCCGGAGTCCCGAGCAGAGCGCTGGTGTCGGCTCTGCTCCGGGACTCTGTGGAATTCCCTGACATCGCTGCCCATATATGGACAGTGTGTCAGGGTCTTGCCCAGAGCGGAGCAGAGCGCTGGTGTCGGCTCTGCTCCTGGACTCTGTGGAATTCCCTGACATCGCTGTCCACATATGAACAGCGATGTCTGGGGCTTCCCCAGAGCCGGAGTCCCGAGCAGAGGGCTGGTGTCGGCTCTGCTCTGGGACTCTGTGGAATTCCCTGACATCGCTGTCCCCATATGTACAGCGATGTCTGGGGCTTCCCCAGAGCCGGAGTCCCGGGCAGAGCGCTAGTACAGGCTCTGCTCCGGGACTCTGTTGAATTCCCTGACATCGCTGCCCATATGTGGACAGTGTGTCAGGGTCTACCCCAGAGCAGGGTCCCGGGCAGAGCGCTAGTATAGGCTCTGATCCGGGACGCTGCGGAATTCCCTGACATATCTGCCCATATATGGACAGTGTATCAGGGTCTTCCCCAGAGCGGAGTCCCGGGCAGAGCGCTAGTATCGGCTCTGCTCCGGGACTCTGTGGAATTCCCTGACATCGCTGCCCATATATGCACAGTGTGTCAGGGTATTCCCCAGAGCGGAGTCCCGGGCAGAGCGCTATTATCGGCTCTGCTCCGGGACTCTCTGGAATCTCCTGACATCGCTGCCCATATATGGACAGTGTGTCAGGGTCTTCCCCAGAGCGGAGTCCCGGGCAGAGCCCTATTATTGGCTCTGCTCCGGGACTCTGGGGAAGCCTCTGACATCGCTGTCCATACATCGACAATGATGTCAGGGGCTTCCCCAGAGCAGGAGTCCCAGTGATGTCAGGAGCACAGCTGGAGTCCCAGGAAGAGCCTACTAGCGCTCTGCCTGGGACTCCAGCTCTGGGGTTGCTCCTGACATCTCTGTCCATATATGGACAGTGATGTCAGGAGCAGAGCTGGAATCCCAGGCAGAGTGCCAGAAGCGGCTCTACTCCGGGACTCCAGCTCTGGGCAAGCCCCTGACATCACTGTGGCAGCATCTGCAGAGGGCACTGTGGCAGCCTCTACAGAGGGCACTGTGGCAGCCTCTACAGAGGGCAATGTGGCAGCCTCTACAAAGGGCACTGTGGCAGCCTCTACAGAGGGCACTGTGGCATTATCTACAAGTGGGTGTGTGGCAGTATCTACAGAGTAAACTGTGGCCTTATCTAAAGAGGACACTGGCATTATCTAGGGATGTGTTGCATTATCTACAGAGGGCACTGTGGCCTTATCTACAGAGGGCACTGTGGCCTTATCTACAGAGGGCACTGTGGCATTATCTACAGAGGGCACTGTGGCCTTATCTACAGAGGGCACTGTGGCCTTATCTACAGAGGGCACTTTAGCCTTATCTACAGAGGGCACTGTGGCCTTATCTAGGGGTGTGTTGCATTATCTACAGAGGGCACTGCGGCAGCATCCACAGAGGGCACTGCGGCAGCATCCACAGAGGGCACTGCGGCACCATCTAAAAAGGGGCTGCCCAATCTTGACATGTGTGCTAACTGAGCCACCGGACTGCAATATCTCAAATTTTAAACCTAGCAGTATTATTATAGTGATGTAGTATTATTATTCTAGTAATATAGTGTTATAGTAGTTCAAATAACTAATTGATTAACACTAATTTCGGATTGTATCAAATTTGAAAGTAATGCGGCCCGTCAACTTCCCATTTTTTCTATATGCGGCCCACTTACCCAGCCGAGTTTGAGACCCCTGGTCTAGTATGTGAGTGGAGTGTGCAGCATCTGTGCCAGGTGTGAGGAGTGCATATTCAACATGTGTCCTTGGTGTGGGTAGACAACCTGCGGCATATGTCTTTGGTGTGAGTGGTGAGATTGGACGATATATCCTAAGTGTGAGTTGTAGTGTTTTGTAGCACCATTTATTGTGCCATATAATGTACTAGGAAACTGGAAAAAAATTATTTGTGGGGTAGAAAATGAAAAAAAACAGCGATTCCCCCATGGTTTTTTGCGCGCCGTTTTTACGGAATTCACTGTACAACTAAAACAACATGTTAACTTTATTCTGTGGGTCAATACGATTACAGCGATACCAAATATATAAAGTTTTTTCTATATTTTACTACTTTTACAAGTAAAAACCTAAGTGTAAAAAAGAAAATTTATTTTGTGTTGCCAAATTCAGAGAGCCATAACTTTTTTATTTTTCCGACAATTAATTTTGTTTTGAACACTTTTTATTTCATTTTTTTAGGAGATGAGGTGACCAAAAAATAGAGATTCTGGCGTTTACATTTTTTTTTTTACGGCGTTCACCGTGCGGGTTAAATAATGAAATAATGATATATTGTAATAGTTCAGACGTTTACAGACGCGGCAATACTAATTATGTTTATTTTATTTATTTTTGTTACTATGCTCTAGGGGGAAAATGGGAAAAGGGGTGTTTTTTGAACTTTTAATATTTTATTTTTTTTACACAAAAAAAACTTTATTTCATTTTTACTTTTTTTATTATTCTCCCAAGGGTTTTCAACTAGCGATCGTTAGATCGTTTGCACAATATACTGCAGTACTAATGTATTGCAGTATATCGTGATTCTGACAGGCAACTATTAAGCCCTGTTTAAGAGCTGTTAGAGGGGGTCACCCCCCTCTTTCTAAAGATTTAAATGCTGCGGTCGCTATTGACTGCAGCATTTAACAAGTTAAACGAGCGGGATTGCGCTCGAGCGCGATGCCGCTCGTTACTCTGAAGTGTCGGCTGTAACAAACAGCAGACACCCGCATCATATGGAGCGGGTTCACTCCGTGAGCCCGCTCCATACTTCCCCTACCCGACTTTGGCGTATGGATACGTCAAATGTCGGGAAGGAGTTAATAAATCTCCCCATGTCTTGTATAGCTGAAAGGTGGTCCCATGTACTCCAGCCCAACACTGGCGGCTGCGTATAACACAACAACCTATAGAGGAAGAGGTCAAGTACAACTCACATAATATGTAATAGAAAAAACATCTTTATTAATAAACAGAGACAAGAACAATTAAAAGATGACTCATACAATGTAAAAAAGGCGTCAGCCCATACAGGATATATGAAATGGTAATGAGACATAAACATATGTGAAAAAGACCCAATAAATGGATGCTGATATTAATAGTAGGCTAAATACATATGACATATAGAGAATGGTATATTTGTAAGGTGCTAATGTGCAAAAACAGTGTGCTTCCTGTAAGGAAGACACCATATACTAGTGTCAAAATATAACAAGTACATATGAGCTCTTTGTATCTCTTGCTACGCAACTTATGTTTACTTGTTATATTTTGACACTAGTATATGGTGTCTTCCTTACAGGAAGCACACTGTTTTTGCACACTAGCAAAACAATTATTGTTAATCAATTCGTTATTTGAACTACTATAACAATATTACCTTACTATAATAATACATTACTATAACAATACTACATTACTATAATACTACATTACTATAACAATACTACATTACTATAATAATACT
The DNA here is from genome assembly GCF_050947455.1 of Rhinoderma darwinii. NCBI lineage: Eukaryota > Metazoa > Chordata > Amphibia > Anura > Rhinodermatidae > Rhinoderma > Rhinoderma darwinii. The sequence goes on along the minus strand of NC_134690.1, from coordinate 212,848,815 downwards.
ACATAACTATAACAATACTACATTCCTATAATACTACATTACTATAACAATACTACATTATTATAATACTACATTACTATAACAATACTACATTACTATAATAATACTGCATTACTATAATACTACATTACTATAACAACATTATAATAATATAATAATGCTACATTACTATAATACTACATTACTATAATAATACTACATTACTATAACAATAATACTACATTACTATAATACTATATTACTATAATAATACATTACTATAACAATACTGCTTTACTATAATACTACATTACTATAATACTACATTACTATAAAAACACTATAATACTATAATAATACTACATTACTATAATAATACTACATTACTATAATAACACTACATTACTATAACAATAATACTACAATACTATAATAATAATAATACTATATTACTATATTAATACTACATTACTTTAATAATACTACATTGCTATAGCAATACTACATTACTATAACAATATTACATTACTATAATAATACTACATTACAATACTACATTACTATAATAATACTACCTTACTATACGAATACTACATTACTATAACAGTACTACATTACTATAACAACATTATAATTGTAAAGGATCTGCCAGGCACAACTTCTGTGTCAACGCTCATAGATAATCAGTCTGCACCTGCTTCTATGTCTGTGAGACTGACTCCATCTTCCACCACTCAGGATGGCAGGCTTAGGAGTGGGAGAGCCTATCACAGCCTGGCCAGACGGAGCTAGCTCCCGCCCTCTGTCTATTTATACCTGCCTTTCCTGTTCCTCCTTGCTTGTGATTCTTCTCGTTTGGTTTCCTGGCCCTGCTGCAGCTTCTGTACTATTTGACCCTGCTTCATACTGACCCTGGCTTACTGACTACTCTCCTGCTCTGCGTTTGGTACCTCGTACACTCCTGGTTTGACTCGGCTTGTTCACTACTCTCCTGCTCTGCATTTGGTACCTCGTACTCTTCTGGTTTGACTCGGCTTGTTCACTACTCTCCTGCTCTGCGTTTGGTACCTCGTACACTCCTCGTTTGACTCGGCTCGTTCACCACTCTTGTTGCTCACGGTGTTGCCGTGGGCAACTGCCTCATTTCCCTTAGCTTTGTGTACCCTTGTCTGTTTGTCTGTCGTGCACTTACTGAGCATAGGGACCGTCGCCCAGTTGTACCCCGTCGCCTAGGGCGGGTCGTTGCAAGTAGGCAGGGACTGAGTGGTGGATAGATTAGGGCTCACTTGTCTGTTTCCCTACCCCCATCATTACAATAATTGTAATGGTGGGGGTAGGGAAACGGACAAGTGAGCCCTAATCTACACGCCACTCTGTCCCTGCCTACTTGCAACGACCCGCCCTAGGCGACGGGGTACAACTGGGCGGCGGTCCCTACGCTCAGTAAGTGCACGAGACAAACAGACAAGGGTACACAAAGCTAAGGGAAATGGGGCAGTTGCCCACGGCAACACCGTGAGCAACAAGAGTGGTGAACGAGCCGAGTCAAAGCAGGAGTGAACGAGGTACCAAACGCAGAGCAGGAGAGTAGTCAGTAAGCCAGGGTCAGTATGGAGCAGGATCAAATAGTTAGAAGCTGTAGCTGGGCCAGGAAACCACACGAGAAGAATCACAAGCAAATGAGGAACAGGAAGGCAGGTATAAATAGACAGAGGGCGGGAGCTAGCTCTGTCTGGCCAGGCTGCGATAGGCTCTCCCACTCCTAAGCCTGCCATCCTGAGTGGTGGAAGAGGGAGTCAGTCTCAGAGACATAGACTCAGGTGCAGACTGATTACCTATGGGCGTATACACAGAAGTTGTGCCTGGCAGATCCTTTACAGTACCCCCCCCCCTTTTATGAGGGGCCACCGGACCCTTTTAAGTGGACCTGGTTTATTGGGGAAACGAAGGTGGAACCTCCTGACCAATACCCCAGCGTGAACATCCCGGGCGGGTATCCAAGTTCTCTCCTCAGGCCCGTATCCTCTCCAATGGACCAGGTACTGGAGGGAGCCTTGGACCATCTTGCTGTCCACAATCTTGGCCACCTCGAATTACACCCCCTCAGGGGTGAGAACGGGAACAGGAGGATTCCTCGAGGGAGCCAAGGACGGGGAGCAGCGTTTAAGGAGGGAGGCATGAAACACGTCGTGTATACGAAAAGATGGGGGCAACTCCAGTCAGAAGGAGACAGGATTGAGGACTTCAATGACCTTATACGGCCCTATAAACCGGGGAGAAAACTTCTTGGACGGGACCTTAAGGCGCAAGTTCTTAGACGATAACCACACCAGATCCCCGACCATAAACAAGGGGTTAGCAGAACGTCTTCTATCAGCCTGAGTTTTTTGTATGCTCTGGGACGCCTCTAGGTTCTTCTGAACCTGGGCCCAGACTGTGCACAGTTCCCGATGAACGACCTCTACCTCTGGATTGTTGGAACTACCAGGTGAAACGGAGGAGAACCGTGGATTAAACCCAAAATTACAGAAAAAGGGGGAGACCCCTGACAAGTTACCGACCCGGTTATTAAGGGAAAATTCGGCGAGGGGAATGAATGAGACCCAATCATATTGACAGTCGGAGATAAAACACCTTAAATATTGTTCTAGAGACTGATTAGTCCTCTCAGTTTGGCCATTAGTTTCAGGATGGAAGGCAGAGGAGAAGGACAGATCAATCTCCAACTTTTTACAGAAGGCTCTCCAAAACAATCAAACAAATTGTACCCCTCTGTCTGGAACAATATTGACAGGGACCCCATGGAGACGCAGGATGTGTTTGACAAACAAGGTAGCCAACGTTTTGGCGTTGGGTAGTTTCTTGAGGGGCACAAAGTGGCACATCTTACTGAAGCGGTCCACCACCACCCACACCACCGACTTGCCTTGGAATGGAGGCAAATCGGAGATAAAATCCATGGAGATATGGGTTCAAGGTCTCTGGGGAATGGGCAAATAACGTAGTAAGCCCGCTGGTCGGGACCTGGGAGTCTTGGACCTAGCACAAACCTCACAAGCGGCGACGTAGACCTTAACGTCTTTAGGCAACCCAGGCCACCAATAGTTTCTGGCAATGAGGTGTTTGGTACCCAGGATGCCTGGATGACCAGATAGTGCGGAGTCATGATTTTCCTAAGTACCCTTAGCCGGAATTGCAGGGGAACAAACAGCTTGTTCTCAGGAAGGTTCCCGGGAGCTGAACCTTGATCAGCCGCAATTTCAGAGACTAAATCAGAATCAATAGAAGAAACGACTATACCAGGAGGCAAAATACAAGCAGGATCTTCCTCCGAAGGAGGGCTGGCCATGAAGCTACGCGACAGTGCATCGGCCTTAATATTTTTAGACCCAGCCCTACAGGTAACCAAAAAGTTGAATCTGGTAAAAAATAGCGCCCATCGAGCTTGTCTCGGATTTAGCCTCCGGGCAGATTCTAGGAAAACCAGATTCTTGTGGTCGGTAAGGACCGCTACCTGGTGCCTAGCCCGCTCCAGGAAGTGGCGCCACTCTTCAAATGCCCATTTAATGGCTAAGAGTTCGCGGTTGCCAATATCATAGTTACTCTCAGTGGGCGATAACTTCCTGGAGAAGTAGGCGGGACGGAGATGGGTGAGGGACCTGGTACCCTGGGACAAGACAGCCCCCACTCCCACCTCGTATGCGTCAACCTCCAGGATAAATGGCTCCATTTGGTTGGGCTGGACCAGCACCGGGGCCGAGATAAAGCACTTCTTAAGGACCTCAAAAGCCTGGACAGCCTAACGAGTCAAACCAGGAGTGTACGAGGTACCAAACGCAGAGCAGGAGAGTAGTCAGTAAGCCAGGGTCAGTATGAAGCAAGGTCAAATAGCTAGGAGCTGCAGCAAGGCCAGGAAACCACACGAGAAGAATCACAAGCAAAGGAGGAACAGAAAAGGCAGGTATAAATAGACAGAGGGCGGGAGCTAGCTCCGTCTGGCCAGGCTGCGATAGGCTCTCCCACTCCTAAGCCTGCCATCCTGAGTGGTGGAAGATGGAGTCAGTCTCAGAGACATAGAACCAGGTGCAGACTGATTACCCATGGGCGTATACACAGAAGTTGTGCCTGGCAGATCCTTTACAGTTACGTCACAGGCCTAGTCTATCAGCGGAATCCCCGACCAAAGCACTCTGGCTGGGGAATCCACTCCTAGAGGGAGCCCCAATAAAGCTAACTATAGAGGGGGGGTGTAGCGCTGTCCACAGGGTGGGGTGTGTGGCGCTCCTCCTTCGGCCTGCTCTCTGCTCTCCCACTGTCAGCGGGCCTCAGATGACAGATTCGCTGGCCGATTGTTTGATACCTCTGGTTTAAACTGTAGTGGATATAAGAGTTAGATTATTGAGGAAGTCTTTGATAAGGCGTCATAAAAAAATAGGAAAGATCTCGTAATTTTTTAGGACAAGAAAGAAACCAGATAAGAGTTTTTTTTGTCTATCCGAGGTTTAATTTAAAAAAAAAAATATATATATATATACGAAATAGGGAGATTGTAGGAAATGCTAAGTAGAAAACCAGAACTCTACATAAAGCAGGCACCTCTATTGTGAGGGTTTTGTCACCAGCGTTACTTCTGTCAGTTGGGGTGCCTACGCTATCAAAAGCTTTAGTGGAAAGAGTACTAGTGCCCTCTGCATTAATTCTCAGTGTTGGAATATTCTTTTTTATATTTTATACTATTATATGTCTGTGACTATCTGCAGGTTGGGGGAATAGCAGATCAGCGGAGGTCTAAAAGGTACACAATTTGATACAATGGGGGAATTTATTAACCTTTCTACACCAGTTTTCTGGCATAGAAAAGTCAGAAAAGTGCCCAATGGTCACTGTTTTTGGGTGCTATTTTAGTTTTGCAATAGATAGCGCCTTAATTTACACTCCAATGTTGTAATATAATGATTCTAAAATAATATTTGTCTTTGTTCTATATTATTATCATAGGCTGTGTTAAATATTAAATATGTTACTGAAGACTATACTGTATCTTAATTCATAGTCTTTGCTTTATTATAATGATATCATATAGTGTTTGTCATTGTTCCTAGGCTGAGTTCCAATGTGGTAATTTCAAAACAGTAATTGTCATTATTTCTAGGCTGTGTACTATATTGATTATGTCACAATGATGTTTGTCTTTATTCCCTAGGCATATGTTCTATTTTAATAGTGTCTCAATAGCATTTATCTTCTTTTGTAATCTGTGTTATGTTTGTCTTCATTCCTAGGCTATTTTATTGTGATGATGTCACAATGGTGTTTATTTATATATCTATGCTGGGTTCTATTGTCATGATTTTTTTTTATGTGTTCTATTATGGTAATGTCAACATAATAATTGTCTTTATTTCTAGACTGTGTTCTATTATGATCATAACACAATGGTTTTTGTTTGATTTCTAATCTGTTTAATGTTATCATGTGATAATGTCACACCAGTGATTGTCTTTGTTCTTAGGCCTCATGCACACTTCAGTTTTTTCCTTCAGGGTGCTATCCGTTTTTGTCACTGATAGCACCCTGAACTCATTAATTTCAATGGGGCCATGCACACTACAGTTTTTTAGATGGTCCGTTGCTCCGTTCCGATCCAAAGTAGAGCATGTCCTACTTTGGTCCGGGATTCCGTGACCGTGAGGCCCATGCAAGTCAATGGGGCCATCAAAAAAACTGAAGGCACACGGAAGGCATCCGTGTGCCATCCGTGTGCCGTCCGTGTGTGACGGAGCCGTTGCCTAGCAACCACCGGGCGGGCAGAAAATCATTAGAAAAATATTACACTAATCGGCAGCCACTTGTCTCTATCAATAACTGATAGAGAAAAGAGGCTGCTGATTAAAAATAAAATAAAAAGCATTTCATACGTACCCGGTCGTTGTCTTGGAGAAGAGTCCCTCTTCTTCCTCCAGTCCGACCTTCTTTTGTGACGCGGCAGCCTGTGATTTGCTGCAGAGGCCGCTGCTGCCTGTGATTGGCTGCAGAGGCCGCTGCAGCCTGTGATTGGCTGCAGAGGAGGTCACGTGGGATGAAGCGTCATCCCTGGAGGCCGGCCTTCTGACGTGCTTGACCGCCACTATAGCCTGTGATTGGCTGCAGCGGCGACATGGATTGAACATCATCGCTGGAGGCCGGACAGGAGGAATGTAAGTATGAACTTTTTTTTTTTATTACATTAAAATTGTATTTTCCGCGCACCGAGCATGTAGTGTCCAGGGTGCTGAAAGAGTTACCAGCGATCAGTGCAGCCCATTAACTCTTTTAGCACCCTGGACAGTACCATGCTCGGCGCACGTAAACGGAAACACGGAGTGCACACGAGAGTGCACATGGAAATCACACGGCCGCTAAAACGGGTTCACGGACCCGTCAAAAGCGGCCGTGAAAACGGTGATGTAAGTGTGCATGAGGCCTTAGGCTGTGTTCTATTGTCATGATGTCATAATAGTCTGTTTCGTCATTTATAAGCTGTGCCCTTTGTGAGTTATTGTTACTCCTAGACCAGAGTAGATCAGAAATTTTGCAAACTCACTTGTGGAAAAAGTGACATCCTAGAACAGTGAAACGTTTAATGTCACCGAGTCTGCATTATAACCTCTACTTTTACCAATGTTTGTCTATGGTGATTGCATGGCTGTGAACTTGATTTTATGCACCTTTTTGCAATGGTTGTGCACCTGAACACAATAATTGAAATTGGTGTCAACATATTTTTGTCCGTATAGTGTATATACACACAGGCATTATGCAAAAACCCTTACACACATATTATAATGGCGCCTTTATCTCGTATATGGGAAGCGGGGCAGTGTGGGTGTTGGGTGTCACTGCCAGACTAGACAAAGACAATCTGTGGTGCACAGAGCAGCATTCAGCCTATGCCAGGCAGAGGCGGCATGAGTGTACTACTATCTTGTCAATATAACTGATTAAGAAACCACACAGGAGTTGGGACCACTGGGGGGCAGAATTATACTTCACCAGGACACTTAGCTAATAAGCGACTATCCCAGTGACATGTAATTCTGCCAGCCATGCAGAGATCCCAACTCCTGCTTTCTATCTCATGCACTTATAAAGGCACTAGTAATAGAATTCCTCTGTATGGCACCAATTCAAAGACATAAATGGGGGTTAATCCCATTCATCCCTCTTATGCTCTAAATCATCGTGATGCCCTCAGTGAGGAAGTAGGCACCACGCTGTAAGTCAACTCATAGTACTTACTAAGTTATTGTAGTAGTGATCACTTAAAATACCAAAAGATAAACAATATTTTCAGTGATCAATGGCAACGAAACCCTAGAACAAGATACAAACAACGTCATAATTTATCAAACAATGACAGAAGGATGTAACCGTGGATCACTTACCATTTACATGACATGTAAGTCATGGGCCAATGAATCCAGATAGTTTCTGCGATGTGTGAATCTTGATGTAGATGTTACACAGAGGTTGTGATTTCCGGAAGACCTGGTATCTGTAGGCTTGAGTACTTCAGTACCTGGAGGAATTAGAGGTAAACCTGATGTTGATAAACTGCCTCTACCAATACCACCTATACTGTCCCTTACAGGGCATCAACCCCAAAAAAAGGTGACCTTTAAGAAAACAGCTATGGATCAGCTTTAGTACCAACTTTGTACTCCCTACGTAGTAATACCTCTCTATGTGGTCCCATACAGTAGTAATGTCCCCTTTTTCCCCGCAAGAATAGTAGTTCTCTTTTGTGCCCCCACATATTAGTTGTGTCCCTATATATTAGTTAGGCGCCCTTTGTGTCCCTATATATTTTTTAGGTCTCCTTTGTGCCCCCATATATTAGTTAGGCCCAGGGGCCTTGCTAGGGTCTTAAAAGATCGGGGGCACAAGCCCCGAGACATATATTTAACCCCCCCCCCCCAAAAAAAAATAAGTACATTTTTACATACATATCAGAGATAGCATATCTATAAGACTAAGGCTCCTATAGCTACACTCAGTAGACAGTATCATACATGATAGGCTTAGATACATGGCCCAGCAGACTGCATCACACATGATATACTTAGATACAGGGCCCCAGCAGTAAGTATCCTTGTACTAACATACGTCCACCCCCCCAAAAAAAATGTGTGTGTATGTATGTAATTGCTTTGCTTTGTTATGTGTTACAAATTTTTTTTTGTGTCTGTGTTTTTTACAGATTCGGATGTTGGACTACTTTGGATTCGAGGACTACTTCGATGACGGCTTTTTTTATTCTCAATAAAATGGTTAAGGAGGGATGTGTTTTTTTTTTATTTCAATAAAATATTTTTTTCTATGTCTGTAAAGGATCTGCCAGGCACAGCTTCGGGGTTAACTTCCATAGGTAATCAGTCTTCACCTGAGTCTATCTCTCTGAGACTGACTCCAGCTTCCACCACTCAGGCTGGCAGGCTTAGGAGTGGGAGAGCCTATCGCAGCCTGGCCAGACGGAGCTAGCTCCCGCCCTCTGTCTATTTATACCTGCCTTTCCTGTTCCTCCTTGCTTGTGATTCTTTTCGTGTGGTTTCCTGGCCCAGCTACAGCTCCTAACAATTTGATCCTGCTCCATTCTGACCCTGGCTTTCTGACTACTCTTCTGCTCTGCGTTTGGTACCTCGTGCTCTCCTGGTTTGACTTGGCTCCTTCACCACTCTGTTGCTCACGGTGTTGCCGTGGACAACTGCCCCTTTCCCTTTGCTTTATATTCCCTTGTATGTTTGTCTCGTGCACTTACTGAGCGTAGGGACCGCCGCCCAGTTGTACCCCGTCGCCTAGGGCGGGTCGTTGCAAGTAGGCAGGGACAGAGGGGCGGTTAGATTAGGGCTCACTTGTCCGTTTCCCTACCCCTATCATTACAATGTCCTTGAATTTTTTTAAACTCTATTACTACCACCTTAGTAATGGCTGCTGGTTGATTAACAACATCCATTACTAAGGCAAGGCTTAATGTTAGCCAGTGCAGAGCCTAACACTAATCCCAATTATTACCCTGGTACCCACCACTACCAGGGGTGCCGGGAAGAGCCGGGTACAATCCAATACACGACCATCTGTAGTGATGGTCGGGCACTGGGGCGGCCGCAGTCCGGTATTATTAGGCTGGGAAAGGCAAGAAACATTGGACTTTCCCACCCTGGTAATGCCAGGCTGCTGCTGCTGCTGCTGCTGTGTTGAATCTGGCTGGTTAGGAAATATGGGGGGGGGTCATTTTTTCCATTTAAAAAAAAATCACGCGGGGTCCCTCACATTTTTCATAACCAGCCATACACAACACAGCAGCAGCAGCCTGGCATTACCATGGTGGGAAGGGACACTGTTTCTGGACTTTCCAAGCCTAATAATACCAGACTGCGGCCCCCCCCCCCAGTGCCCGACCGTCGCTACAGATGGTCATGTACTGGATTGTGCCCGGCTCTTCCCGGCACCCCTGGTGGTGGTGTGTAGCTGGGTAATAATGGGGGGGTTAGTGTTAGCCTCTGCACCGGCTAACACTAAGCCCTGCCTCAGGAATGGACGCTATCAATCAGCCTGTGGCCATTACTGAAGCGGTAGTAAAAAAAAAGTTTAAAAGAAAATACAAGGACAGAGAAAAAATATTTTATTGAAATAAAAAAAAACACACACAACCCTCATTAACCATTTTATTGTAAAAAAAAAAAAAGCCATCATCAAAGTAGTCCTCGAATCCGACGTAGTCCAACAACCGAACCTGTAACATAACACACACAAAAAAATCCTATTAGTAACACATGTGGTAGGCTTAGATACAGGGCCAATGTGTGATACTGTTCGTTAGACCATGTATCTAAGCCACAAGGTAGGCTTAGATACAGGGCCCCAGCAGACTGTAATCATATACAATATAAGATTACAGTCTGCTGGGGCCCTGCATCTAATCCTGCTATGTGGTAGGCTTAGATACAGGGCCTATTAGACAGTATCATACATGGACATACATACATACATACATACATACATACATACATACATACATACATACATACATACATACATATAGTGTAAAGGATCTGCCAGGCACTACGTCTGGGTATACTCCCAGGATTAATCAGTCGACACCTGAGGTCAGACCTCTGAGACTGACACCTGCTCCCACCAATCAGGGTGGCAGGCTCAGGAGTGGGAGAGCCTATCGCGGCCTGGTCAGTCAGAGTTAGCTCCGCCCCCTGTCCATTTATACCTGCCGTTTTCTCTTCCTCCTTGCTTGTTATTCTTCTTGGATTCCTGGCCCCACTGCTGCCTTGCTCCAGCCTGCTTCTGCCGTGCTTCTGCCTTGCTTCAGTTCTGTTTATCCTGCGTTGCTCTGCCCCTGGCTTGCTTCTGCCCCGTGCTCCCGTTTGTATACTCTACTACTTCCTGATCCTGACTGGCTCATTCACCGCTCCGTTTCCTCCCGGCGTTCCGTGGGCTACTGTATTCCCTTGCGTGTTCCCTGTTTGTACTCCCTTGCACTTAGACAGCGTAGGGACCGCCGCCAAGTTGTACCCCGTCGCCTAGGGCGGGTCGTTGCAAGTAGGCAAGGACAGGGCGGTGGGTAGATTAGGGCTCACTTGTTCCCTTCACCTCCTTCCTGCCATTACAGAATAACAAGCCCTTACCTAGTCTACCATTTCTTCTACGCTGACGCTATCATGGACCCCCTTGAGACCCTGACCCAGCAGATGCAGGGCCTCTCCCTACAGGTTCAGGCCCTGGCTCAGAGGGTCAATCAGTCTGACTCTGCCTTTGTAGTACCCCTCTCCTCACCTTTAGAACCCAACCTCAAGTTACCTGACCGGTTCTCAGGGGACCGTAAGACTTTTCTCTCCTTCCGGGAGAGTTGCAGACTTTATTTCCGCCTAAGACCTCACTCCTCAGGTTCCGAGAACCAGCGGGTGGGTATCATTATATCCCGACTCCAGGAAGGGCCCCAAGAGTGGGCCTTCTCCTTGGCTCCTGACGCCCCTGAACTTTCCTCCGTTGATCGGTTTTTCTCTGCCCTCGGTCTCATTTACGACGAGACTGACAGGACTGCCTTAGCCGAGAGTCAGCTGGTGACCTTACGTCAGGGTAGGAGACCTGTTGAGGAATACTGTTCTGATTTTAGAAAGTGGTGCGTAGCTTCTCGGTGGAACGACCCGGCCCTAAAGTGCCAGTTTAGGTTAGGATTATCTGACGCCCTGAAGGATCTGCTGGTTAGCTACTCCTCTTCTGACTCCCTAGACCAGGTTATGGCCCTAGCAGTACGACTTGACCGACGTCTCAGGGAACGTCAGCTTGAACGTTTCAATGTTTTTCCCTCTGACTGCCCTGCGATTCCCCCCGAGGTCCCGTCTCCTCGCTCTTCCACGGAGGACTCGGAGGTACCTATGCAACTCGGGGCCTCCATGTCCACTCGACAACGTAGAGAGTTTCGCAGGAAGAATGGTCTCGGCTTCTATTGTGGGGACGACAAGCATCTACTGAACACCTGTCCCAGGCGCAAGAATAAGCAGACGGAAAACTTCCGCGCCTAAGTGATCATCGGGGAGGTCACTTGGGCGCACAGGTATTTCCCGTTAATACTAAACGCAATAAGATTTTGCTTCCCTTTCAGGTCTCGTTTGCTGGCCGGTCTGCCACTGGCAGTGCCTTCGTGGATTCTGGCTCATCTGCTAATATCATGTCTGTGGAATTTGCTATGTCTCTAAAAATGCCTTTTATTGATTTACCTTATCCTATCCCGGTAGTGGGTATCGACTCCACTCCTCTTGCTAATGGTTATTTTACTCAGCATACTCCTGTTTTTGAACTCCGTGTTGGCTCCATGCATTTGGAGCAGTGCTCTGTACTGGTGATGCAGGGATTATCGTCCGATCTGGTATTAGGTCTTCCCTGGTTGCAGCTGCATAATCCCACGTTTGATTGGAATACTGGGGATCTCACCAAATGGGGTAGTGATTGCCTGATGTCATGTCTTTCGGTTAACTCTATTTCTCCCCGGGAGGAGGTAAACACGCTTCCTGAGTTTGTTCAGGACTTCGCTGATGTGTTTTCTAAGGAGGCCTCCGAGGTGTTGCCCCCACATAGAGATTACGATTGCGCCATCGATTTGGTGCCTGGTGCCAAGCTTCCTAAGGGGAGGATATTTAATCTTTCATGTCCTGAACGTAAAGCTATGAGGGAGTATATCCAAGAATGCCTGGCCAAGGGTTTCATTCGCTCGACTTCTCCTGTAGGTGCTGGCTTCTTCTTTGTGGGGAAGAAGGATGGTGGTCTTAGGCCGTGCATTGATTATCGGAACTTGAATAAGGTCACAGTAAAGAACCAGTATCCCCTTCCTTTGATTCCGGATCTTTTTAATCAGGTTCAGGGGGCCCAATGGTTCTCTAAGTTCGATCTACGGGGGGCATATAACCTTATCCGCATCAAAGAGGGGGATGAGTGGAAAACTGCGTTCAACACGCCTGAAGGTCATTTCGAATACCTAGTCATGCCCTTTGGGTTGTGTAATGCCCCTGCCGTCTTCCAGAATTTTATTAATGAAATTCTGAGAGATTACCTGGGTAATTTTCTTGTAGTGTACCTTGATGACATACTGGTGTTTTCCAAGGACTGGTCCTCGCACGTGGAGCCTGTCAGGAAGGTCCTCCAGGTCCTTCGGGAAAATAATCTGTTTGCGAAGACCGAAAAATGTGTGTTTGGGGTACAGGAGATACAATTTTTAGGTCAAATCCTCACTCCTCATGAATTCCGCATGGACCCTGCCAAGGTTCAGGCTGTGGCGGAATGGGTCCAACCTGCCTCTCTGAAGGCGCTACAGTGTTTTTTGGGGTTCGCTAACTATTACAGGAGATTTATTGCCAACTTCTCGGTCGTCGCTAAGCCTCTTACGGACCTCACTCGCAACGGTGCTGATGTCCTCCATTGGCCCCCTGAGGCCGTCCAGGCTTTTGAGACCCTCAAGAAGTGCTTTATCTCGGCCCCCGTGCTGGTTCAGCCCAACCAAAGGGAGCCATTTATTGTGGAGGTTGACGCGTCCGAGGTGGGAGTGGGGGCCGTCTTGTCCCAGGGTACCAGCTCCCTCACCCATCTCCGCCCCTGTGCTTACTTCTCTAGGAAGTTTTCGCCCACGGAGTGTAACTATGATATTGGCAACCGCGAACTTTTAGCCATTAAATGGGCTTTTGAAGAGTGGCGTCACTTCTTGGAGGGGGCCAGACACCAGGTAACGGTCCTTACTGACCACAAGAATCTGGTTTTCCTAGAATCTGCCCGGAGGCTTAATCCTAGACAAGCTCGTTGGGCACTATTCTTTACCAAATTTAATTTCTTGGTTACCTATAGGGCTGGGTCCAAAAATATTAAGGCTGATGCACTGTCACGTAGTTTCATGGCTAATCCTCCTTCTGAGAAGGATCCTGCTCGTATTTTACCCCCTGGTATAATTGTTTCTGCCACTGATTCTGACTTAGCCTCTGACATCGCGGCTGATCAAGGTTCAGCTCCCGGGAACCTCCCTGGGGACAAACTGTTTGTCCCCCTGCAATACCGGCTAAGGGTACTCAGGGAAAACCATGACTCCGCTCTATCTGGTCATCCTGGCATCTTTGGTACCAAACTCCTCATTACCAGAAACTATTGGTGGCCTGGGTTGCCTAAAGACGTTAGGGCTTACGTCACCGCTTGTGAGGTCTGTGCTAGGTCCAAGACCCCTAGGTCCTGACCTGCGGGCTTACTACGTTCCTTGCCCATTCCCCAGAGACCTTGGACCCATATCTCCATGGATTTTATCACCGATTTGCCTCCATCTCAGGGCAAGTCGGTGGTGTGGGTGGTAGTAGACCGCTTCAGCAAGATGTGCCACTTTGTGCCCCTTAAGAAACTACCTAACGCCAAGACGTTAGCTTCTTTGTTTGTGAAACACATTCTGCGTCTCCATGGGGCCCCAGTCAATATCGTTTCGGACAGAGGGGTACAATTTGTTTCCTTATTTTGGAGAGCTTTTTGTAAAAAGTTGGAGATTGATCTATCCTTCTCCTCCGCCTTCCATCCCGAAACTAATGGCCAAACGGAAAGGACTAAACAATCCCTGGAACAATATTTAAGGTGTTTCATTTCTGACTGTCAATTTGATTGGGTCTCATTCCTTCCCCTCGCCGAATTTTCCCTGAATAACCGGGTCAGTAACTCGTCAGGGGTCTCCCCGTTTTTCTGTAATTTCGGGTTTAATCCTAGGTTCTCCTCCGTTTTCCCTGGTTGTTCCAATAATCCCGAGGTAGAGGACGTTCATCGGGAACTGTGCACAGTCTGGGCCCAGGTTCAGAAGAACCTAGAGGCGTCCCAGAGCGTACAAAAGATTCAGGCTGATTGTAGACAGGCTCATTCACCGCTCCGTTTCCTCCCGGCGTTCCGTGGGCTACTGTATTCCCTTGCGTGTTCCCTGTTTGTACTCCCTTGCACTTAGACAGCGTAGGGACCGCCGCCAAGTTGTACCCCGTCGCCTAGGGCGGGTCGTTGCAAGTAGGCAGGGACAGGGCGGTGGGTAGATTAGGGCTCACTTGTTCCCTTCACCTCCTTCCTGCCATTACATATAGATGTTAATCCGTTGTTCTCCAATGTAAAAGTCAAGCGAGCCCCCAGTTTCTGCCCTGCCCTAGTTTGGTGCCTTTGCTTCAATAAAAATAATTAAAACAAATTCACCTAACACGTTCCCACGTTCCCACATCCATAACAACCTAGCGTTGCGGCGCAGATGAGGTATTCATGTCACGATTACGTCATCTGTGCGACTGCGCCGCACCGCTGTTATTGTGGATGCGAGCGGCGCCAAGTCAAGTGCCAGTGAGAAGACAGTGACTTCTCTTTACGCGGCGTCTTTTTACACGTCGTTTTTTAAAACAGCAGCATAAAAAAACGCCTTCTTTGAACTAAATGCCAGTTTTCCCATTGATTTCAATGGAAAGCTGATTTTCTGCGTTTCCCTACCATTTTTCAAGGCCTATTTTGAGGCGTTTACGCCCCAAAATACGCCTAAAACACTGCGTGTGAACATACCCTATACTAAAAAAAAAGCTCAGTAAAATAAAAACGCCAACAAAGCAAGTATTCACACATTCGCCCATTGCTTATGATGATGAGATAACAAAACCACACAAATTGGGTTACTTCGGGTTATATAGGAGCAGCGGAACAAATCAGCAATGTTTTATTATTAGCGTATGTTCACACGGCTTATTTTCAGCCGTTTTTCGGTTCAACAGTGTGTTTTTTACACGAACGTTTAAAAAAACGGCGTGTAAGAAACCGCCCTGTAAAAAGAAGTGCATGTCACTTCTTGAGCTGTTTTTGGAGCCGTTTTTCATTGTGTCACTAGAAAAACAGCTTCTAAAAATAGCCGCAAAAAACGCATCAAAAAATGCTTGATGCTTTAAAAATGGCTGAAAATCAGAGGTTGTTTTCCCTTGAAAACAGCTCCGTATTTTACACCCGTTTTTTGCGCGTGAACATACCCTAAGGCCACGTTCAGCCGTGGCTGAATTTTTCAGCTGAAAATGTTGCTGCAGATTCTTTGCGAATTTGCAGCAACATTTTCATATTTGACAGGTAATTCAGACGTTGTGGATATCACAGTAGACTTGCTGCAGATTTCAGCCTTTGAAGTGCAAATGCTGAGATCCGCAGTGAAATTCCACTTCTTCTCTGCAATGTAATGAGCATGCTGCGGAGGGAAAATTCTGCACCGCAGCCTAAATTCCACATAGTTATTTTCCGAAACCTCTGAACTAAGTTTCCTAAAAATGTATAGAAACAAATGCAAAAAACGGCTGCTGCAGAATTCCACTGCGGACTGTCCACAGCGGAATTCAATAGTTATTCCGCCACGTCTGAATGTGCGCTTAGGCTATGTTCACATGGCAAACCAAAAACGGCTCAAAATACAGAGCTGTTTTCAAGGAAAACCACTCCTGATTTTCAGACGTTTTTTAAGCAATTTGCGTTTTTTACAGCCTTTTTTTTAGCTGTTTTTCTATTGAGTCAGTGAAAAACGGCTCCAAAAACAGCAAGGAAGTGACATGCACTTCTTTTTACGCGGCCGTATTTAAAAATGGCCTGGTAAAAAACGCCCCGTTGGAAATCAATGGGCAGATGTTTGGACGCGTTCAGCCCCAGCATTTTTAGCCATTTTTCGGGGCGTTTACGGCCTGAAAAACGGCTGAAAATAGCCCGTGTGAACATACCCTTAGATTGCTTGCAGACTGTTTTGACTTGCAAACAGTTCTCTTAGATGATTTTAGTTTTGCTATTAATTTGTACAATACAAAATAATGATTTTTATATCGTTTAGTACTGAATAATATATTAAATGAACAATATTAAAATTTTATGTAATGCTATGAACTGTTTAAGTAGTGCCCTCTTAACTTCAGTTATACATTGAAATAAAAGCCACGTACACGAAATACAAGTCCTAGAAAGTGTACTGTAATTTGTATTTTACAACATTTACTCGATAAGAGCACAAATCCAATAGCTCTGTTACAACCCAAGGTAAACAATATAATTAAGGAAAAAAAGGAAAATAATTTTCAGGAAGTCTTCTTTTGATAATATTTAGCTGGCTAGATCAGTATCACATAGTCATGTACTAAAAATTCATCTCAGATAATTGACATTTATTTGATTGAAACAGCAGGGTGCTCTCCGTTACCATGGGATGAGACCATATGGACAAACAGTGTGAGTAGGGATAATGCTTGTCTGCTGAGAGTGTCAATGTGTTTAGAGATTCTTCACAAGGCTCTAGGGATTCCGGTATGGTAATGTTTAGCCAAATTAGAATCAGATTAATTGATCTAATCTAATGGAAAGGCAATGTTTATCAAATTATTGTTCATTTCACCACACGAACTTGCAGTGTCATTATTCCTTTGGTTTAGAAAAATAAATTAAAAGGCTTTTTGTTTCACATCTGCTTGAAAGTCTTAAAATACTTCAGAATTTTGTACTTTAGAGTTTAGAAAATTTAGAACAACAAATATAATCAATGTTTGAGAATACATGAATACAACGATTTAATAAATCACCCAGGTTTACAAATATATTTTGTTTATATGAAAACCTGAAGCTGGGTTAATTAACACATTAGAGCATACTTTAACCCCGGGGTCTCAAACTCAGCCGGGTATGTGGGCCACATACAGAAAAAATAGGAAGTTGACGGGCCGCATTACTTTCAAATTTGATACGATACAAAATTATTGTTAATCAATTAGTTATTTGATCTACTATAACACTATATTACTATAATGATAATACTACTACATTACTATAATAATACCGCTAGGTTTAAAATTTGAGATATTTCTCCACGTGCTTATTTCAACAATCCAGTTTTCCAGTTTAAGTGTCGCTAAATGCAGTCCGGCGGCTGCCACAGAGTCCTCTGTAAATGCTGCCACAGTGCCTTCTGCAGATAATGCCACAGTGCCTTCTCCAGATAATGCCACAGTGCCCTCTGTAGATAATGCCACAGTGCCCTCTGTAGATAATGCCACAGTGCCCTCTTTAGATAATGCCACAGTGCCCTCTGTAGATAATGCCACAGTGCCCTCTGTAGATAATGCAACACACCCCTAGATAATGCCACAGTGTCCTCTGTACATATTACCAAAGTGCCCTCTGTAGATGCTGCCACAGTGCCCCCTGTAGATGCTGCCACAGTGCCCTCTGTAGATGCTGCCACAGTGCTCTCCGTAGATGCTGCCACAGTGCCCTCCATAGATGCTGCCACAGTGCCCTCCATAGATGCTGCCACAGTGCCCTCCGCAGATGCTGCCACAGTGCCCTCCACAGATGCTGCCACAGTGCCCTCTGCAGATGCTGCCACAGTGCCCTATGCAGATGCTGCCCCAGTGCCCTCTGCAGATAATGCCACACACACCCCAAGTAGATAGCTCCATTGGGGCTCCCTGTAGGAGGGAATCCCCAGCCAGAGTGTTGCCGACACTTTGTCTGGGGTTTCCTCTACTGTTGGAGCCCCTGGCATCACTGTCCATACACAGTGACGTCAGGGGATCCTCCTGGACTGGAATGTGATATCAGTTGAAACCCCAGAGCCGGAGTCCCGGAGCAGAGCACTAGTATAGGCTCTGTGCCGGAACTCTGGGGAAGCCATTAACATCAGTGTCCATAAATGGTAAGTGATGTCAGGGGCTTGCCCAGAGCTGGAGTCCCGGAGCAGAGCCGCTTCTAGCACTCTGCCTGGGATTCCAGCTCTGCTCCTGACATCACTGTCCATATATGGACATGGATGTCAGGGGCAACCCCAAAGCTGGAGTCCCGGGCAGAGCGCTAGTAGGCTCTTCTTGGGAATCCAGCTGTGCTCCAGTCATCACTGGGACTCCTGCTCTTGGCAAGCCCCTGACATCACTGTCGATGTATGGACAGCGATGTCAGAGGCTTTCCCAGAGCAGAGCATATACTGGCGCTCTGCCCGGGACTCCAGCTCTGGGGAAGACCCTGATACACTGTCCATATATGGACAGCGATGTCAGGGAATTCCACAGAATCCCGGAGCAGAGCCGATACTAGCGCTCTGACCGGGACTCCACTCTGGGGAAGACCCTGACACACTGTGGAATTCCCTGCCATCGGACAGAGTCCCGGAGCAGAGCCTATACTAGCGCTGTGCGCGGGACTCCGGCTCTGGGGAAGCCCCAGACATCGCTGTCCATATGTGGACAGCGATGTCAGAAGATTCCACAGAGTCCCGGAGCAGAGCCTATACTAGCGCTCTGCCCGGGACTCCGGCTCTGGGGAAGCCCCAGAAATCGTGTGTCCATACATGGACACCGATGTCAGGGAATTCCACAGAGTCCCGTAACAGAGCCCATACTAGCGCTCTGCTCGGGACTCCGCTCTGGGGAAGACCCTGACACACTGTCCATATATGGACAGCGATGTCAGGGAATTCCACAGAGTCCCGGAGTAGAGCCTGTACTAGCGCTCTGCACGGGACTCCGGCTCTGGGGAAGACCCTGACACACTGTTGATATATGGACAGTGATGTCAGGGAATTCCACAGAGTCCCGGAGCAGAGAAGATACTAGCGCTCTGACCGGGACTCCGGCTCTGGGGAAGCCCCAGACATCGCTGTCCATATGTGGACAGCGATGTCAGAAGATTCCACAGAGTCCCGGAGCAGAGCCTATACTAGCGCTCTGCCCGGGACTCCGGCTCTGGGGAAGCCCCAGAAATCGTGTGTCCATACATGGACATCGATGTCAGGGAATTCCACAGAGTCCCGTAACAGAGCCCATACTAGCGCTCTGCCCGGGACTCTGCTCTGAGGAAGACCCTGACACACTGTCGATATATGGACAGCGATGTCAAGGAATTCCACAGAGTCCCGGAGCAGAGAAGATACTAGCGCTCTGACCGGGACTCCGGCTCTGGGGAAGCCCCAGACGTCGTTGTCCATATGTGGACAGCGATGTCAGGGAATTCCAGAGTCCCGGAGCAGAGTCTGTACTAGCGGCTCTGTGTCCCGTGGGCCGCAGATGACAGCACCAGGGGCCGCATGCGGCCCGCAGGCCGCGTGCTTGAGACCCCTGCTTTAACCGGTTCAGGACCGGGCTATTTTGAGCCTTCAGGACCAGACACCTTTTAGCCATTTTTAGCACGCGTTAGTTAAACGGCTATAACTTTTTTATTTGTTGGACTAGTGACATGGTTTTTGCGTTTCTTTTTCATAGATAATGCAGTTTTCTTTTTTTTTAATAATTTTTAAACACATCCTTTTTGCTATTTTATTATTTCTAGGCTTAAAGTTTGAAAATAACAGTAAAAAAAATATGCTTTTTATATATTTCAGCTAATTTTTTCTGGTGATAATATAGTTTTACCCTAAAATAGACCTTTTGTTTGTGATCGTCATTGTCTATCTTAAATTATGATATATTACATGTCAGTTTTATAATACATGGGTCAGGGCTAGTGTTATGAAAATGATTGGCGGGGGGAATGTTTTTTTTATTTTTTTGGACGGGTATTTTATGTCTATTTATTGTTTTGTTGCACTTTATTTTACTTTTATTTTCTTATTATTATGGCCTGTCCCTTAAAGGACAGAAAATACTTTTGGGGGACTTTATTTTTCTTTCACACCTTATTAGCTAGATTCAGCAGCAGCCTTCCACTAACGGCATCCTGGCGATCATCTGACCTGTCACACGATCATCATGACCAATGGAGACAGCGGCGCTGCTATTCTATACACAGCGCTCATTGCGCTGTGTAGACGCGATCAGAGAAGACAGAAGCAGTGAAAGCTGCTTTTATCTTCTCTTGAGAAAATCGTTCGGGGATCAAGGTAAAATCTGTGCCATATATCTGCTATGGTGCGGGTTTTAAGGACCGTGATCGCCGGACTTTTATATACAGCTGGCGGTCAAGAACCAGTTAAAATATGAGTTTTTTTAGTTGTTTTTTTATTATGTGCATAAGTTGATGAATTTATAAATTTAAACGGTTTGTATCTGAAGAAAGACATCCTGGCTCTCAAAATCTCAAGTGATCAGCTGAGCAAAAGCCTATGTGAGCCTTTTATCATGTCGGCAGCACGTCTCCCTGTTTACAAAGGCAGATGTGCTGCCGACGATGATAATATTTAACTTTTTTAAAACGATATGACCAGCAGATGATCGTTTGCTCGTTCATCTGCTGGTGACTGCCCTGTTTACACAGGGTAAAACCCCCTTTAGCTTCACAATACCTGGAGAGCCATAGGTTTAAGTTACTTTCCAATCTCCTGACTTGATGTAGTGTCCATGGCCGCGGGCCATCGGGTTTACTCACCTCCCGTCGGCCACAACCATGGATCTGTGAGCGCTGGTCCCCATCTCCTTCCTAGGAGACTCCAGTGCTCACTTCCGCTCCGGTCCGCTGTGTCACGTAGGGTGCACCCTACGGGACACAGCGGACCGGAGCGGAAGTGAGTGTTGGTGTCTCACCCGTTTCCAATTTGTGCTCCTCTACCGTCCCGCTGACAAGAATGTGAGGGCCGATGCCCTGTCCAGGTCATTTGAGACGGATGACATGGTGGGGAGCCCCTTCAAAGTATCATAGACCGTCCTGCATTGTCACTGCTAATCCTTTGCAGGTTAGAGACATCCCTCCGTGGAGGACTTTTGCTTGGTTGGAAGATAGGAGTAGAATTCTCCACTGGGGACACAGTTCTAAACTGGCTGGGCACTCTGATGTTCGTAAAACGCGAGACCTGATTGCTTGTCACTTCTGGTGGCCCACGCTACCTAAAGATGTTCTGGACTTTGTCTCTTCTTGCACGGTGTGTGCTTCTAACAAAGTCACTGACTCCAAGCCTGCTGGCCTGCTTCAACCCCTGCCTGTACCCAATGCCCCCTGCGGCACATTGCGATGGACTTTGTCACAGACCTTCCTCCCTCAGCAGGATGCAACACTGTCTGGGTGGTGGTGTACCGGTTCTCGAAGATGGCACATTTTATCCCGCTGACCAGCCTACCTTCTGCTCACCGACTGGCGAGTCTCTTCATTCAGCACATCTTTCGCTTGCATGGCTTGCCCCTTCACAATGTGTCCGACCGGGGGGGGTTCAATTTACCTCAAAGTTCTGGAGAGCCCTCTGTAAACTCCTGGATGTGAGATTGGACTTTTCCTCAGCTTATCACACCCTGTTCAATGGGGAAGTCAAAAGGATCAACCAGATCATGGAGAATTATCTCCGCCACTTCATCTCTTTACAGCACAATAACTGGGTACAGCTTCTTCCATGGGCCGAGTTCTCGTACAACAACCACACAAGTGAGTCCACCACATCCACTCCGTTTTACATTGTGTACAGTCAACATTCTAGAGTCCCTCTTCCTGTGTTGATTACATCTCAGGTACCCGCTGCTGACTCTGCATTTGGACTATGAACTTTCTGCAAATCTGGCAACAGACCCGGTCCTCTATTTTGCTGGCAGTCGATCGCATGAAGCGAAAAGCGGATACAAAAAGAAGAGAGCCGCCTCAGTAGCTTCCAAGTACCAAAGTCTGGCTGTCCTCTCGTCTCGGAACATTCATTTGAGGGTGCCTTCATACAAGTTCCCTGTAGGGTGCTCCCAGGTTCCTTGGTCCTTTTGAGATTCTGCAACAAAGAAATCCTGTCTCCTATAAGATGTGGCTGCCTCCTACCCTCAGAATCGCCAACTCCTTTCATGTGTCCCTTCTGAAACCAGTGTTCTTGAACTGCTACAGCAAGACTTCTAGTTCCGTAGTTGCTCCCAGCGGTCCTTCTGATGTGTTCAAGGTGATGGAGATCCTGGACCACAAAAGGGTAGGAGGAAGGACTTTCTATTTGGTGGACTGGAGAGGGTTTGGTCCTGAGGAGAGGTCTTGGGAGCCGGAAGAGAACCTCAGTGCTCCTGCTCTCATTAAGAAATTCCTCTCTCGCTCTGGCCCCAAGAAGAGGGGGCGTAAGAGGGGGGATACTGTAGCGTCCATGGCCACGGGCCGTCTGGTTTACTCACCTCCCAACGCCCGCAGCCATGGAACTGTGAGCGCTGGTCCCCGTCTCCTTCCTAGGAGACACCAGCGCTCACTTCTGCTCTGGTCCACTGTGTCCCGTAGGGTGTGCGCGCACGCTCGTGCCCGCTCTTAAAGGGCCAGCGCGCGTACGTGAAAACAATCATCATCATCAACTCACATGATTTCATGGCCTATAAGAAGACGCCAGCCCTTCTGATCCTTGCCTGAGCATTGTTAATATATCCAAAGTCTGTCTTGCAAATGGTCCTTTAGTGTTTCTCGTTCCTGTTGTTACCCGTGCCCTGTTACCTGTTCCTGTATCCCGTGCTGTGTTCTTGTTCCTGTGCCTACTAGTGTTGGAGTCGTGTCTACTGTACCTGCTGTCGTTTGCCATGTCCAGTGTCTTCTGCCACGTCCAGTGTCTTCTGCCACGTCCAGTGTCTTCTGCCACATCTGGCGGAACCTGCTGCACCGACCTCCATTGTTGCTGAAGCCACGGCCACTATCTGGACTAGTTCAGGTACCCGAGTGTTACAAACTGCTATAGACTTTTGTATAGACTGAGACCTGCTCAGCTGCCTCTCCGCTACGGTGGAGCAGCCTAGTGGGTCCACATACCCTGTGACCGTGACACTTGACAGTCATCATGGTCCCTTAGTCTAGTATACTAAGCATTGATGGGGCAAAAAAAAACATGTCCTCCGTACCTTCAGCGCTCCTCATCCTGGTGGCAGGCGCTGGTGAGTGATGTCAACAGCTACATCTGTACATCGATATATCCTAACTAGATGCTTTGTGGATACGTGACTGAACGCTACCAAGTAACAGCAAAACCTTCCGATTCAATTCTACGAGAAGACACAATAAAAATAAAAATCACTGCGTGAAATATACACTGCAGTCAGGAAACGTGTCTGCAGAACTCTGCTCCATTTGTCGGTGGCTTGGTTTCTTTTTAAATATACTCTGTAGAGAAGATTGCCATTGCCCTGGAATGTAATCAAAAAGGTAAGAGTAAGAAACAAATAATAGAAAACCCAATACACAGTTATTGGTAGAGCCTCTAGAAATATTGTATGCATTGCCACTTTATCATGTGATGCATTGTGAAACCCTGCAGATTATTGGCATTCTATTTGCTGAATCTGTACTAAATAGAGCATCTTAAATTGCACTAAAAGACGATAATAAGGTTATATGAACTTGAGCTGTAGGATGGCAAACTGCCAATCGTACAGGTTACAAAGCTCACTTCACAATTTAATGAATACGTCTTGATGTAATGTATCTACACTATGCCTATGAAGTACCTCAGTAACTTGCTATATTAATGGAACTATCAACTGAACCTGTGAGAATTGAAGTTTATGAGAAGTACACATTAATGACAAAAAAGTTAAATATGATATACTGTAGCGTCAAAGCATTCCTAAAACGACATAGCATAAGAAAAAGCATTTTCCAGTAGAGCAGAATTGATTCATTGCATAGAGTGCAACTGCTGGAACATCTGTGTCTCTAGTCATGTAGCTCTGCTGAGTTTGTACACCTGAGGCAAGCACGATGACTGCTAGTGATATAAGATGTCATGAAATAAAGTATAAGAGCGAGGACGCACATAGCAACATAGAAAACCACAACAGCATACGGTTTTACAACAAATTCACACAGTTTTGCAATGCTCATTTTCAGATGCGGTAATATTTATCTAACTCTTTAAGTAGTTATGGTAATCGCTTGTTCCTAGTGAGATTGGAATATAGCAAAGACATATTCTGCATTTAAACACTGTCCTTAGTTTCTGCCCCTTTAAATTACATCTCAGTTCACATATCCCTCAATGGTGTCGTATGGAGTCAAACAAAACTTTTCTCACTTCGATATCTTTAATAGTTTTATGTTCTCTATTTACATATGACTTTAAGGACGACATTTGACTTTTCAATTTCATCACCACGTCATATTACGTGTCCTCTATCTAGATTTATTATAGATTTTAATTTTCTAATACTTTCATATGGACGTTTTAGATTTGTTATCATCCCTCATTGGAAGAGATGATATAATATGTCATATGCGCTATGCACAATGTGAGACCTTATTTGGAAACGCTGATATACAGTATACATGAAAAAATATTTAGTCTATAAATTAATTAATAAAAATTTAAAAACAATTCAAAATGTTAAATTATTACCTTAATGAATCCTTACCTTTCCTGTTTAGATTGCCTGATGACTTTGTCGTCCGTAGGCGTGTGACGGCCATTTGGTTAGGGTTTGCTGACATTTTTGACTGAGGGGTTAAGAGTGCTGACATTTTCTGGCCCTAAGCCATGCCCTCTGGATGCCAATGTTGAGCGTGTAAATATGGAGCATAGATATACAAAAGGCTCAGCCAATCAGTATTAGGCTTAATTTCAGCAGCGCTGCTATCCCGGATCAATAACTGATCCGAAGATATCGATGCTGCTTGCTAGGTACGACACACTCTATCTGGTGTTCTTGATCACCTAGTGAGCATCACTGTCAGATGTTGCACTGCATCGGACAGTGACGCTGGTTACTAGGTGACGAAGACCAGTGGCGGATTAAGTGTACCATGGGCCCTGGGCTGTTGATACAACTTGGGCCCCCCTCACACAGAGTTCACAGCAGCACAGAATCTGCACGCTCCTCTCCTGAAATACTCTGTGCTGCTGTGAACTCTGCTCTTACCATTACGTGGTGACTTGCCAATCATGTGAAGGTGTTATTGAGGACAGGAGTGGAGGAGAGGTAACAGACTGAGCTACGTAATGGTAAGAGCAGAGTTTACAGCAGCACTGAATCTGCACGCTCATCTCCTGAAATACTCTGTGCTGCCTTAAACTCTGTGGACAGGTCAGGATCCTGTTTTTTTTAAAATGCTGCACTGTAGCGCAGACTTATATAATGGATCGAGCGGGTTCCCCAGCAGCATTTAAAAGAAACAGGATCCTGACCTGTCCACAGAGTTTAAGGCAGCACAGAGTATTTCAGGAGAGGAGCCTGTGATTGGCTGCAGAGGCCGTCACGTGGGATGAAGCGTCATTCCCGGAGGCCGGCCTTCTGACGTCACCCTGACGTGCGTGACCGCCACTACAGCCTGTGATTGGCTGCAGCGGCGACATGGATGAAACGTCATCGCTGGAGGCCGGACAGGAGGAATGTAAGTATGAACGTATTTTTTATTTTTTTAATTACATTAAAATTGTATTTTCCGTGCGCCGAGCATGTACTGTCAAGGTTGTTGAAAGAGTTAGTGCAGCCCATTAACTCTATCAGCACCCTGGACAGTACCATGCTCGGCGCACGGAAATTACAGGTTCGGTCCGAATCGAACTTTTTCGTGAAATTCGGCGAACTAGCCGAACCGAACTTTTCATAAGTTCGCTCATCTCTAGTCATAATGATGGCGGCTGCGCGAAAATCTCGCAGCCGCGCATCATACACTGATGACACAAGGAGCCGTTAAGTGCCTTTTGCGCACGGAAAATGCTGCAGTTTTTGCGTGAGCAAAACGCACACGCTCGTGTAAATGAGGCCTAAAGGGTAAGTAAATTTTTAACAAACTTCTAACATGTCATAGTGACATGTCAGAACTTTTGATGGGTGGGGGTCCGGGTGCGGAGACTAAGCGGCAGAAGCGCTCATGTGAGCAAAGAGCCACTTCATTTCTGTTTGGCTTTTTCCGGAAAGCCAAAGTAGCGGTGTACGGGCTCATTGACTTTCTATGAGACCGTACATAAGCTGCTCAGCTTTCCGGAAACAGAAACCAAGTGGCTCAGCGCTCACACGAGTGCTTCCGACGCTTAGTTTTAGTGATCAGAGGGAGTCGGCGAGAGACACTGCTTCCGTAACCGTCATTCAGTTTTATGGGACTTACGGATGGTGGATATGACATACATTTTTCTTATGGGAAAACTGAGGGCTGTATGGGGGGATTATATTGCAAGGGGAGGTGAGTTTGTCTGACTTCTGGGGGCTCTATAGGGAGGTCTGAGTGTCTGATTCTGACATCTCTGTGTGGGGGGGTAGCCCCCCCCCCCATAGAGCCCGTCGCTCAGACCCCCCTATACAGCCCCCAGAAGTCAGACAATTTGACTTACCCTTGTAATATATTAGTAACTAGTGAGGGCTCTATGGGAAGGGGGGATTATACTGAATGGGGGAGGGGGGGTTCTAACCATCTAAGTGACTCCAGAGGACTCCATGAAGGGGGGAATAACCCCCCATCCCATCCCCCATAGAGCTCTCAGTATTTCAGTATTTATTATACAGCAGGGAGGATTGAGCGTGTAACTCACTGCTGAGTGTCTATGGAGGGAAATTATTGTCCCCCCATAGAGTCCTCTGCAGTGAGTTACACTGCTCAGACCCCCCTGCTGTATAATAAATACTGAAATACTGAGAGCTCTATGGGGGATGGGATGGGGGGTTATTCCCCCCTTCATGGAGTCCTCTGGAGTCACTTAGATGTAAATTAGGATGGAGACGAACATGAACACTAACCTCCTCGTTGCTCGACCACCGCCCTTCTCGTCTGTTCCTCACTGGCGGTACGTGAAGCGTCAGAGGGGCGTGTTCTACCATGACTAGCAGACGCACGTCTGCTAGTCCTATCCAGCAATTGATATCCATCCCCCTCCTCCTCATCAGCACTGCACTGCCCTCTGTTGCAGTCCGCCCGCCCCTCCCTCTCAACGGCCATTAGCGGCGCTTCTTGTGAACGGCCATTAGTGAGTCCGACCGCGATTTAAAATGATGTGCGTTTCGGGTTGCGATGGGCCCCCTAAAAGCTTGGGCCCCGGGCGGCCGCCCGAAACGCCCATATTATAATCCGCCACTGACGAAGACCACCAGACAGATCAAGCCTTGCCAAGTCCCTCCCCTGCTAATATGTTTTCTAAGTAATAGATCAGCGCGTGCCACAAGGCAGACAAAGTGGGTCCCCTCCCACTCTGTGCACTTTCGGCAACTCACAGTTCGGGCACCCTTCTTTAACATATGTTATTGATGGCATCAATAACATATGTGAAGAAAGGGGGGCCCCTCCGTCTGCTGCACGGCTGTGCCAATCTATGTGCCCAAGGCTGGTTTAAGACAAAGTGTGCCCAAGGCTGGTTTAAGACAAAGTGTGGCCCTGGCCAAAGTTAAAAGTGTGACTCCAAATGCTGAATTACTGTATCAATAATGTAGTCAATTCAGAAGACGGTGTGCAGAGAACTGCATCGCTGATTTCTAGCTCGACCAAGAGTTTTACAAGCCCCAAAGCATATGTCTCCCCTCTCACACACAAAAAATTATCTATATACATATATAGTTAAAGGGGTTGTCCCAAGTTGACTCAAATTTTTTTTTTTACACATTCTAAGCAGGAAATGAATTTTAAAACATTTGCTGTTAAAAAAAATTAAAAATTAATTTCCTAAGTGCCTTTTTTTTACACTTGATAACTCAGCAAGTGCTGGTTATCTTTTCTAAAAAGGGGCGTGAGCGGCTTGATGTCAATCAAGCCGCTCCGCTCTGCAGTGTGCGCGCTCCCGATGTTGCTAGATACTGTAGTTCTAGCAACATCGGGAGAATGTTCGTCTCAAGCGGTAAGCCTGATTGAGACGAACTTACCGTGAATGTCAACTACACTACACTACACTACACTCACCCCGTTTTGGCAAACAACTTCTCTCTCCCCCCCCTGTCACTGCATGTAATTTTTGTAGCCGCCGCACCGGTGCTGCATCAGCACCCGGCGAACAACTAAAAATATATAAAAAAAATAAACTCACCTAAGACGTTCTAACGGCGCTCTGAACGGTCCCGTCACTTGCCATCTTCCTTCTTCTTGGCGCCGCTCGCATTCATAGTAACAATGCGTTGTGGCGCAGATGACGTAATCATATCAGGCCCACGTGATTACGTCATCTGCGCCCACCGCTATGTTATTGTGAATGGGAGAAGAAAAGTGACGGGACCGTTCAGCTCTTCGTGGGAACGTCTTAGGTGAGTTTATTTTTGTATGTATGTTGTCATGTATGTGTATATGTACATGTATGTTTGCCTGTATGTATGTATGTATGTATGTTTTCTTGTATGTATGTTGTCATGTTTGTATGTGTATATGTGCATGTATGTGTATATGTGCATGTATGTTTGCATGTATGTATGTTTGCATGTATGTATGTATGTTTGCATGTATGTATGTTTGCTTGTATGTATGTTTGCTTGTATGTATGTTTGCATGTATGTATGTTTGCATGTATGTATGTTTGCATGTATGCTTGCATGTATGTTTGTATGTATGTATGTTTGCTTGTATGTATGTTTTCATGTATGTATGTTGTCATGTTTGTATGTGTATATGTGCATGTATGTTTGCATGTATGTATGTTTTCATGTATGTATGTATGTATGTTTTCATGTATGTATGTATGTTTTCTTGTATGCATGTTGTCATGTTTGTATGTGTGTATGTTTTCATGTATGTATGTTTTCATGTAGGTATGTTTGTATGTATGTTTTCATGTATGTATGTATGTTGTCATGTTTGTATGTGTATATGTACATGTATTTTTGCATGTATGTAAGTTTTCATGTATGTATGTTTGCATGTATGTATATATGTACATGTTTGCATGTATGGTTGAATGCAAGTATGCATATTTGCATGTATGTATGTTTGCATGTCTGTATGTTTGCATGTATGTATGTATGTATGTATGTTTGCATGTATGTATGTTTGCATGTATGTATGTTTGCATGTATGTTTGCATGTATGTTTGCTTGTATGTATGTTTGCATGTATGTATGTTTGCATGTATGTTTGTATGTATGTATGTTTTCATGTATGTATGCTGTCATGTTTGTATGTGTATATGTGCATGTATGTTTGCATGTATGTATATTTTCATGTATGTATGTTTTCATGTATGTATGTTTGCATGTATGTATGTTTTCTTGTATGTATGTTGTCATGTTTGTATATGTGTATGTTTTCATGTATGTGTTTTCATGTATGTATGTTTTCATGTAGGTATGTTTGCATGTATGTATGTTTGTATGTATGTTTTCATGTATGTATGTTGTCATGTTTGTATGTGTATATGTGCATGTATGTTTGCATGTATGTATGTTTTCATGTATGTAAGTTTTCATGTATGTATGTTTGCATGTATGTATATATGTACATGTTTGTATGTATGGTTGAATGCAAGTATGTATATTTGCATGTATGTATGTTTGCATGTATGTATGTTTGCATGTATGTATGTTTGCATGTATGTCTGTTTGCATGTATGTATGTTTGCATGTATGTATGTTTGCTTGTATGTATGTTTGCTTGTATGTATGTTTGTATGTATGTTTTCTTGTATGTATGTTGTCATGTTTGTATGTGTATATGTGCATGTATGTGTATATGTGCATTTATGTTTGCATGTATGTATGTTTTAATGTATGTATGCATGCATGTATGTATGTATGCTTGCATGTATGTATGTTTGCACTTATGTATGTTTGCATGTATGTATGTTTGCATGTATGTATGTTTGCATGTATATATGTTTGCATGTATGTATGTTTGCTTGTATGTATGTTTGCTTGTATGTATGTTTGCTTGTATGTATGTTGTCATGTTTGTATGTGTATATGTGCATGTATGTTTGCATGTATGTATGTATGTATGTTTTCTTGTATGTATGTTGTCATGTTTGTATGTGTATATGTGCATGTATGTGTATATGTGCATGTATGTTTTCATGTATGTATGTTTGCATGTATGTATGTATGTATGTTTGCATGTATGTATGTTTGCATGTATGTTTGCATGTATGTATGTTTGCTTGTATGTATGTTTGCTTGTATGTATGTTTGCTTGTATGTATGTTGTCATGTTTGTATGTGTATATGTGCATGTATGTTTGCATGTATGTATGTATGTATGTTTTCTTGTATGTATGTTGTCATGTTTGTATGTGTATATGTGCATGTATGTGTATATGTGCATGTATGTTTTCATGTATGTATGTTTGCATGTATGTATGTATGTATGTATGTTTGCATGTATGTATGTTTGCATGTATGTATGTATGTTTGCATGTATGTATGTTTGCTTGTATGTATGTTTGCTTGTATGTATGTTTGCATGTATGTATGTTTGCATGTATGTATGTTTGCATGTATGCTTGCATGTATATTTGTATGTATGTATGTTTGCTTGTATGTATGTATGTTTTCATGTATGTATGTTGTCATGTTTGTATGTGTATATGTGCATGTATGTTTGCATGTATGTATGTTTTCATGTATGTATGTATGTATGTATGTTTTCATGTATGTATGTATGTATGTTTTCTTGTATGCATGTTGTCATGTTTGTATGTGTGTATGTTTTCATGTATGTATGTTTTCATGTAGGTATGTTTGTACGTATGTTTTCATGTATGTATGTATGTATGTTGTCATGTTTGTATGTGTATATGTACATGTATGTTTGCATGTATGTAAGTTTTCATGTATGTATGTATGTTTGCATGTATGTATATATGTACATGTTTGTATGTATGGTTGAATGCAAGTATGTATATTTGCATGTATGTATGTTTGCATGTATGTATGTTTGCATGTATGTATGTATGTATGTATGTTTGCATGTATGTATGTTTGCATGTATGTATGTTTGCATGTATGTTTGCATGTATGTTTGCTTGTATGTATGTTTGCATGTATGTATGTTTTCATGTATGTATGTATGTATGTTTGCATGTATGTTTGTATGTATGTATGTTTTCATGTATGTATGTTGTCATGTTTGTATGTGTATATGTGGATGTATGTTTGCATGTATGTATGTTTTCATGTATGTATGTTTTCATGTATGTATGTTTGCATGTATGTATGTTTTCTTGTATGTATGTTGTCATGTTTGTATGTGTGTATGTTTTCATGTATGTGTTTTCATGTATGTATGTTTTCATGTAGGTATGTTTGCATGTATGTATGTATGTTTGTATGTATGTTTTCATGTATGTATGTTGTCATGTTTGTATGTGTATATGTGCATGTATGTTTGCATGTATGTAAGTTTTCAAGTATGTATGTATGTTTGCATGTATGTATATATGTACATGTTTGTATGTATGGTTGAATGCAAGTATGTATATTTGCATGTATGTATGTTTGCATGTATGTATGTTTGCATATATGTATGTTTGCATGTATGTCTGTTTACATGTATGTATGTTTGCATGTATGTATGTTTGCTTGTATGTTTGCTTGTATGTATGTTTGTATGTATGTTTTCTTGTATGTATGTTGTCATGTTTGTATGTGTATATGTGCATGTATGTGTATATGTGCATTTATGTTTGCATGTATGTATGTTTTAATGTATGTATGCATGCATGTATGTATGTATGTATGTATGCTTGCATGTATGTATGTTTGCATTTATGTATGTTTGCATGTATGTATGTTTGCATGTATGTATGTTTGCATGTATATATGTTTGCATGTATGTATGTTTGCTTGTATGTATGTTGTCATGTTTGTATGTGTATATGTGCATGTATGTTTGCATGTATGTATGTTTGCTTGTATGTATGTTTGCTTGTATGTATGTTGTCATGTTTGTATGTGTATATGTGCATGTATGTGTATATGTGCATGCATGTTTGCATGTATGTATGTTTGCATGTATGTTTGCATGCATGTATGTATGTATGTGTGTTTGCATGTATGTATGTATGTATGTATGTTTGCATGTATGTATGTTTGCATGTATGTATGTTTGCATGTATATATGTTTGCATGTATGTATGTTTGCATGTATATATGTTTGCATGTATGTATGTTTGCATGTATGTATGTTTGCATGTATGTATGTATGTATGTTTGCTTGTTGGTATGTTTGCTTAAATGTATGTATGTATGTTTGCTTGTATGTATGTATGTATGTATGTATGTTTGCTTGTATGTATGTTGTCATGTTTGTATGTGTATATGTGCATGTATGTTTGCATGTATGTATGTATGTTTGTTTGTATAAATGTCTGTATGGCCATGTATGATACTGTCTGCTGGCGCCCTGTATCTAAGCCAACTTTGCCGCAGGCTTCTATACATGGTATAACAGTCAGTATCACACATGAAAGTGAAACTAAGCCTACGACATGTTTTATTTCATTTATTTTTTTTTTTTACAGGTTTGGTGTTTGGACTTCGTCGGTTTCGAGGACTACTTAGTTGAACGCTTTTTTTGTCATCAATAAAATGGTTAATGAGGGTTGTGTTGGGGGTGCTTTATTTCCTTAAAATATTTTATCTATATCTTTGTCTTTTCTTTTCAAGTTTTATTACTATCACTTTAGTAATGGCCGCTGTCTGAGTGACAAGGTCCATTACTAAGGGTAGGCTTAGTGTTAGCCGGTACAGAGGCTAACACTAAACACCATTATTACCCCGGTACCCACCACCACCAGGGGTGCCGGGAAGAGCTGGGTACGATCCAGTACCCGACCATCTGTTGTGATGGTCGGGCTCTAGGGTGGCCGCAGGCTGGTATTATGAGGCTGGGAAGGGCCAAAAACAGTGGACCTTCCCACCCTTGTAATGCTAGGCTGCTGCTGCTGTGTTGTATCTGGCTGGTTATAAAAGTGGGGGGGACCCCACGTCATTTTTTTTTATTATTTATTTATTATTTTTATTAAAAAGACATGGGGTTCGACCCAATTTATCATAACCAGCCACAAACAACACAGTGTTATTAGCCTGGGAATGTACTAAACCAGTGGCCCCTCCCACCCGTGTAATGCCAGGCTGTTGCGGCCTTGTATATGGCTGGTTATTAAAAATGTGGGGGACCCAACGTCTATTGTTAAATTTTAAAAAAAAACGACGTGGGGGTCCCCCACATTTTTATAACCAGCCCGATACAACACAGCAGCAGCAGCCTAGCATTACAAGGGTGGTAAGGTCCACTGTTTTTGGCCCTTCCCAGCCTCATAATACCAGCCTACGGCCGCCCCAGTACCCGACCATCACAACAGATGGTCGGGTACTGGATCGTACCAAGCTCTTCCCGACACTCCCGGGTAATAATGGGTGGTTAGTGCTAGCCTCTGCACCGGCTAACACTAAGTACCGCCTTAATAATGGACGCTGTCAATCAGCCAACTGCCATTATCTAGGCACTAATAAAGTATGAAAAAAAAACACAAAGACAATTTTTTTTTATTGAAATAAGAAATCCCCAACAAAACCCTCGTTAACCATTTTATTAAAATTTTCAAAAAACGTAGATCTACGCAGTAGTCCAACGAATCGAAGATGTAGTCCAATCGGTACATCAAAATCTGCAACAACATTAAAAAAAAGTTATCAATGTGAACAATACCGATACTTATACTCACCTACACACACACAAACAACCACACACAAACATATACACAAACACATATAAACACACACCCATATATTACACAAACACACACATAAACACATAAACACACAAACACAAACACATACACACAAACATATACACAAACACACACATATACACACAAACACACACATATACACACAAACATATACACAAACACATGTACACAAACACCCATATATACACAAACACACAAACACATACACAAACATATACACACAAACATATACACAAACACACCCACATATACACAAACACACACACATATACACAAACACACCCATATATACACAAACACACACATATACAAAAATACACAAACATATACACACAAACATATACACATGCACAAACACACCCATATATACACAAACACACACACATAAACTCCAAAAAACACACATATACACACAAACCTATAAACAAACACATGTACACAAACACACCCATATATACACAAACACACATATACACAAACACACAAATATACATATACAAAAATACACAAACATATACACACAAACATATACACATATGCACAAACACACCCATATATACACAAACACACACACATAAACACACACACACATACACACACACATATGCACACAAACATATACACAAACACATGTACACAAACACACCCATATATACACAAACACACATACACAAACACACACACACACACACACAAACATATACACAAACACACCCATATATACAAAAACACACCCATATATACACAAACACACACATATATACACAAACACACACACATATACACAAACACACACGTATACAAAAACACACACAAAAATATACACACAAACCTATACACATATGCACAAAAACACCCATATATACACAAACACACACATATACACACACACACATATACAAAAAAACGCAAACATATACACACAAACATATACACATATGCACAAACACACCCATATATACACAAACACACATAAACACACAAACACACACACACACACACACACACACACACACAAACATATACACAAACACACACATATACACACAAACATATACACAAACACATGAACACAAACAAACCCATATATACACAAACACACATACACAAACATACACATATACAAACACACACACAAACATATACACAAACACACCCATATATACACAAACACACCCATATATACACAAACACACACACATATCCACAAACACACCCATATATACACAAACACACACACATAAACACACCAAAAAAACACACACACATATACACACAAACATATACACATATACACACAAACATATGTACACAAACACACCCATATATACACAAACACACACACATAAACACACCAAAAAAACACACACACACATATATACACAAACATATACACACATACACACAAACATATGTACACAAACACACCCATATATACACAAACCCACACATATACAAAAACACAGACACACACACACAAACATATACACACAAACATATACACAAACACACCCATATATACACAAACACACATACACAAACATACACATATACAAACACAATAAAAAAGAAATGGAGACAGCACTACCAAATTTTCAAAGTGAAGATCCTTTTATTCCACGGTGCAACGTTTCAGCTCAATACGAGCCTTTCTCAAGCATAATAATGTGACATACAAAACGCATATATATGCAATACAGGGTCATTAAACCAATTACATACATATACTAAACTTGTGCAATAATGCTACAACAGGTATACAAAATTTTTTATATCAATAGGATCCCCTATGAATGTGCTAATACATGAATAGAAAAATAAATAAAAACATTACATATACATAGTATAAATCGTGCATTCACTGTAATAAGGCCAATCAATCAGATGGGCTACATGTGTATAATGACATGTGATAGTGTACAAAGACAGGTGTATAAAATAAAGTTAAAAACATCTTACCCTCACTGGATCGGCTGATAGCGTTGTGCACTTCCTTACTACATGGAAACTGAGTATTGCGTAATCCTAGCACCTGTGTGTATGAGTCATCGCATGATACGTCATTATACGCATGCGCATTGTCTACCAGAGGCGCTAGTCGCCATATTGAAAAAGGGCTATACACCCATAGATGTTTCTCATGAGTGACTTCGGATCCTGTCCGTCTCAACTATGAGTCATTAGACATATCGCAGATTCACATCTGCGCAATGCCCATAAAGGATCGTCGGACCCATTTTGAAAAAGGGCAACATCACTCCATATGTTGCCCATACATCCCGTCCACTATGAAGTCTAATTGATCAAATATAAAGCGATGTGAACTATGTATACTATCTCTGTAGACTGAGATTAAATGTCTCAGACCAATAATCCCTATACCTCAGCTATAATGATGAGGATTTTAGGAGCGCATATGCGTATATATAAAGCTCATAATATACAGAGATTTACACATCGTCTTAGGGATACTGTGGACGGAAGACATGAATAACATATATGAGAACACTTTTCAAAAAAAATAAAATATAAGATGCATATAGTCAAGTATAAGGGTAGTGCAGATATACAGCCTCAACCGATCCTTGAGGCAAATCTTGAGAATAATATCTAGGATAAAAAGAAAAAGGAGAAAAATATATAAAATAGTTTATAGGACATTGATAATATATATCAGACCTAAATATTGTAAATAGCATACAGAATATAATTATAATATAGATATAGTCAAATTATTTCCTATTCTCCTAATGCACAGAGGAGGGGGAGGAACAAGGGGAAGATGATAAATGCACGGGCAGATGTTCAAATCAGAATGTACCACTGGATTATCTAGAGAAACTTGGAAAGATTTTGAAGTCTATATTAAGACCTCTAGGGGATAAGGTGTCTAATTTAAAAATCCATTCCAACTCCAATCTTTTCAGTTTGGAGATCCTATCTCCACCTCGTCTATGGCGCGGTACATGATCAACAATATATAACTTAAAGTCATTCTCACCATGGTTATTTTCCACAAAATGTTTGGGTAATGGTAGGTCAATTTTCTTGGTACGAATGGTGGACTTATGATTGTTTATACGCTTTCTACAATCAAGAGAGGTTTCACCTACATACAATAATTTGCAAGGACATTGAATAATATATATTACATGATCCGATTTACATGTGAGATGATATTTAATTTTATAAGTAGAACCTTTAATAGGATGGGTGAACACCTCGCTCCTAACCAAATTCCTACAATTATTGCAACCCAAACACGGGAAACAACCAAATTTTTGGGGGGCTAATAAAGACTGGTAATTCTTAGTCAAAGAGCCCACATCGGCATGTACTAAACGATCTCTTAAATTTTTGGTCCTACGATAAGCTATACGTGGTGGGACCTCAAATTCTGGAATTTTATCAAAAGAACTCCTAAGTATCCCCCATTCTTTTTTAATGATGTTGGCAATGTCATTGCTCTTATGAGAGTATGTAGACACCAGTGTTAGTCTATGCGAGGGCGTTTGTTTGCGTTTTTGCAGAAGATCACATCTCGAAATCCCCTCCACTTTGGATTTTTTATTGTCCAATAGTTTTTTAGGGTACCCCCGATTCCTAAATTTCTGAGACATATCGCTCAACCTGATGTCAAGAGTGGAAGGATCCTGCACAATCCTTTTCACCCTCAACATCTGGCTGTAGGGAAGAGATGCGATCATAGGATGGGGGTGACAGCTTTCAAACCTCAATAAATTGTTACGATCTGTAGGTTTACTATACAAATCTGTGGTAAGTTTATGTTCCTGAATATACACTCTAGTGTCAAGAAAATTTAGAGATGTTGTTGAAGAATCCATAGTGAATTTAATGTCATCATCTATATTATTCAAAAAGCTAAAAAAACATTCCAACTCCACTTGAGTGCCTGTCCAGATGACGAAGACGTCGTCTATGTATCTCCACCACCTCAAAACCTTGGTGAAGTGGGGAGAGACATAGACGGCGCCTTCCTCTAAAGCTGTCATAAACATATTTGCGTATGTGGGAGCCACGTTAGATCCCATGGCCGTACC
Source organism: Rhinoderma darwinii (assembly GCF_050947455.1). Taxonomy (NCBI): domain Eukaryota; kingdom Metazoa; phylum Chordata; class Amphibia; order Anura; family Rhinodermatidae; genus Rhinoderma; species Rhinoderma darwinii. Next base: position 212,810,733 of record NC_134690.1, on the reverse strand, counting down.
CCTCCTCTGTGCATAGAAGGAGTCACCAAATAAGAAGTAATTTTCTGTGAGGACAATTTCCAAAAGACACATAAGAAGGTTAATACATTCATGGGTATAATTAGATTGTTGTAACGCTTCAGATACAGTATGTAGGCCTCTCGTGTGGTTGATTGAGGTATAGAGGCTGCACACATCGAATGATACAAGTGTGCAGTCCCCCGTCAATTCAACCTCATTCAATTTAATCAAAAAGTCAGTGGTATCCTGAATATACGATTTGGCATTGGTGGCAAAATCACGTAACATTTTGTCTAAAAAAATGGCTATCGGTGAAAAAATGGAACCGCAGCCCGATATAATCGGTCTACCCGGAGGGTCAACCAATGCCTTGTGGATCTTTGGAAGACAGTACAGCACAGGGACCACCGGATGCCGCACCGTCATAAAATCCAACAGGTCACCATCAATGATACCCGCATTATGAGCCTCAACCAATATAGTATCAATGGTATTTTTGATTCTAAATTTAGGATCTCCAGGAAGTGGCTCATAAACATTAATATCCGACAGTTGTCTAGCTAATTCAGCCAAATAGCGCGATGTGTCCATGACCACCAAGGCACCACCCTTGTCCGCGGGCTTGATGGTCAGGGACACATCACGAGAAAGGCCATCAACCGCCACCATTTCATCTCTCGTCAAATTAGGAGGACCTACGAATCTACCATTGTCACTCTCTCTCAAAATGCGAATACGATTTTTCACAATATCAATAAATGTATCAATTGCAGGTTCATTAATAAAGGGTTGATGTACACTTTTTTTATGTAGCCCAATCTCTCTTAGTGTGACTTCAGTATGATGTACAGATCTAGTGTCAACATTTTTACCGGCAAACAATACCTTGAATTTTATTTTACGAAAAAAATCAAAAAGATCCAATTCCAATTGGAACCAATCCACACCAGAAGTAGGACTAAACGATAATCCCTTGTTCAGGACTGAAATCTCCACATTAGACAAGTCACGTGATGATATATTTACCACAAGATTTTCTATGGATTTTTGTTGACTTTGTATTCCTTGTTGACAAATTGACGGTCCCTCTTTGCTCTGAAGGCTCGGGTCCTTGTGCCACCTTCTGTGCTTGTGTCCCCCTCTTCTCGGACGTCGATATCCAGATTGACACCTAAAAAACCAGTAGATGTTTCAATATCATCAGTATCGGACGTGTTGGAAAAGCGTTTTCTTCCTTTCATATAGTTGGTATTTGTATTACCCTTATTGATGGTAGGGTCTCGTTGCCAATTATAAATCTTCCCGGATTCATAATCCTCGATGTCTCGATGCCATTTCTGGCGTTTGGCGTTCTCACCATTTAGGCGAAATTTCTGCATTGATTCCACTATACGTAACTTAAAATTCTTCAAATCATCTTCAGACAGGAGAGTTTTGAGTGTATCATCCACAGCTTGCATCCGCATCCTGATCTCACATAGCTCTTTTTGGAGAAATTCAATATTCAGCAACATGATATCTCGCGAATATTTATTTGCGATCTGTATTGATCTTTGACAGAAATCCGCATTATTGGAAAACAGATTAGGTGCCAGGTGTGAACGCATACCACGGGGTATGCGATTAACTTTGCAATACTCGCCCAGGGTAATCAAATGCAATTCCACTGTAATGGCCTTTTTGGACTCATTCTCCCATTTCCTTTTAATGCTCTCCACAGCCGGTACACTGAGAAACGACACCTCTCCCGGTAATCCCCGTAAAATTCTACTCACATCCTCCTCAGAGTAGGAAAATAAAGTGGATTGAGGTTCCATGTAACCGTCAGGATCTTTGCAAATGAGTATCCGTGCACGCTTTTGGGACTCAGCAATAGGTATGTGTAGATCAGCAGCACAGGATAAATTTTCAAGAGGGTGCGCGTCTCCTGGGTCACAGTCCGAGTGACCCCTCAATCAAGATAAAAAAGAAATGGAGACAGCACTACCAAATTTTCAAAGTGAAGATCCTTTTATTCCACGGTGCAACGTTTCAGCTCAATACGAGCCTTTCTCAAGCATAATAATGTGACATACAAAACGCATATATATGCAATACAGGGTCATTAAACCAATTACATACATATACTAAACTTGTGCAATAATGCTACAACAGGTATACAAATTTTTTTATATCAATAGGATCCCCTATGAATGTGCTAATACATGAATAGAAAAATAAATAAAAACATTACATATACATAGTATAAATCGTGCATTCACTGTAATAAGGCCAATCAATCAGATGGGCTACATGTGTATAATGACATGTGATAGTGTACAAAGACAGGTGTATAAAATAAAGTTAAAAACATCTTACCCTCACTGGATCGGCTGATAGCGTTGTGCACTTCCTTACTACATGGAAACTGAGTATTGCGTAATCCTAGCACCTGTGTGTATGAGTCATCGCATGATACGTCATTATACGCATGCGCATTGTCTACCAGAGGCGCTAGTCGCCATATTGAAAAAGGGCTATACACCCATAGATGTTTCTCATGAGTGACTTCGGATCCTGTCCGTCTCAACTATGAGTCATTAGACATATCGCAGATTCACATCTGCGCAATGCCCATAAAGGATCGTCGGACCCATTTTGAAAAAGGGCAACATCACTCCATATGTTGCCCATACATCCCGTCCACTATGAAGTCTAATTGATCAAATATAAAGCGATGTGAACTATGTATACTATCTCTGTAGACTGAGATTAAATGTCTCAGACTTACCACAGATTTGTATAGTAAACCTACAGATCGTAACAATTTATTGAGGTTTGAAAGCTGTCACCCCCATCCTATGATCGCATCTCTTCCCTACAGCCAGATGTTGAGGGTGAAAAGGATTGTGCAGGATCCTTCCACTCTTGACATCAGGTTGAGCGATATGTCTCAGAAATTTAGGAATCGGGGGTACCCTAAAAAACTATTGGACAATAAAAAATCCAAAGTGGAGGGGATTTCGAGATGTGATCTTCTGCAAAAACGCAAACAAACGCCCTCGCATAGACTAACACTGGTGTCTACATACTCTCATAAGAGCAATGACATTGCCAACATCATTAAAAAAGAATGGGGGATACTTAGGAGTTCTTTTGATAAAATTCCAGAATTTGAGGTCCCACCACGTATAGCTTATCGTAGGACCAAAACTTTAAGAGATCGTTTAGTACATGCCGATGTGGGCTCTTTGACTAAGAATTACCAGTCTTTATTAGCCCCCCAAAAATTTGGTTGTTTCCCGTGTTTGGGTTGCAATAATTGTAGGAATTTGGTTAGGAGCGAGGTGTTCACCCATCCTATTAAAGGTTCTACTTATAAAATTAAATATCATCTCACATGTAAATCGGATCATGTAATATATATTATTCAATGTCCTTGCAAATTATTGTATGTAGGTGAAACCTCTCTTGATTGTAGAAAGCGTATAAACAATCATAAGTCCACCATTCGTACCAAGAAAATTGACCTACCATTACCCAAACATTTTGTGGAAAATAACCATGGTGAGAATGACTTTAAGTTATATATTGTTGATCATGTACCGCGCCATAGACGAGGTGGAGATAGGATCTCCAAACTGAAAAGATTGGAGTTGGAATGGATTTTTAAATTAGACACCTTATCCCCTAGAGGTCTTAATATAGACTTCAAAATCTTTCCAAGTTTCTCTAGATAATCCAGTGGTACATTCTGATTTGAACATCTGCCCGTGCATTTATCATCTTCCCCTTGTTCCTCCCCCTCCTCTGTGCATTAGGAGAATAGGAAATAATTTGACTATATCTATATTATAATTATATTCTGTATGCTATTTACAATATTTAGGTCTGATATATATTATCAATGTCCTATAAACTATTTTATATATTTTTCTCCTTTTTCTTTTTATCCTAGATATTATTCTCAAGATTTGCCTCAAGGATCGGTTGAGGCTGTATATCTGCACTACCCTTATACTTGACTATATGCATCTTATATTTTATTTTTTTTGAAAAGTGTTCTCATATATGTTATTCATGTCTTCCGTCCACAGTATCCCTAAGACGATGTGTAAATCTCTGTATATTATGAGCTTTATATATACGCATATGCGCTCCTAAAATCCTCATCATTATAGCTGAGGTATAGGGATTATTGGTCTGAGACATTTAATCTCAGTCTACAGAGATAGTATACATAGTTCACATCGCTTTATATTTGATCAATTAGACTTCATAGTGGACGGGATGTATGGGCAACATATGGAGTGATGTTGCCCTTTTTCAAAATGGGTCCGACGATCCTTTATGGGCATTGCGCAGATGTGAATCTGCGATATGTCTAATGACTCATAGTTGAGACGGACAGGATCCGAAGTCACTCATGAGAAACATCTATGGGTGTATAGCCCTTTTTCAATATGGCGACTAGCGCCTCTGGTAGACAATGCGCATGCGTATAATGACGTATCATGCGATGACTCATACACACAGGTGCTAGGATTACGCAATACTCAGTTTCCATGTAGTAAGGAAGTGCACAACGCTATCAGCCGATCCAGTGAGGGTAAGATGTTTTTAACTTTATTTTATACACCTGTCTTTGTACACTATCACATGTCATTATACACATGTAGCCCATCTGATTGATTGGCCTTATTACAGTGAATGCACGATTTATACTATGTATATGTAATGTTTTTATTTATTTTTCTATTCATGTATTAGCACATTCATAGGGGATCCTATTGATATAAAAAATTTTGTATACCTGTTGTAGCATTATTGCACAAGTTTAGTATATGTATGTAATTGGTTTAATGACCCTGTATTGCATATATATGCGTTTTGTATGTCACATTATTATGCTTGAGAAAGGCTCGTATTGAGCTGAAACGTTGCACCGTGGAATAAAAGGATCTTCACTTTGAAAATTTGGTAGTGCTGTCTCCATTTCTTTTTTATCTTGATTGAGGGGTCACTCGGACTGTGACCCAGGAGACGCGCACCCTCTTGAAAATTTATCCTGTGCTGCTGATCTACACATACCTATTGCTGAGTCCCAAAAGCGTGCACGGATACTCATTTGCAAAGATCCTGACGGTTACATGGAACCTCAATCCACTTTATTTTCCTACTCTGAGGAGGATGTGAGTAGAATTTTACGGGGATTACCGGGAGAGGTGTCGTTTCTCAGTGTACCGGCTGTGGAGAGCATTAAAAGGAAATGGGAGAATGAGTCCAAAAAGGCCATTACAGTGGAATTGCATTTGATTACCCTGGGCGAGTATTGCAAAGTTAATCGCATACCCCGTGGTATGCGTTCACACCTGGCACCTAATCTGTTTTCCAATAATGCGGATTTCTGTCAAAGATCAATACAGATCGCAAATAAATATTCGCGAGATATCATGTTGCTGAATATTGAATTTCTCCAAAAAGAGCTATGTGAGATCAGGATGCGGATGCAAGCTGTGGATGATACACTCAAAACTCTCCTGTCTGAAGATGATTTGAAGAATTTTAAGTTACGTATAGTGGAATCAATGCAGAAATTTCGCCTAAATGGTGAGAACGCCAAACGCCAGAAATGGCATCGAGACATCGAGGATTATGAATCCGGGAAGATTTATAATTGGCAACGAGACCCTACCATCAATAAGGGTAATACAAATACCAACTATATGAAAGGAAGAAAACGCTTTTCCAACACGTCCGATACTGATGATATTGAAACATCTACTGGTTTTTTAGGTGTCAATCTGGATATCGACGTCCGAGAAGAGGGGGACACAAGCACAGAAGGTGGCACAAGGACCCGAGCCTTCAGAGCAAAGAGGGACCGTCAATTTGTCAACAAGGAATACAAAGTCAACAAAAATCCATAGAAAATCTTGTGGTAAATATATCATCACGTGACTTGTCTAATGTGGAGATTTCAGCCCTGAACAAGGGATTATCGTTTAGTCCTACTTCTGGTGTGGATTGGTTCCAATTGGAATTGGATCTTTTTGATTTTTTTCGTAAAATAAAATTCAAGGTATTGTTTGCCGGTAAAAATGTTGACACTAGATCTGTACATCATACTGAAGTCACACTAAGAGAGATTGGGCTACATAAAAAAAGTGTACATCAACCCTTTATTAATGAACCTGCAATTGATACATTTATTGATATTGTGAAAAATCGTATTCGCATTTTGAGAGAGAGTGACAATGGTAGATTCGTAGGTCCTCCTAATTTGACGAGAGATGAAATGGTGGCGGTTGATGGCCTTTCTCGTGATGTGTCCCTGACCATCAAGCCCGCGGACAAGGGTGGTGCCTTGGTGGTCATGGACACATCGCGCTATTTGGCTGAATTAGCTAGACAACTGTCGGATATTAATGTTTATGAGCCACTTCCTGGAGATCCTAAATTTAGAATCAAAAATACCATTGATACTATATTGGTTGAGGCTCATAATGCGGGTATCATTGATGGTGACCTGTTGGATTTTATGACGGTGCGGCATCCGGTGGTCCCTGTGCTGTACTGTCTTCCAAAGATCCACAAGGCATTGGTTGACCCTCCGGGTAGACCGATTATATCGGGCTGCGGTTCCATTTTTTCACCGATAGCCATTTTTTTAGACAAAATGTTACGTGATTTTGCCACCAATGCCAAATCGTATATTCAGGATACCACTGACTTTTTGATTAAATTGAATGAGGTTGAATTGACGGGGGACTGCACACTTGTATCATTCGATGTGTGCAGCCTCTATACCTCAATCAACCACACGAGAGGCCTACATACTGTATCTGAAGCGTTACAACAATCTAATTATACCCATGAATGTATTAACCTTCTTATGTGTCTTTTGGAAATTGTCCTCACAGAAAATTACTTCTTATTTGGTGACTCCTTCTATGCACAGAGGAGGGGTACGGCCATGGGATCTAACGTGGCTCCCACATACGCAAATATGTTTATGACAGCTTTAGAGGAAGGCGCCGTCTATGTCTCTCCCCACTTCACCAAGGTTTTGAGGTGGTGGAGATACATAGACGACGTCTTCGTCATCTGGACAGGCACTCAAGTGGAGTTGGAATGTTTTTTTAGCTTTTTGAATAATATAGATGATGACATTAAATTCACTATGGATTCTTCAACAACATCTCTAAATTTTCTTGACACTAGATTGTATATTCAGGAACATAAACTTACCACAGATTTGTATAGTAAACCTACAGATCGTAACAATTTATTGAGGTTTGAAAGCTGTCACCCCCATCCTATGATCGCATCTCTTCCCTACAGCCAGATGTTGAGGGTGAAAAGGATTGTGCAGGATCCTTCCACTCTTGACATCAGGTTGAGCGATATGTCTCAGAAATTTAGGAATCGGGGGTACCCTAAAAAACTATTGGACAATAAAAAATCCAAAGTGGAGGGGATTTCGAGATGTGATCTTCTGCAAAAACGCAAACAAACGCCCTCGCATAGACTAACACTGGTGTCTACATACTCTCATAAGAGCAATGACATTGCCAACATCATTAAAAAAGAATGGGGGATACTTAGGAGTTCTTTTGATAAAATTCCAGAATTTGAGGTCCCACCACGTATAGCTTATCGTAGGACCAAAAATTTAAGAGATCGTTTAGTACATGCCGATGTGGGCTCTTTGACTAAGAATTACCAGTCTTTATTAGCCCCCCAAAAATTTGGTTGTTTCCCGTGTTTGGGTTGCAATAATTGTAGGAATTTGGTTAGGAGCGAGGTGTTCACCCATCCTATTAAAGGTTCTACTTATAAAATTAAATATCATCTCACATGTAAATCGGATCATGTAATATATATTATTCAATGTCCTTGCAAATTATTGTATGTAGGTGAAACCTCTCTTGATTGTAGAAAGCGTATAAACAATCATAAGTCCACCATTCGTACCAAGAAAATTGACCTACCATTACCCAAACATTTTGTGGAAAATAACCATGGTGAGAATGACTTTAAGTTATATATTGTTGATCATGTACCGCGCCATAGACGAGGTGGAGATAGGATCTCCAAACTGAAAAGATTGGAGTTGGAATGGATTTTTAAATTAGACACCTTATCCCCTAGAGGTCTTAATATAGACTTCAAAATCTTTCCAAGTTTCTCTAGATAATCCAGTGGTACATTCTGATTTGAACATCTGCCCGTGCATTTATCATCTTCCCCTTGTTCCTCCCCCTCCTCTGTGCATTAGGAGAATAGGAAATAATTTGACTATATCTATATTATAATTATATTCTGTATGCTATTTACAATATTTAGGTCTGATATATATTATCAATGTCCTATAAACTATTTTATATATTTTTCTCCTTTTTCTTTTTATCCTAGATATTATTCTCAAGATTTGCCTCAAGGATCGGTTGAGGCTGTATATCTGCACTACCCTTATACTTGACTATATGCATCTTATATTTTATTTTTTTTGAAAAGTGTTCTCATATATGTTATTCATGTCTTCCGTCCACAGTATCCCTAAGACGATGTGTAAATCTCTGTATATTATGAGCTTTATATATACGCATATGCGCTCCTAAAATCCTCATCATTATAGCTGAGGTATAGGGATTATTGGTCTGAGACATTTAATCTCAGTCTACAGAGATAGTATACATAGTTCACATCGCTTTATATTTGATCAATTAGACTTCATAGTGGACGGGATGTATGGGCAACATATGGAGTGATGTTGCCCTTTTTCAAAATGGGTCCGACGATCCTTTATGGGCATTGCGCAGATGTGAATCTGCGATATGTCTAATGACTCATAGTTGAGACGGACAGGATCCGAAGTCACTCATGAGAAACATCTATGGGTGTATAGCCCTTTTTCAATATGGCGACTAGCGCCTCTGGTAGACAATGCGCATGCGTATAATGACGTATCATGCGATGACTCATACACACAGGTGCTAGGATTACGCAATACTCAGTTTCCATGTAGTAAGGAAGTGCACAACGCTATCAGCCGATCCAGTGAGGGTAAGATGTTTTTAACTTTATTTTATACACCTGTCTTTGTACACTATCACATGTCATTATACACATGTAGCCCATCTGATTGATTGGCCTTATTACAGTGAATGCACGATTTATACTATGTATATGTAATGTTTTTATTTATTTTTCTATTCATGTATTAGCACATTCATAGGGGATCCTATTGATATAAAAAATTTTGTATACCTGTTGTAGCATTATTGCACAAGTTTAGTATATGTATGTAATTGGTTTAATGACCCTGTATTGCATATATATGCGTTTTGTATGTCACATTATTATGCTTGAGAAAGGCTCGTATTGAGCTGAAACGTTGCACCGTGGAATAAAAGGATCTTCACTTTGAAAATTTGGTAGTGCTGTCTCCATTTCTTTTTTATCTTGATTGAGGGGTCACTCGGACTGTGACCCAGGAGACGCGCACCCTCTTGAAAATTTATCCTGTGCTGCTGATCTACACATACCCATATACAAACACACACACAAACATATACACAAACACACCCATATATACACAAACACACCCATATATACACAAACACACACACATATACACAAACACACCCATATATACACAAACACATAAACACACCAAAAAAAGACACACACATATACACACAAACATATACACATATACACACAAACATATGTACACAAACACACCCATATATACACAAACACACACACATAAACACACCAAAAATACACACACACACATATACACACAAACATACACACATATACACACAAACATATGTACACAAACACACCCATATATACACAAACCCACACATATACAAAAACACAGACACACACACACAAACATATACACACAAACATATACACAAACACACCCATATATACACAAACACACATACACAAACATACACATATACAAACACACACACAAACATATACACAAACACACCCATATATACACAAACACACCCATATATACACAAACACACACACATATACACAAACACACCCATATATACACAAACACACACACATAAACACACCAAAAAAAGACACACACATATACACACAAACATATACACATATACACACAAACATATGTACACAAACACACCCATATATACACAAACAAACACACACACACACACACACACACATAAACACACCAAAAAAACACACACACACATATACACACAAACATATACACATATACACACAAACATATGTACACAAACACACCTATATATACACAAACCCACACATATACAAAAACACAGACACACACACACAAACATATACACACAAACATATACACAAACACACCCATATATACACACACACACACACACACACAAACATATACACATACACACAAATACACCCATATATACACTCACACATAAACACACACACACATATACACCCATATATACACTCACACATAAACACACACACATATACACAAACACATATACACAAACACACCCATATATACACAAACACAGACGCACAAACACACACTTACCTTTAGCGGAGCGCAGACTTCTTGCGACGGGTGCCTTCCACTGCATCTCCTGCGCATGCGCCGAGATGCGCGTTCACGAGTAAATGACATCCTCTGCTCAGGACACAGATGATGTCATTACGCATGCGCGGCCACCGCTAAAGGTAAATAGCGGTGGCCGGGAACCTAGGCAACGAGCAGGATACAAAGAGGGACCAACGTGAACTTCAATCAAGAATCCCAAGAAAACGACATCGCTGGACGACGGACAGGTAATTAGAATTCTTCTTATTTTTACATGGGGGAGCTTTATAGCTCCATTTATCAACTTGGGACAACCCCTTTAATAACCCTTTCAGGACACAGCCTGTTTTGGACGATGCTGACTTTTAAAATCTGACATGTGTCACTTTATGCGGTAATAGCTTTGGAATGCTTTTACCTATCCAAACGATTCTGAGATTGTTTTCTCGTGACACATTGTACTTTAGTTTAGTGAGAATTTTTTTTTATAAATTCAATATTTATTTGTGAAAAACACCAAAATCTTGAGAAAATTAGCGAAAATTAGCACTTTTCTAAATTTAAATATATCTGCTTGTAAAACAGATACTAATACTACACAAAATTGTTACTATTTCACATATCCCATATGTCTACTTTATATTGTTTTTTTTTTCATGTTCTTTTCTTTTTCTTTTTCTAGGATGTTACAAGGCTTAGAACTTCAGAAGCAATTTCTTACATATTCAAGAAATTTTCAAAAGGCTATTTTTTAGGGACCAGTTCAGTTGTGAAGTGGCTTTGAGGGGCCCATACATTAGAAAGCCCCATCAATCACCCCATTTTAAAAACTGCACCCCTCAAAGTATTCAAAACAGCATTAAGATAGTTTCTTAACCCTTTAGACGTTTCACAAGAATTAAAGCAATGTAGGGGTGAAATGTATACATTTCATTTATTTTGCAGAAATTCATACATAATCCTTTTTTATTTTTTCTATAACACAGAGGGTTTTACCAGAGAAACACAACTCTATATTTATTGCCCAGATTCTTCAGTTTTTATAAATATCCCACATGTGGCCCTAGTGTGCTAATAGACTGAAACACAGGCCTCAGAAGCAAAGAGTACCTAGTGGATTTTGGGGCCTCCTTTTTATTAGAATATATTTTAGGCACCATGTCTGGTTTGAAGAGGTCTTGTGGGGCTAAAACAGTGGAAACACACAGAAAAATACACCATTTGGCAAACTACACCCCTCAAGGAATTTATCAAGGGGTATAATGGGCATTTTGACCCCAAGTTTTTTTTTTTGCTGAATTTAGTTGAATGAGGCCGTGAAAATTAAAATCTAAATTTTTCCCAATAAAATTTATTTTTACCAGCCATAAAAGACAAAAAACACCACAACATTTAAAAAGCAATTTCTCCCGATTACGGCAATACCCCATATGTGGCAATAAACTGCTGTTTGGACACACAGCAGAGCTCAGAAGGGAAGGAACGCCATATGGCTTTTGGAGCTCAAGTTTTGCTGCAATGGTTTTCGGATGCCATGTCGCATTTGCAAAGCCCCTGTGGGACCAAAACAGTGTAAAACCCCCAAAAGTGACCCCATTTTGGAAACTACACACCTCAAGGAATTAATCGAGGGGTATAGTAAGCATTTGACCCCATAGGTTTTCTGCTGACTTTAGTGGAATTAGGCCGTAAAAATGAAAATGTAGTGGGTTTTTTTCTAATAAAATGTAGTTTTAACTCAGATGTTTCGATTTTTACAATAAATAAAGGTGAAAAAGCACCCAAAAATTTTGAAGAAACCTCTTCTGAGCACAGCAATACCCCATATGTGGCAATGAACTGCTGTTTGGACCCACAGCAGGGCTTAGAAGGGAAGGAGCACCATTTGGCTTTTGGATCTCAAATTTTGCTGGAATGGTTTGCAGCACCATGTCACATTTGCAAAGTGCCTGAGGGACCAAATCAGTGGAAACCCCCCAGAAGTGACCACATTTGGGAAACTACACCCCTGCAGGAATTTATCAAGAGGTATAGGGAGCATTTTAACGCCACAGGTTTTTTTTTGCCAAATTTAGTAGAATTAGGCCATGAAATTAAACAGCTAAATTTTTTACGATAAAACGTGGACATTTAAAATTTTTACAAGGAATAAAGAAGAAAAAGCACACTAACATTTGAAAAGCAATTTCTACCGATTACGGCAATACCCCATAAGTGGTCATAAACTGCTGTTTGGACACACTGCAGCCCTCAAAAGGGAAGGAGCACCATTTGGAGCTCAAATTTAGCTGAAATGTTTTTTGCGGGGCCAAAACAATAGAAGCCCATTTGGAAATCTATCTAGTGGTATAGTGAGTATTTAGACCCCACAGGTCTTTTGCAGAATTTATTGGAATTAGGCCGTAAAAATTTATATCTACTTTTTTTCCACTAAAAAGTTGAATTTTTTTCATTTTTACAAGGGATAAAGGAGAAAAAGCATTTGTAAAGCAATTTATCCCGAGTACGACAATATCCCACATGTGGTCATAAACTGCTATATGAACACACAGCAAGGCTCTAAAGGGAAGGAGCACAATTTTGGTTTTTGGAGTGGAGATTTTACAAAATTAGTTTTCTGCCACCATGTTGCATTGAGCTAAGGTACCAGTTCATTGGAAAGCCACGAAAAATTACCCCATTTTGGAAACTACATCCCTGAACTAATTTATTTAGAGGTATTGTGGTCATGTACTCACCACTGCCGGATCCCGTAGGCAGTGGTGAGTACTCTGGACTATAAGAGGGGTCCAGCCCCCTAGTTCTATGCCTGAGATTTGTTGTTGTATTCCTAGTCTGTCTTGCAAATGGCCCCTTTGTGTTTCCTGCTCCCAGTGTTCCTGTTCCTGTAACCTGTATCCTGATCTAGTGTAGTGCTTGCTGTTGCCATACTGTGCTGTATTCTACACCTGACCTGCTTCTCCACACCTGACGTCCACCTGCTGCCAAGTTCCTGCCTAGCCTGACTTGCTACTGTCCGAGCTGCCACAGGTACCCTATACGAACTATAGACTTTGACCTGCGTCCTGTTGGCCAGCTGCCTTACCGCCAAGGCAGTACGGCCAAGAGGGTCCACAAACGCTTCGTGACAGACCTAAAGTTTCCTCATCTCCGCTGCATCTACGGGGTCTACCTGTGGGGTCTAGCAAATGATGATGTGGGGTTTTTAGTGAAAAACTTCTGGACCTCAAAAATTAGTCTGGGCTATCATTTAACATTATTTTGCATCATTGAGTTCTGAGAGTTATAACGTGTTATTTTTCCGTTGATGGAGCTGTGCGAGGCCCCATGCACACGACCGAAAAAAATCTCCGGAATTGCGGGCCGTAATACGGTCCGCAATTACAGACCCGCTCGGTTCTATTGGCCGCGGACACCTTTCTGTATCGCTACGGAAGAGTGTCCGTGACGTAGAACTGTGCCGTGAATTATGGAGCATGCCCTACTTTTCGCTTTTTACAGGACGAGCTGTAATTTTTAGTGGCTCCATTTTGCGGTACATGCAATTCTTTTTTTATCACTATTTATTCCATTTTTTGGGAGTCGAGAAGACCAAAAAACAGCAATTCTAGCACTGTTTTGTTTTTTCTTTCTTACAGTGTTCACCATGCAGTATAAACAACATCTGTGGGTCGATACGATTACAGCGATACCAAATTTAGATTTTTTTTTCACGTTTCACTACTTTCCCACAATAAAAATACTCTTTTCTAAAAATAAAATGTTTTAGTGTCGTCATATTCTGACAGCCATAACTTTTTTATTTTTCAGTTAAAATCGCTGTGGGAAAGCTTGTTTTTTGCGTGTCGTTTTTGTGGGTATCATTTTGGGGTACTTGTGACTTTTTGATCCCTTTTTATTACATTTTACCTGAGACAAGGTGACCATAAAAATAAATGTTATCATTGTTTTTTATTGCATTTTTTTACGATGTTCACCGTGCGGTAAAAATAATGTGATATTTTTATAGTTCAGGCCGTTTCCAACGCGGCGATACCTATTATGTATTAAGGGGTTAAATGGTGGTGATCGACGGTAACTGCCATCGCCACCGTTGCAGCGGGATGTCAGCTGTATATTACAGCTGAAACCTGCTGAACATGAAGCGCGCGCACAGCTCCTGTGCCCGCTTCATCTTCATGACGGGTCAGGTAAGTCGGATTGCGGGAATCTGCTTGTTATGTCGACATACCAGACCTGTTAATTTGCGAGAAGGGGTTAAATCATACCACTATACCAGAAAAAATATTGCCTGCATATTGTTGCTGAACAGAACTCACTATTATAAGACCAATATTACCAATAATAACACAATATAAGGTACAAATAATACTGCCACACCATATCCAAATAGTGACTGAATAATACTATCATATTGTTACTGAATAATACCACCACACTATAACCACATAGCGAATAAATAATACCACCATACGGTTACTGAATAATATAGCCATACCATAACCACATAGTGACTGAATAATACCGCCATAGTGTTACTGAATAAAAAACACTATACAAATACCAATATTACCACCACATGGCGACTATATAGTGATATATGCCAGTTAGACACAGGAGCTCTGCAGACCATATAAATGATTTCTATCCAGTGACTCACAAGTGATGTCTTCTCTGATTAGAGTCTTTCACTTTCGTTTTTTTCTCCATCCGGCCCAGACCACTGTGACGACTTATTCCAGCTATGACTCGTCTCTGCAGAATTTGACACACAGACATGTTGGTTTCTCGCTTTGCCAGCATCCTCCACACCTATACCCCATCCTCTAAACAAACTCATAATCCACAGTGCCCCAGATGGTATTAATTATCCCTCAGTGCTCGACACAATAAAATGGCCCCCTTAGTAACCGTGCTCTCATTTGTGCCCCCACAGTGATAATGCTCAATTTGTGGCCCCTGTATATAGCGCCACAGCATCCCCTGTAGATAGCAATCACACACACAGCCCCCTGTAGATAGTGCCACACAGCCCTCCCCTCTTGTAGATAGTGCCATAGAGCCCCCACTTTGTAGATAGTGTAATACAGCCCCCCCTTGTATATAGTGCAACGCAGCCTTCCTCCCTTGTATATAGTGCCACACACACCCCTCCCTTGTATATAGTGCCACACAGCTCCCCCTTCCCCTTGTATATATGCCACACAGCCCCCCTTGTATATAGTGCAACACAGCCCTCCCTCATTGTGTATAGTCCCACACAGCTTCCTCTCTTCTTGTATATAATGCCACACAGCAACCCCCCATGTTTCAGGAAGTGGCACACAGCTTCTCCCCCCTCCCCTTGTATATAGTGTCACAGAGCTCCCTCCCCCTTGTATATAGTGTCACACAGCTCCCTCCCCCTTGTATATAGTGCCACACAGGTAGCTACCTTGTATATAATGTCACACAGCCCCCCAAAAAATAAAATTTTTCCCAATAAAATTTATTTTTACCAGCCATAAAAGACAAAAAACACCACAACATTTAAAAAGCAATTTCTCCCGATTACGGCAATACCCCATATGTGGCAATAAACTGCTGTTTGGACACACAGCAGAGCTCAGAAGGGAAGGAACGCCATATGGCTTTTGGAGCTCAAGTTTTGCTGCAATGGTTTTCGGATGCCATGTCGCATTTGCAAAGCCCCTGTGGGACCAAAACAGTGTAAAACCCCCAAAAGTGACCCCATTTTGGAAACTACACACCTCAAGGAATTAATCGAGGGGTATAGTAAGCATTTGACCCCATAGGTTTTCTGCTGACTTTAGTGGAATTAGGCCGTAAAAATGAAAATGTAGTGGGTTTTTTTCTAATAAAATGTAGTTTTAACTCAGATGTTTCGATTTTTACAATAAATAAAGGTGAAAAAGCACCCAAAAATTTTGAAGAAACCTCTTCTGAGCACAGCAATACCCCATATGTGGCAATGAACTGCTGTTTGGACCCACAGCAGGGCTTAGAAGGGAAGGAGCACCATTTGGCTTTTGGATCTCAAATTTTGCTGGAATGGTTTGCAGCACCATGTCACATTTGCAAAGTGCCTGAGGGACCAAATCAGTGGAAACCCCCCAGAAGTGACCACATTTGGGAAACTACACCCCTGCAGGAATTTATCAAGAGGTATAGGGAGCATTTTAACGCCACAGGTTTTTTTTGCCAAATTTAGTAGAATTAGGCCATGAAATTAAACAGCTAAATTTTTTACGATAAAACGTGGACATTTAAAATTTTTACAAGGAATAAAGAAGAAAAAGCACACTAACATTTGAAAAGCAATTTCTACCGATTACGGCAATACCCCATAAGTGGTCATAAACTGCTGTTTGGACACACTGCAGCCCTCAAAAGGGAAGGAGCACCATTTGGAGCTCAAATTTAGCTGAAATGTTTTTTGCGGGGCCAAAACAATAGAAGCCCATTTGGAAATCTATCTAGTGGTATAGTGAGTATTTAGACCCCACAGGTCTTTTGCAGAATTTATTGGAATTAGGCCGTAAAAATTTATATCTACTTTTTTTCCACTAAAAAGTTGAATTTTTTTCATTTTTACAAGGGATAAAGGAGAAAAAGCATTTGTAAAGCAATTTATCCCGAGTACGACAATATCCCACATGTGGTCATAAACTGCTATATGAACACACAGCAAGGCTCTAAAGGGAAGGAGCACAATTTTGGTTTTTGGAGTGGAGATTTTACAAAATTAGTTTTCTGCCACCATGTTGCATTGAGCTAAGGTACCAGTTCATTGGAAAGCCACGAAAAATTACCCCATTTTGGAAACTACATCCCTGAACTAATTTATTTAGAGGTATTGTGGTCATGTACTCACCACTGCCGGATCCCGTAGGCAGTGGTGAGTACTCTGGACTATAAGAGGGGTCCAGCCCCCTAGTTCTATGCCTGAGATTTGTTGTTGTATTCCTAGTCTGTCTTGCAAATGGCCCCTTTGTGTTTCCTGCTCCCAGTGTTCCTGTTCCTGTAACCTGTATCCTGATCTAGTGTAGTGCTTGCTGTTGCCATACTGTGCTGTATTCTACACCTGACCTGCTTCTCCACACCTGACGTCCACCTGCTGCCAAGTTCCTGCCTAGCCTGACTTGCTACTGTCCGAGCTGCCACAGGTACCCTATACGAACTATAGACTTTGACCTGCGTCCTGTTGGCCAGCTGCCTTACCGCCAAGGCAGTACGGCCAAGAGGGTCCACAAACGCTTCGTGACAGACCTAAAGTTTCCTCATCTCCGCTGCATCTACGGGGTCTACCTGTGGGGTCTAGCAAATGATGATGTGGGGTTTTTAGTGAAAAACTTCTGGACCTCAAAAATTAGTCTGGGCTATCATTTAACATTATTTTGCATCATTGAGTTCTGAGAGTTATAACGTGTTATTTTTCCGTTGATGGAGCTGTGCGAGGCCCCATGCACACGACCGAAAAAAATCTCCGGAATTGCGGGCCGTAATACGGTCCGCAATTACAGACCCGCTCGGTTCTATTGGCCGCGGACACCTTTCTGTATCGCTACGGAAGAGTGTCCGTGACGTAGAACTGTGCCGTGAATTATGGAGCATGCCCTACTTTTCGCTTTTTACAGGACGAGCTGTAATTTTTAGTGGCTCCATTTTGCGGTACATGCAATTCTTTTTTTATCACTATTTATTCCATTTTTTGGGAGTCGAGAAGACCAAAAAACAGCAATTCTAGCACTGTTTTGTTTTTTCTTTCTTACAGTGTTCACCATGCAGTATAAACAACATCTGTGGGTCGATACGATTACAGCGATACCAAATTTAGATTTTTTTTTCACGTTTCACTACTTTCCCACAATAAAAATACTCTTTTCTAAAAATAAAATGTTTTAGTGTCGTCATATTCTGACAGCCATAACTTTTTTATTTTTCAGTTAAAATCGCTGTGGGAAAGCTTGTTTTTTGCGTGTCGTTTTTGTGGGTATCATTTTGGGGTACTTGTGACTTTTTGATCCCTTTTTATTACATTTTACCTGAGACAAGGTGACCATAAAAATAAATGTTATCATTGTTTTTTATTGCATTTTTTTACGATGTTCACCGTGCGGTAAAAATAATGTGATATTTTTATAGTTCAGGCCGTTTCCAACGCGGCGATACCTATTATGTATTAAGGGGTTAAATGGTGGTGATCGACGGTAACTGCCATCGCCACCGTTGCAGCGGGATGTCAGCTGTATATTACAGCTGAAACCTGCTGAACATGAAGCGCGCGCACAGCTCCTGTGCCCGCTTCATCTTCATGACGGGTCAGGTAAGTCGGATTGCGGGAATCTGCTTGTTATGTCGACATACCAGACCTGTTAATTTGCGAGAAGGGGTTAAATCATACCACTATACCAGAAAAAATATTGCCTGCATATTGTTGCTGAACAGAACTCACTATTATAAGACCAATATTACCAATAATAACACAATATAAGGTACAAATAATACTGCCACACCATATCCAAATAGTGACTGAATAATACTATCATATTGTTACTGAATAATACCACCACACTATAACCACATAGCGAATAAATAATACCACCATACGGTTACTGAATAATATAGCCATACCATAACCACATAGTGACTGAATAATACCGCCATAGTGTTACTGAATAAAAAACACTATACAAATACCAATATTACCACCACATGGCGACTATATAGTGATATATGCCAGTTAGACACAGGAGCTCTGCAGACCATATAAATGATTTATATCCAGTGACTCACAAGTGATGTCTTCTCTGATTAGAGTCTTTCACTTTCGTTTTTTTCTCCATCCGGCCCAGACCACTGTGACGACTTATTCCAGCTATGACTCGTCTCTGCAGAATTTGACACACAGACATGTTGGTTTCTCGCTTTGCCAGCATCCTCCACACCTATACCCCATCCTCTAAACAAACTCATAATCCACAGTGCCCCAGATGGTATTAATTATCCCTCAGTGCTCGACACAATAAAATGGCCCCCTTAGTAACCGTGCTCTCATTTGTGCCCCCACAGTGATAATGCTCAATTTGTGGCCCCTGTATATAGCGCCACAGCATCCCCTGTAGATAGCAATCACACACACAGCCCCCTGTAGATAGTGCCACACAGCCCTCCCCTCTTGTAGATAGTGCCATAGAGCCCCCACTTTGTAGATAGTGTAATACAGCCCCCCCTTGTATATAGTGCAACGCAGCCTTCCTCCCTTGTATATAGTGCCACACACACCCCTCCCTTGTATATAGTGCCACACAGCTCCCCCTTCCCCTTGTATATATGCCACACAGCCCCCCTTGTATATAGTGCAACACAGCCCTCCCTCATTGTGTATAGTCCCACACAGCTTCCTCTCTTCTTGTATATAATGCCACACAGCAACCCCCCATGTTTCAGGAAGTGGCACACAGCTTCTCCCCCCTCCCCTTGTATATAGTGTCACAGAGCTCCCTCCCCCTTGTATATAGTGTCACACAGCTCCCTCCCCCTTGTATATAGTGCCACACAGCCCCCCAAAAAATATAATTCTACTTATCTTGCCCAGTTCCCGCGCCGAACAGAGCGCTGCATAGTACAAGAGAACAAACTGATAACACACCCACCTCGTTCATTACAGGTTGAGAAAGGGAACTAAAGCCCACACCCTCTGCCTCTGAATGGTCTAAAGCGTTTATACTGTGCCATAAATTCTTTATTTCATGTAAAGCTCAGGAACCAAATTATAAAATTGTGTCCCTTTGGTATAGGGTTCCTGTTTTGTTTCACTCTTTTTACCCTTCGATGTCAGAGGACTGTTGGCATTGTAGGAGTGATCGTGGCACAATGTTACATATTTGGTGTGGTTGTCCCCGTATCCAAACATTCTGGGTTAAGGTGGGGGCCCTTATTAAAAAGATAACGGGAAGAGATATGCCTAACACTCCAGCTATATTGCTACTCTCCATGGTACCAAGTTCCATTATAGCAAATGTACGGAGCTTGGTTAGCTTTCTTTTAATAGCAGCTAGAACTGTTATTCCACATCTTTGGAAGTCGGAGAGAGCTCCCTCAGTACATGAGTGGTTTTAGGAGGTACTTCATTTGTAGAGGATGGAAGAGGCAGTAGGACCCAATTGCCATGCCACTAGGTCTGCTTACATGGTTTGGCAGGATTGGACAGATTTCTGTTCTTCTGACGAGTATTTTTCATATTTGTGATTGGACTTGGGGGACGTTGGACTGCTTTGGGCAATTCAGGTTGGGTCATTTCTCACATGACTTATCTATTGCAATGTGGAATGATTTTCTCACCCATTGCTCTCTAGTTGTATCTCTACTCCTCATACATACTCACCTCAACTTGGGTTTATATACCTCTTCTTGCCAGCTTCTCGAGCTAAATAAACTCGGAAAGTATGAAGATTTTCAGCCAACGTGGTACTGATATGTATCTCTTAAAATACCATTATAATCGTTATGTCTATTTGTTTTTTATTAGTATTTAGATTTTTCCGACTGTATCGTTATTTTCTGGTCATTTCCAGCATATCGCCTCTATACATTATGTGATTGCTTGATCAGGAAAGCGGGTATTGGGACTCTACACAACTCTGAGATAATCCTGATATCCTAATCATTATTGCATATTTGTCCTGCTGCGTCAGCGTCTCTTTGTTTGTACAGTGGTTACTATTACTGCTTTCCTCTGCCCGACTCCTTGTTCTGACTACTGCATTTTGGATTGCTGTTTGTGATCTGATTCTCTTTTGAAAAAAACTAAATTAAAGAATGTTAAAAAAAAATGTTATGTGCCGGGTAGCACGGGCCTCCTCATGCCTCGTGCATGGGCATGGGGGCCCTGCGCAGATCCACGTAAAAGCGTTTAGGGCAGCTGAGCAGACCCCCATTCCTGCCGGGCCCTGTGCAGCCGAAATGGCGATATGTCCGCCCCTGATTTGGGGTGGCCAACTACACACAGGTTACTTGGCTATTTGACAATGAGTTTGATTTTAAAGTTTTATTCTGGTTAATTGGATGAAGATGGGTATTCTTTACCTCATAAGGGGGCATCACCTACCTAAAAAAAGCTGAGCAGCCAACACTATGGGGGAGTTTTAATAAATAACATGCCTTCTGCCAGCTCTATTTATTTACGCTTCACTAGACAGTTTTGAAAAGAGTCTAGAAAAGTAGGTGTGGCTTAGCAAACGGGCATGGCTTAAATGTGGCAAAATTTTAACACGCAATATTGATCCAAAGTAAGCCAACCAAGAGGTGATGTAAGGAAGAGAAGGGTTTAACATGTCTAGAAAGATGCGCTAAATTTATTATACAGAATGCACCACTGGGACAAACTTGGCACATCTTCTGTCTGCCTGATCTAATTTTAAGATGTCTAAGTTTAAGACCGGAAGAATAAATCTGCCCCTTTATCTTTTTTTTTATAGATAGACATGTGATTGTATTTACCTTATGTATGTCATTAGGAGTGCTCCACAGCCTTGCGGGCAATACGCATTCGCAGACCACCTTGATGCAGTGACGCCATCACGCCGGCCTGCGCAGGGAGTCTGCCTAAAGTGGCCTGCAGCCTATAGTATTCATTTGCATCTGCGTTTTGAGGACGGCTTTAAAGTTTAGTCAGCGGGGCGACCGTGAAAGGGAACACTGTTTGGGAGTACCACTATAATGTTTTGTGACCTATCGATCCCTTGTATTCATTATTTTTATCAATGACGCGAGTCTGCAGTCTGTACCCCCCAGGCAAACTATTATAAAAGTGTCCCATTCTTGGAATTGGTGGGGAGTGCCAACCGTCTGACACTCACTAGTTAATGTTTTACGGTGGAACATACTACCTTTGTTATAAACTGAAATCTGATAATACTTCACATTTTTTTATCCTAAAATATTTCCAAGATAAGAAAATGTTCTTTTTTACAGCATAATTATATTTGAATTGGTCAACGCTGCTATACCTAGAACAGCCACTACAAATGTAACAGTGCGTGTAAGTACGGACTAAAATGATATACATATAAACAATTAAGGGGCCCTTCAAACAGCTGATCAGTGGGGCTGTCGAGAGTCGGATCCCAACCGATTTAATATTGATGGCCTATCCTAAGGATAGGCCATTAATTTTAAACTCCCAGATAATCCCTTTAAAATGCTAAACTGTAAAAAAAATAGCCAATTCATATTTTTTAGTCATTCTTTTATTTATATACATTCAGTTGTTACATTTCTTTTAACTTTCCACAATGTCAGTGCCCTTGAACTGAAACATGTCTTTAAAAAAAGAGTTTTCACAACCTACAGCTAATCTGCATAATGAAGCCAGAGAAGGTAATTGTTTTTGCAGATCCATTTCTCCCCTAATTATTCTTTCCGGAGAGCTGTACAATATATAAATGTGTCACATTTCAAATTCATCGTTCCATGCTAATCCAAACGTTTGTGGGGCATTACGTTAACCCTGATTTTGGAACAATGACCTATGCAATAATAATAAAAAAAAATCATAGTACAAAATTAATTTAAATAAAATATGTTTTTTAGAACTTATTCTTATTCTTTTGGTAGATATTAGACTGTTCAAGAGACATTACTATGTTACATCCAAAACCTTTACACATGTCCTCTGCCTTTCTAGCCTTTTAAAGTGAACATCTCACGTTAAAAACGCAAACAAATCTGTGGATAGCATGTTATAGAATAGGAGGCGCTAAACAGATTGATATATATATTGTTTTGTAGCAAAATAGTCCGTATAAATTGTAATTTATTCATTTAAAGTGGGATTTTTTTTTATGCCGTTTACCATGCAGGATAGCTAACATTTTACCATTATTATATGGGTCATAATGACGGTGGGGATGACAAATATTAATATTTTTAAAATTTTCGCTAACTTTAGTGTCTCTAGGTATTTTTTTTTATTGGGGAAACCTTGATTTTTATAGTTTTGTTTACTTTACAACTTTGGTACTTGTTTTTACAAACTTTAATTATTTTTGTGTGGTTTTTTATTTAGGTTTTTATTAAAGTTTTATCAGTTACAAAATGAACTCTCAAAAACTCCAAATACATTTGAATCAAAAAGAAATAAGGAAGCATGCAGGTTATAACAGCAGTGTTGATGCATACTAAATTATTAGAAAACAGAAGGGAAAATTCTCATGTCAAAAGAATATTCATAAAACAGAGTAAAGCATAGCAGGCACTACATTACATTACAGGTTTTGGTAAATAGAACATACTCATTCTTCAAGTAAACGCTGACAATGTTAAGATTTTTCGAGAGTTGCATACAGTTAAATGGAATAAAAAGTACCCCATCTGAGAATTAGTGAGTTACCTCAAATTTCTACATATGTATATGGCTATTAGACCAAGCGCATAAAGCATCCCAAAATGACAACAGATACTGGTGCACAGAGGCATAGCTAGGCGTTTAGCACAGGGGGGGGTGAAACACATCTAAGTGGGCCCCAACCCAGTTGGCCCCCACACAGTAAAATGACCCCTTAATGCTTTCCATATAGTATAATGCCCCTATAGTTACCCCCACACAGAATAATGCTTCCATAGCTGCCCCTACATACTATAATATGCCCTTAGTGCCCGCCACATGGTATAATGACCTCTTAGTGGCCCCCACACAGTATAATGCCCTTATAGTTACCCCACACAGTATAATGCCCCTATAGCTGTCCCCACACATTATAATTGCCCTATAGCTGTCCCTACACAGTATAATGCCCCTATAGCTGTCACCACACAGTATAGGGCCCCACAGTATTATGCCCTCATAGTGCCTCCCACACTGTATAAGGCCCCATAGCTGCCCCCACACAGTATAATGCCCCATAGCTGCCCACATACAGTATAATGCCCCCATATGTAGCTGCCCCTAATGCCCCCATAAATTCCCCATACAGTATAATGCCCCATTGCTGACCCGTACAGTATAATGCCCCCATCGGTCACCCATACAGTATAATACCCCCATAGCTGCCCCATACAGTATTATGCCCCCATAGCTGCCCTCGTACAGTATAATGTCCCCATAGCTGCCCTATACAGTATAATGCCCCCAAAGCTTCCCACATACAGTATGATTCCCTACTGCGACCCCCCCCCCCATACACAGCATAATGCCCCCTTAGCTGCCACCACACAGTATAATGCCCCATAGTGCCTAATAAAAAAACAGTTAAATAAACATTTACCTATCCCCATTTCCACGATGAGTGGCAGAGATCCCCCTGCTCCTACGCTCTGTGCAGTGTGGGGCTCTGCGCAGACAGGCGCTATGACGTCACTACATCACGCCAGTCTGCATCAAGCTGCTCGCAGCTGGAGCTAGCTTTGCACACTGGAGTAAGGAGCCGTCAGCTCCCTGCTCCAGCATTGGATTCAACTTTGTCTGCATCCTGAGGAGGCAGATACAGTTGAAACCAGGACACACCACCGCTGGGGTACCGGCCCTGGGCCCCACCATCCCAGTAGGCCCGGGGCCACAGCCCCCTGCCCCCCCCCTCACTAGCTACGCTACTGCTGTTTGTTAGGTTAAAGAGTGCATATGAGGTTTTTATTTGCTTTAAGCCAAGAGTCGTTCCATATTATGCGCTGGCTGTACTGTATGAACAAGGATGAACAGGCTGATATGTCCTATTGATACATGGAGATGTGAAGGAAGATCGTTCATCCCTAAGAAACAAATCACCAGCACAAAATTAAGAAAGCACAAAAATGCCTGTAATTTCAGCGAAAAGCTAAAAACTAAACTTTCCTTTTATTTTTCTTGTCCCACTATGAGATTTGAATGTGCGAACCTCTGATCCCTTCAATAATACACAACAAAACTTCTATACTTCTGTATTGCAGTATATTTTTGCCTGTCAGTGCTTTACTGGTAATTAGGCACATACCATAAGGCAGAGACATGGGCAATGACAACCCACCAGCACTCCAAAAATTTTTAACCACTTACATGCCTCAGTCGCTATTAACCACAGCGTATAAGGGGTCAAATGGCCAGGGTCTAAGCTATTTCAGATCTCGGCCGTTACAGCGGGTTGTCGGTAGTTAGTTACATCAGGGCCATCGCACCATCGCAATGCCATAATATTACGGTGGTTGGCGGGAACAACTCACTTGCTGTGATGGACTATTAAATCATGTGGTGGTAAGGTGTTAATGCTCTGCACCAATAATCTACTTGCACCACTAGTATAATGACACGGAAAGTTCACTATTGATCAGTGACGTAACTACCGCCGTAGCAGCCGTAGCTACGGGGCCCGTGGCATGAGGGGGCTCGTGTCACCCGCCGGCAGGGGCCCCCACCATGGCCGGAGGCTCCCACCATGGCCGGAGGCTCCGCTAGCTGCCGCTATGGCTGCTACAGCGCGACGCCACTGAACACTACGGCAGAGCAGGGAGATATCTCCCCGCTCTGCCATTAAACAAAATACATGTATCCCCTATCCACAGGATAGGGGATACATGTGTGATCGCTGGCATTGATAGGGAGAATGGGGGACTGAAAGTCCCCTGAAGTTCTCCCTCACAAACCTCGGACTTCCGGGGTCTGTGTCGGCAGCTCCGTAGAAATGAATGGAGCGCCGGTCGCGCTTGTGCGCATGCGTGACCAGCGCTCCTTTCATTTTTATTGAGCTGCGCAGACGCCGGAAGTCAGAGGTTAGTCATGGAGAACTTCGGGGGACTTTAGGTCCCCCGTTCTCCCTATCGCTGCCAGCGATCACACATGTATCCCCTATCCTGTCTTTTGTAGGACACACTGTAGGTCAGATTTTTTTGGGGGGTTGGGGCTGCATGGCATTACCTACAGGGGGGGCTGTATACCGTTACCTATGGGGGGGCAATATAGCATTACCTACAGGGGGTGCTGTATAGCGTTACCTATAGGGGGGCTGTATAGCGTTACCTACAGGGGGGCTGTATAGTGTTACCTATAGGGGGGCTGTATAGCGTTACCTACAGGGGGGCTGTATAGTGTTACCTACTGGGGGGGCTGTATAGCGTTACCTACAGGGGGGCTGTATAGCGTTACCTATAGGGGGCTGTATAGCGTTACCTACAGGGGGGCTGTATAGTGTTACCTACTGGGGGGGCTGTATAGCGTTACCTACAGGGGGGCTGTATAGCGTTACCTACAGGGGGCTGTATAGTGTTACCTACAGGGGGCTTATGGCGTTAGCACCATACAGCCCCCTCTGTAGATAACGCCATACAGCCCCCCTGTAGGTAACGCCATACAGCCCCCTCTGTAGATAACGCCATACCGCCCCCCTGTAGGTAACGCTATACAGATTCCCCCCCTAGATAACGCTATACAGCCCCCTGTAGGTAACGCTATACAGCCCCCCCCTGTAGGTAACGCTATACAGCCCCCTCTGTAGATAACGCCATACAGCCCCCTCTGTAGATAACGCCATACAGCCCCCCTGTAGATAACGCCATACAGCCCCACTGTAGAGAACTCCATACAGCCCCCTCTGTAGAGAACTCCATACAGCCCCCCCTGTAGATTGTGCCATACAGCCCCCCTGTAGATCGCGCCATACAGACCCCTCTGTAGATAACGCCATACAGCCCCCTCTGTAGATAACGCCATACAGACCCCCTTGTAGAGAACGCCATACAGAGTCCCCCCTGTAGAGAATGCCATACAGAGTCCCCCTGTAGAGAACGCCATACAGCCCCCTCTGTAGATAACGCCATACTGCCCCCTTGTAGAGAACGCCATACAGACCCCCTGTAGATATCTACAAAGGGGGCTGTATGGTGTTCTCTACAGGGGGGACTCTGTATGGTGTTCTCTACAAGGGGGCTGTATGGCGTTCTCTACAGAGGGGGCTGTATGGCGTTATCTACAGAGGGGGCTGTATGGTGTTATCTACAGAGGGGGCTGTATGGCGTGCTCTACAGGGGGGGCTGTATGGAGTTCTCTACAGGGGGGACTCTGTATGGTGTTATCTACAGGGGATCTGTATGGCGTTCTCTACAAGGGGGGCAGTATGGCGTTATCTACAGAGGGGGCTGTATGGCGTTCTCTACAGGGGGGACTCTGAATGGCGTTATCTACAGGGGTCTGTATGGCGTTCTCTACAAGGGGGTCTGTATGGTGTTATCTACAGAGGGGGCTGTATGGCGTTATCTACAGTGGGGTCTGTATGGTGCGATCTACAGAGGGGGCTGTATGGCGCTATCTACAGGGGGGCTGTATGGAGTTCTCTACAGAGGGGGCTGTATGGAGTTCTGTACAGGGAGGCTGTATGGAGTTCTCTACAGGATGGGCTGTATGGAGTTCTCTACAGGGGGGCTGTATGGTGTTATCTACAGGGGGGCTGTATGGCGTTATCTACAGGGGGGCTTATGGCGTTATCTACAGGGGGGCTGTATGGCGTTATCTACAGGGGGCTGTATGGCGTTATCTACAGGGGGGCTGTAAAAAAGGCACTATTTACAAGGGGGGTTGTGTGACACCCAGGGGAGGGGGGGCCCTAGTCAAAAGTTTGCTATGGGGCCCAGTCTTTCCTAGTTACGCCCCTGCTATTGATGTCCATCCCAGTATAGTTTTTATTTGTACAAAAATGGCTAAAAATAGGTCCTAATTTTGTTTAAAATGGTCAAAGGAGATTGGTACCCACCTGTGGGGTATAATGGTTAGTTTGACATACAAGAAGTCCAAGGCACCGCAAAGTGTAGGATTAACTGCTTTATTTGGAGCACATAAGCCAATTATAGGTTAATTTACAGCTAAGCTGTTCTTTCCCATTTCACCTTACATAATTGTTTTTTTCGGGTCTCGTAGTTTTTAATGGAACCATTTAATATACCATATAATGTCCTAGAACTCGTCCTGAAAAAAACAAGCCCTCATTTGTTGACGGAAAAATTTAAAATTTACAGCTCTTGGAATGCAACGATGGAGAAACTAAAGGGGTTAATGGCAACTGAATACATATTTTGTCATGAGGTTTCTTGGTTGTACTTGAACTACTATGTTCATTTTTTGGGAACATAAATAAAGGGCTAGTGTCTAGCTTACTTATAGATACTCTTTACTACATCATTGCAAAGTAAGTGCGTTACAGTCATATGGAAGAACCACCGATAACACAGTGATGAGGTGTACTTAATGGTAAATAGTCTGTCAGGCTGACAGATAGTGAAACATGATTCACCACTTCAACATTGCCACCTCTCCACGGACGATTAGCATTGCACATGGTGATCTTAGGCCTGTGGGCAGCTACTCAACCATAAAAACCCACTTCATGAACATCCAACACACACACACAGGTTTTGTGCTGATGTCACTTCCAGAGGTCGTTTGGAACTCTGTAGTGAGTGATGCAAAAGAATATAGGAGATTTTTACACTTTACGCACTTCAGCACTTAGCGACCCCATTCTGTGAATTTGTGTGGTCTCCCACTTTGTGGCTAAGCTGTCGTTACTCCTAGACCCTCCCACATTACAATAAGGCTATGTTCACACAGGGTCAATACGCTGCGTAAAAGTGCACAGCATATACTCCCTGGTCCCCGAAAGAATTTCCAGCCGAAAATCTAATTGTTGTGCAGTTTTTCGACCGGAATGTTCATTGCAGAAAACAGTAGGTAAAAAAAAAAGCCTAAACTTACTCGTAGCAATGGCAACGCGTCCCTTTCACAATCTGCGGCCGGCCTCCTGGAATGACGCTTAATCCCACATGACCGCTGCAGCCTGTGATTGGTTGCAGCCATCACATGGGATGAAATGTCACCCCTAAAGGCCGGGCCGGACACAGAAGAAGAGAAATCTGA
Source organism: Rhinoderma darwinii (assembly GCF_050947455.1). Taxonomy (NCBI): domain Eukaryota; kingdom Metazoa; phylum Chordata; class Amphibia; order Anura; family Rhinodermatidae; genus Rhinoderma; species Rhinoderma darwinii. The sequence goes on along the minus strand of NC_134690.1, from coordinate 212,781,286 downwards.
GTAAGTATATCTTTTTTTTTCTGAGTTGAAATTTTTGCGGCGGAATCACAGCTTTTCCGTTGCAAAAATCGCAGCATCTGGTATTTGTTGTGGGTTTACCTCCCCATTGAATTCATTGATTACAGTACGGGACAGTTGTCCTGCAGAGAGGCAGGGACTCCTAGCATCGTACATAACTATGATGCTAGGAGCCCGGCTCCCTGCACGGAGTTCGTTCCGGGACTTCCGGCCGAAATACGTCCTTCCATTACGGACGTTAATGTGGTCGTGTGAACCCAGCCTTAGTCTATAGCAATTGTGTGGCTGTGTGCTTGATTTAATGCACCTGTGGGAAATTGGTGTGTCTGAAAACAGCTTATCTCAATAATTAGGAGGGTTGTCTGCACACTCTTTGCTTTACACTGCATATAAAAAGAATGAATCTGTGTTCCACCACCTCCCATCTTATATCTTGTTCATGTACATTCTGTGAATAATGCCACTATGTATAAAATCCAAACTTGCTTTTGCCCTTTGTAAAAACAATATGCAACGAGTATTAAGAGTATAAACCAAATTTTTACAGGGGTATACCCATCTTCTAATGTTATGGAATTTTCTTGCTAGTATAAGGGTTTGTACACACTCAATGGAATTGCTGCAGAAAATTTCTTCAGCAATTCTGTTGAAGGTATCAGACTTTCCTCTGCCACAATAACGCACCATTTCCTGCGGTTTTTACGGCAGAAAATGGTGCGTACTTTGCTGCGTTTTTCACAACGCTGGGAGATAGTGACATCTCCTCTGAAAAATGAAGCAATTCAGTCCTCTTTCCGCAGCAGGAATTGACATGTTGCAATCCACAAATTACGCACTGCAGGTCAATTTTGTCTCTGAATTTCTACACAGCGTGTGGATGATATTTGTTAAATCTCATCCACTATGCTGCTACTGTATTCTGCTGCGTTTTTTTCCATCCGCAATTCCGTGCGGAAAAAACGCAGCAATTCCGCAGCGTGTGGACGAGCCCTATGATTTAATAATATAATCGGTGGCATTTCGACTGCTAGGACCTCATCTATTCCTAAGAATGAAGAAACCAAGATGTTTTTCCATCTGTTGTGTAAGGAATATAGCTCTATTTCAAAAAAAAATTATCACCATATATTTAAAAAATATATAATTTAATGCAGGGTAGTTGCATATTTACCGCAATTTATGTACTACATGTACTATACCATTGTCTTAAAATTGTCTCTCAATCCTTGTTAATCAATCCTGGAAAAACCTGGTGTAAAAATATAAAAAACGTATATATACTCTTGATCTGACTTCTTCTTTGTAATGTCTATTGCCACGGCCTGTCGTTCTGGCTTACTCTCTGACGGCCGCCGCCATGGACCTGTGAGTTCTCGGTGGGATCTCCCGAATGGGAGACGCCGGCACTCACTTCCTGCTTCAAGAGACTTTCTCCCACAGGGCGCTCACTCCTGTGCGTGAACGGCCTTAAAAGGCCAGGGCGCGCACAATTGCAGGTGATCTGCAATCAGTCCAGAATGCTGGACTATAAAAAGGGCTCTGCCCTCTTGATCTTTGCCTGAGCGTTGTTGTATACCTAAAGTTTGTCTTGCAAATGGTCTCCTAGTGTTTTCCAGTTCCCAGTGTTACCGGTTCCTGCTGCCTGTACCCTGTATCCTGTGCTACCATGCCTCTGTGCCATCTAGAGTTGAAGTCGAGCAGTGTCTTCCACTGCATATGCTGTGTTACACCCACCTGGTGTCTGTCTGCTGCCGGAGCCTTATCTTAAGCCTGAATCACCGCTACTGTCTACATTGCCAAAGGTACCCTTTCTGGACTATAGACATTGTATTGTACCTGGTTGGCCAGCTGTCTATCCGCTACTCGGTACGGCCCAGTGGGTCCACACCCCGCACCGTGACATTCTTATACCAAGATAAATTGACAGGCCCAACACTTTGTTGAGTAAAAAGTACCTTTCTTCCTTTTTTATAACAATAAATTTTTTATTAATATTCCAAATAATGCAGCAGTACCAATCAAATAACAGGAATACAGGTTTTCTTATTTTCATACAGAGACTAATGCACAGGTCAGTAAGAAAGTACAGCAATGTTAACCAACACCATTACATAACCGATATACTAACAGTTATGATGCTAAAAGTACCATATTTCTCAAGACAATACATGTACAAGCAAGTAAAAGAGAGAGTGGAGAAGTGGAAAGCCAGCAGGGGCGCACGCAGGAGGGCTTCCAGTTGCCTGCATACTAGTGGCATCGCTAATACCGGAAATTGGCCAGGTGTCCCGTTGGACTGCCACATTCAATTGTATCTGCATCCTCAGGACACAGATACAATTAAATACTATGGCAGAGCAGGGATCCTGCTCCCTGCTCTTCCATTCACTAGGCTACAGGCCACATTAGGCCTACATGCTGGCTCAATGATATCACTGGATCAGGCTGGCCTACAAACGGATCCCGTCTCAGTGCCTCATAGGCTGCAAGACTGAGGAGGCTATGGAGCTCCGTTCTTCACTGGAACCCCGTGAGTATAGTTTTTTTATTTGTCTGCGGGGAACCCAAGCACTATCTACAGGGGGCTGTGTGGCACTATCTACAAGTGGGGCTGTGTGGCACAATCTAAAAGGGGTTGTGTGTGCCACTGTCTCCAGGGGGTTGTGGCCCTATCTACAAAGGCGGGAGTGTAGCTCTATCTGCAAAAGGGGAGCATAGACAGCGAGTGTGGGGCATGCAATGTACAGTGAAGGAAATAAGTATTTGATCCCTTGCTGATTTTGTAAGTTTGCCCACTGTCAAAGACATGAACAGTCTAGAATTTTTAGGCTAGGTTAATTTTACCAGTGAGAGATAGATTATATATAAAAAAAAAACAGAAAATCACATTGTCAAAATTATATATATTTATTTGCATTGTGCACAAAGAAATAAATATTTGATTCCTTTGGCAAACAAGACTTAATACTTGGTGGCAAACCCCTTGTTGGCAAGCACAGCAGTCAGACGTTTTTTTGTAGTTGATGATGAGGTTTGCACACATGTTAGATGGAATTTTGGCCCACTCCTCTTTGCAGATCATCTGTAAATCATTAAGATTTCGAGGCTGTCGCTTGGCAACTCGGATTTTCAGCTCCCTCCATAAGTTTTCGATGGGATTAAGGTCTGGAGACTGGCTAGGCCACTCCATGACCTTAATGTGCTTCTTTTTGAGCCACTCCTTTGTTGCATTGGCTGTATGTTTCGGGTCATTGTCGTGCTGGAAGACCCAGCCACGAGCCATTTTTAATGTCCTGGTGGAGGGAAGGAGGTTGTCACTCAGGATTTGACGGTACATGGCTCCATCCATTCTCCCATTGATGCGGTGAAGTAGTCCTGTGCCCTTAGCAGAGAAACACCCCCAAAACATAATGTTTCCCCCTCCATGCTTGACAGTGGGGACGGTGTTCTTTGGGTCATAGGCAGCATTTCTCTTCGTCCAAACACGGCGAGTTGAGTTAATGCCAAAGAGCTCAATTTTAGTCTCATCTGACCACAGCACCTTCTCCCAATCACTCTCAGAATCATCCAGATGTTCATTTGCAAACTTCAGACGGGCCTGTACATGTGCCTTCTTGAAAAGGGGGACCTTGCGGGCACTGCAGGATTTGAATCCATTACGGCGTAATGTGTTACCAATGGTTTTCTTGGTGACTGTGGTCCCAGCTGCCTTGAGATCATTAACAAGTTCCCCCTGTGTAGTTTTCGACTGAGCTGTCACCTTCCTCAGGATCAAGGATATCCCACGAGGTGAGATTTTGCATGGAGCCCCAGATCGATGTCGATTGACAGTCATTTTGTATGTCTTCCATTTTCTTACTATTGCACCAACAGTTGTCTCCTTCTCACCCAGCGTCTTACTTATGGTTTTGTAGCCCATTCCATTCTTGTTGCAGGTCTATGATCTTGTCCCTGACATCCTTAGAAAGCTCTTTGGTCTTGCCCATCTTGTAGAGGTTAGAGTCAGACTGATTAATTGAGTCCGTGGACAGGAGTCTTTTACACAGGTGACCATTTAAGACAGCTGTCTTTAATGCAGGCACCAAGTTGATTTGGAGCGTGTAACTGGTCTGGAGGAGGCTGAACTCTTAATGGTTGGTAGGGGATCAAATACTTATTTCTCTGTGCACAATGTAAATAAATATATATAATTTTGACTATGTGATCTTCTGTTTTTTTTTTATATAATCTATCTCTCACTGGTAAAATTAACCTAGCCTAAAAATTCTAGACTGTTCATGTCTTTGACAGTGGGCAAACTTACAAAATCAGCAAGGGATCAAATACTTATTTCCTTCACTGTAGGTCCACATTTTTTTAGTCTGCCACTATTGAGTCATAGTCAGGTCAGTAATTGATCTGGCCCAGTTGAGACCGGAAAACCTGAGTTTAGCCACTTTAGAGGGAGACTGGGTATGGAGTTCTCACAAGTATGCAGCCAGCTCTATCAGCGGTCACACCACACCCTCCAGAACAGTTATTCCTTTACACATCCTTTCTTATGTCCTTCAGTTAAAGATATCAGACATTTTCTTTGCTATTGTGCCAAGTTGGTTATCTATTGGAATACACTATCATGAAACAGGCTATATTACATTGCACAGTAATATGTCGTACACAACATCGCCAATTTTCAAGTGAAACAAATGGTCTATGGGACAAATTCTTACCTTCAACAGAAAAGCATTCAGAATAGCAGCTTACTTTTAATCCTTTGTGTAGTGACACAGTACAATTTTCTTTTGCCAAAGTCTCTCACAATTGAAGAAAGTGCTATATCCTTTGATGATTTCAATAAGCAGTGTGTTTAAGCCAGTGCAAGCTCATGGAAGTAGATTGGTGCCCTACATTCAGTAAAGTAAGTAAAAAGTCTCTGTATTCATCGAATAAGTGATACTGCACGGTAACAACAGGGGATCGCAAAGCATCTCTAAGACACATCTTTGGAATAAAAGCCTTTGCAGTTAGTGTAGAGTCTAACAAACTATTCAGAGGCAAAATGACCTTTCCTTTTCACTCGGTATGAGTAACCTTCCATTTTTACCTGATTATGATCACACACAAAAGAACTGCAAGCAAACAAATGTGACCAACGGCATTTCTACTGAGCGCTTACAAACTATGACCTGCTCAATTTTAATGCACAGGAGAGACTGTCTAATCAGATCTCAGGAGAAATTCTACCCTGTAATTATCTACAAAAAGTGGAGAATTCAAGATGGTATTGACAGAAATTTCCAATATATCACAGTATGAAAAAATAATATGTATCGTGTTATATAGAGTATTTATACATGTGTCATCTACACTTACAGTATAGAGAATTATAGACATATACTTGTCTTAGAAATCATCTATTTTCTCAATCTACTCAAAACTTTTATGATTTTTTAAATTTATTTTTTGGAAGATGGAAGCAAAATATGATTTCTCTAAAGACAAATTATTATATTTATTGCTGTAAATCAACTTAAAAAAAAAGGATGTGTGCTACAGAGTATATGAGACTGTTATGTTTGTTTCTGTGTACAACCTGTGTTTCACGCGTTTTTGTTCTAGACTGTGAGCGCCTCTGATTTTTGAAGGCGTTGCAAAAGAAAATTCCTATGCAAATCCCTACAAGGACTTTTATTCCCAGTGCTGCCACAATAGAACTACATATGCCTGTAGAAAAAAAAATATAGTATTACATGACGGCCATTCAGATGAATGGGTATCCATGTAATACATGGAAAGGCAAGGTCCGCCAGAGTGGGTGACTCTAATACTTATCAGCTCTCCGCTCTGGCTAATAGAAGGGGGCTTGAGTGGGGGAACACCCCTTTAGGCCTATCTTTAATAGGGCATATGAACAGGGGTTGTCCTAATGGGACAACCCCTTTAAGGTGTGGGGAGCTGGCACTGAATGGCACCTTCCTCAAGCAACTATTTTTAATTTTAAAATAAAACGTTTTACATGGAGTATTTAAGCACTAGACCGCTCCTGCCTCAGCTGCAAAATCTGCAGTCTAGCAGTTTGGAGAGTGAAACTGGCAACCAGCTAAAGGGCACACCCAGGAAGCAGGATGTGTGCGGATGCCACCAATCAAAGGCACCATGGGGAGTACACTATTAGTTTTGCAATGGAGCCTGGCCTCCAGAGTGTACACACAGGAGTAAACCAATGTTTTCTATTTAAAGTAACGTTATATATTATATAATGCCTTTTATTTATACGTTAACTTGTGGACATTACTATGCTCATTTGAATTGAAAATTTAGTATTACAGAAACATTACAGTATATATACATACACAGTATATAACTATACATTGATTGTACAAATGCTGTCTTCCCTGAATCTGAACAAAAAATGTTCAGTTGTTATTGCTACATCAAGTTGGTTCTACTATCTAGTGAGGGTGTAAAAAGATATCCTATAGAATTCTATCATATTAGGAATCATGATTTTCAAAATATTCTAGCTGACAATTATATTAATGAGTCCTACAGTCATCTGCTAGCCTATTGTATACCCAAAAATATAAAGTTAATTGGTGTTGCCAGGCTTTGATTTTTTTTGAATAGAAAATATCTTTTTATCTGCTACAAAGGTTTTAACTTATGCACTGAAAGCAGGAAAATAAACATTAATTATATCCATGACAGAAATCCTTTTATTGAAAAAAATAATAAAAGATAATAGATAAAAGACTTAGCAATAGTTATGTATTATGTAATTCGAAGAGGTAAAGGTCAATGGCCTTTAAATGGAAAATCCAATATTAAGCCCTTGAAGTCCAAGCCATTTTTCAATTTTTCAGTTTTGTTTTTCACTCCCCTCCTCCCGAGAGCCATAACTGTAGCGTCCATGGCCGCGGGCCGTCGGATTTACTCACCTCCCGACGCCCGCAGACATAGATCCGTGAGCGCTGTTCCCCATTTCCTTCCTAGGAGACGCCAGCGCTCACTTCCGCTCCGTTCTGCTGTGTCCCGTAGGGTGCGCGCGCACGCTCGTGCCCGGCCTTAAAGGGCCAGCGCGCACACTTAGGAAATCGTCATCATCATCATCTGCCATGATTTCCTGGTCTATAAGAAGGTCCCAGGCCTTCTGATCCTTGCCTGAGCGTTGTTAGTTTTCCCAGTCTGTCTTGCAAATGGTCCCTTAGTGTTTCCCGTTCCAGTTGTTACCCATGCCTTCTTCCCTGTTCCTGTTTCCCGTGCTGTGCCTTTAGTATCAAGTCGTGCCACGTCCTGTGTCATCTGCCACGTCCGGAGGAATCCGCCACGTCCTGTGTCATCTGCCGCGTCCAGAGGAATCCGCCACGTCCATTGTCATCTGCCACGTCCGGAGGAATCCGCCACATCCTTTGTCATCTGCCACGTCCGGAGGTATCCGCTACGTCCTGTGTCATCTGCCACGTCCGGAGGAATCCTCCACGTCTGGCGCAACCTGTGGCACCTGTGTCATCAGCCACGTTTGGTGTTATCTGCTGCAACCATCTGCATCAGTGCCAGAGCTGCGGCCACCGTCTGGACTATCCAGGTACTCTTGTGCAGGACATTGTAATTCTGGGGTTTCCTGTTGTTGTGCCAGCTGCCTCCCCGCTACGGCGGTACAGCCTAGTGGGTCCACTAACCCGCTTCGTGACTTTTTATTTTTCCGTCAATGGAGTAGTTTTTGCGAGAGGACTTGTAGTTTCTATTTGTGCATAGTTTTCTACACGTTCCAAATTATTATGCAAATGTTATTTTTCACTGATTTTCCTAAATAGTCGATGCAAATGACAGTCAGTATAATCTTCAAGCCATCAACCGTTGGAGTATAATGCGAATTTTATTGAAGAAATCTCCTAATGATAACAGTTTTTTTTTTAGAAGTAAAAAACTCAATATGCACTGTTTCACATTATTATGCACAACAGAGATCAAAACATTTTAAAGGTTGTAAAGAAAACTAAAATGGTAATTTGTTGAATTTGCAGCATCAGGAGGTCATATTTACAGAAATCAAAAGCTCTTTCAACCAAAAAAAACGTAGCAGGCCAAGTTACATGTTAACATAGGACCCCTTCTTTGATATCTCCTTCACAATTCTTGCATCCATTGAATTTGTGAGTGTTTGGACAGTTTCTGCTTGAATATCTTTGCAGGATGTCAGAATAGCTTCCCAGAGCTTCTGTTTTGATGTGAACTACCTCCCACCCTCATAGATATTTTGCTTGAGGATGCTCCAAAGGTTCTCAATAGGGTTGAGGTCAGGGGAACATGGGGACCACACCATGAGTTTCTCTCCTTTCATGCCCATAGCAGCCAATGACACAGAGGTATTCTTTGCAGCATGAGATGGTGCATTGTCATGCATGAAGATAATTTTGCTACGGAAGGCACGGTTCTCCTTTTTGTACAATGGAAGAAAGTGGTCAGTCATAAACTCTACCTACTTTTTAGAGGTCATTTTCACACCGTCAGGGACCCTAAAGGGGCCTACCAGCTCTCTCCCCATGATTCCAGCCCAAAACATGACTCCGCCACCTCCTTGCTGACGTTGCAGCCTTGTTGAGACATGGTGGCCATTCACCAACCATCCACTACTCCATCCACTTGGACCATCCAGGGTTGCACGGCACTCATCAGTAAACAACACGGTTTGAAAATTAGTCTTCATGTATTTCTGAGCCCACTGCAACCGTTTCTGCTTGTAAGCATAGTTTAGGGGTGGCCGAATAATAGCTTTATGCACACTTGCAAACCTCTGGAGGATCCTACACCTTGAGGTTCGCGGGACTCCAGAGGCACCAGCTGCTTCAAATACCTGTTTGCTGCTTTGCAAGGGTATTTTAGCAGCTGCTCTCCTAATCCTATTAATTTGTCTGGCAGAAATCTTCCTCATTATGCCTTTATCTGAACGAACCCATTTGTGCTCTGAATTAGCCACAAATCTTTTCACAGTACGATGATCACGCTTAAGTTTTCTTGAAATATCCAATGTTTTCATACCTTATCCAAGGTATTGCACTATTTCACACTTTTCGGCAGCAGAGAGATCCTTTTTCTTTCCCATATTGCTTGAAAACTGTGGCCTGCTTAATAATGTGGAACGTCCTTCTTAAGTAGTTTTCCTTTGATTGGGCACACCTGGCAAACTAATTATCACAGGTGTCTGAGATTGATTACAACGATCCAAAGAGCCTTAAGACACAATACCATCCATGAGTTTAATTGAAAAACTAATAATTAAATGTTTATGACACTTATATCCAATGTGCATAATAATTTGGAACACGGTGTAATGTTATACTACTTTCACAAAGAAAAAACTATTTGTTAAAAGAAATTGTTTTATGTTGCCACATTCTCAGAGCCATAACCAGTCGCATAACTGCCACTATATTAGCCGTACCGGCTGCTACGGAGCCTGCGGCATGAGGGGGTCCCGGTGCTAGTGATAGCCACATTCACTTAGCGCTGAATGGCCGGGCACTTTCCGTGCCCGACCATTTAGCGCCTTACAATGACGCTGATTGGCAGGGCAAAATGACTTGCCCCACCAATCAGCGCCTTTCAATGACGCTAGTGGCGCGATGATGTCATCGTGCCGCTTGCATCATTCAGCTCCAGCAGACCTGCTCAGAAGAGAGCAGGTTTGCATTGTCTCCACACAGCACGGGAACGGGATCATGTGAGTATGTCAAGTTTTTGGGTTTTTTTCCTAATAAAACTGAGTGGCACTATCTAAAGGGAGGCTATATCTACGGGGGTCTATACGTGGGGATGTGGAGTACTATATACAGGGGGAGCTATATGTAGGGCACTATCCACACGGGTGGGCTATATGTGGGAAACTATATACGAGTGAGCTATATATAGGGCACTATCTACAGGGGTGGGCTATATGTGGGACACTATAAACAGGGGTAGCTATATGTGGAGCACTATCTATAGGGGGAGCTATATGTAGGTTAGCTCAGTGGTTAGCAATATTGCCTTGCAGCTCTGGAGTCCATATGTGGGCACTATCTACAAGGGGCTTTATGTGGGGCACTATTTACAGGGGCTTCTAAGTAGGGCACTATCTACACAGGCTCTATGGGGATCACTATCTACAGGGGGGCTATGGGGGCACTATCTATAGGGGTCACGGTGTGTGTGTGTGTGTGTGTGTGTGTGTGTGTGTGTGTGTGATACAGTGTATGGCACTATTATAATCAGGGACACAGTGTATGGCGCTATTATAATCAGAGGTGCAGTGTATAGCGCTATTATATTTAGGGGTGTTGAGAATTTTATCTTTGTTTATAGGTGCAGAAATGTTTCAAAATTGAGAAGCAGAAGACTTCTGAGCGGAAAACTGCAGAAATGGGTTGTGGCCAGGAGAAGTCGTCATAGAGGTCTGGACCGGATGGAGAAGAAAAGAGAAAAAGAACTAGAATCTGAGACGTCACCGGTGAGTCACTTAATGTAAATGTTTATTCTGCCTCTAATCAGTAATGTAGTCCCTGTATGATCTGCAGCAAGATGATGGGTGCTTTGATTATGATAGGATTTTTTTGTGTGTAACAGCCTTTCCCAGCATATCCTTACCATTGTTTGGGCCATGCTGGGAGCTGTAGTTTTATGCCGTACAAACCTATACGGCAAGGGTTGCACTAAATTGAGCTGTATTTGTTCTGCTTCTGTATATATGTACTGAGCTTGGTTCTGGGGCTGTATATTTGTACTGAGCTTTGTTCTGGTGTTGTATTTATGTACTGAGCTTGGGTCTGGTGCTGTATATATGTTTGAGCTTGGTTCTGGGGTTGTATATATGTACTGAGCTTTTTTCCGGGGCTTTATATATGTACTGAGCTTGGTTCTAGTGCTGTATTTATGTACTGAGCTTTGTTCTGGTGCTGTATTTATGCACTGAGCTTTGTTCTGGTGCTGTATATATGTACTGAGCTTTGTTCTGGTGCTGTATTTATGTACTGAGCTTTGTTCTGGTGCTGTATATATTTAATGAGCTTGGTTCTGGTATTGTATATATGTATTGAAATTGGTTATGGTACTGTATATATGTACTGAGATTGGTTCTGGAGCCATATATGTCAGAGCTTTGTTCTGATTCTGTAAATATGTAGGATATATTTATAATAACAAAATTGCAGGGCAGATGGAATTGTTTTCAATTCATTGTATATTTAATGGGAACCTGTCTGGTAAGTTTGAACTTCCATCATGCGGTAATACATCACCTGACAATATTTCCAAATGTATGTTTTTTTCAGATGCAGCAAAATCTACAAAATCAACTTTTAATAAGGCGCATACTATATGCTACTTACTCAATAAAGGGTCATGTGGCGGTGCCGCTATCCTGAAGATTCACATTGTCCTGCCTCCAAACCCACCTTTTCATGTCTGATTGACATCCCCCTGGCTGATACAACTTTCTCGGATGCGCTATTGCCTTGTACTACTTGGGCATGCACGGTACTACACCGCGCATGCCAGGAGAGTACAAGGCAACGGCGCATCTGCAAGAGTTTGAGAAGGCCGGTAGTGATGTAGAACAGCCAGGGGAATGTCAATGAAAATCTGGGGGGCGCAATTTAAATTTTTGCCTCAGGCAGCAGAAAACCTATAATCGACCCTAAGGCTGTAGGCCACTTTAGGCCTGCAGCCTATAAGGCGCTGGGAAGACTACCTGCGCAGGCCGGCATGATGACATCACTGCATCACACTGGTCTGCGCATGTGTCCTGACCCAAGCCTGTGCAGCGCTCCATTCGTCGTGGGAATGTGGCAAGGTAAGTACAATGTATTTTTGGGGGCGGGCTGTGTGGCACTATATACAAGGGGAGAGCAGGGTGGCACTCTATACAAGGGTGGGCAGGGTGACACTATATACAAGTGGGAGCAGGGTGGCACTATATTCAAGGGGCAGCAGGGGGGCACTATATTAAAGGGGGGAGCAGGGTGGCACTATATACAAGGGGGAGCAGGGTAGCACTATATACGAGGGGGAGCAGGGTGGCACTATAAACATGGGGGGGCAGGGTGGCACTATACACAAGGGGGGAGCAGGGTGGCCCAATATACTAGCGGGGCTGTGTGACACTATATACAATGGGTTGCTGTGTGGCAGTATACAGGGGGGGCTGTGTGGCACTATACACAAGGGGGAGCTGTGTGGCACTATATACAAGGGGCTATGTGGCACTACTAAGGGGGGGACTGTGTTGCACTATCTATTAAGGGAGCTGTATGGCACTATTTACAAGGGGAGGGCTGTGGCGCTATCTACAGGGGGCTGTGTGTGGCATAATCTACAGGGGTCTGTGTGCCGCGCTATATACTAAGGAGGGGCTGTGTGGCACTATTTACTAAGGGGGGCTGTGTGGCACTATATACAAGGGAGTGGGCTGTTTGGCACTATATACAGGGGGAGCTGCATAGCGCTATCTACAGGGGGGCTGTATGGCACTATCTATAAGGGGGAGGTGCGGGCGCTATCTACAAGTGGGGTATGACACTGTCTTCAGGGGGGCAGTATAGCACTGCCTATATAGGCCTGTATGTCAGAATCTACAGGGGGCACTATCTATAAGGGGGCTGCATCTGGCACCTAGGGGGGGCCCAGTCAAATGTTTGCTATGGAGCCAAGTCTTTCCTAGTTACACCCCTGGCCATAACCTTTTAATTTTTTCATCGATTGATCGAAGTAAGAGGTTATTTTTTGCAGGACGAGCTGTCGTTCTTATTGGTGCCATTTTGAGGTACATGCGACTTTCTGATCACTTTTTATTACATTTTATTTCAGATCTAAGGTGACAAAAAATCAAAGATTCTGCCTTACAATTTTTTTTACTACGGCGTTCACTGTGCGGGTTAAATACTTTTACGGACACAGCGATACCAATTTTGTTTATTTTTTTGAATTACTTTAGAGGAAAAACGGGAAAAGGGTTGTTTTTTTTGAACTTTTAAATTTTTTTTCTATTTTTTGTACACTTCTTAACCCCTTAATGAGCAAGCCTTTTTGCACGTTAACGACCAAGGATTCTTTTTTGTCTTTTCACTGTGGCATTCTAAGAGTCGTAACTTTTTTATTATTCCGTTGACATAGCCGTATAAGGGCTTGTTTTATGCGGAACAAGTTGTATTTTTCAATTGCACCATTTTTGGGGGCATATAATATATTTATTAACTTTTATTAACTTTTTTTTAGGAAAGAATTGAAAATAAACAGCTATTCCAGCATTGATTTTTGCATTATAAATATACGCTGTTCACTATGCGGCATAAATAACATGTTACTTTTATTCTATGAGTTGGCACGATTACGGGGATACCAAATATGTAAAGGTTTTATGTTTTCCTACGTTTGCAAGATAAAAAACATTAAAAAAAAAAACTTTACTTGTCTTTGCATCGCTGCACTCCAAGAGCCGTAACTTTTTTTTTGTTTCTATCAATGTAGCCATATGTAAGCTATTATTTTGGGTACATGGCACTTATTGATTAACTTTTATTTTATTTTTTTATGGGGGAAAGGGAGAAAAAAACCACTTTCACAAAATAAAACCACTTTTTGGGGAAAAAAGTGATTTTATTTTTTCTGTAATTTTTTTATTTATTTATTCATAAACTTTATTTAACTATTTAACTTTTTTTTTTGTCCCACTAGGTGATATCACTTTGCGATCTTTTGGTATACCAAAGCATTACAGCCTGTTAGTGTAAAACTGACAGGCACTCTATTAAGCCATGCCTCTGGCATGGCCTAATAGGCAGTTGCTGAATCCAGACCTGGCTGCCATGGAAATTGATCAGTGCCACGCAATATCGTTGTGGGGCTGTTGATGGGCTGACAGACACATTAGATGCCGCTGTCGCTATTGGTGTCATCTGCAAAAATAGAAATAGTGATATTAATCCCATCCTCTATATCATTAATAAATAAGTTGAATAATAGTGGTCCCCATGGGGTACACCTCTTATAACCGGGGACCATTCAGAGTAGGAATCATTGACCACAACTCTCTGCATATGGTCCTTGAGCCAATTCTCAATTCAATTACAAACAATACTTTCTAAACCTATAGTCCTTAAGTTACATATTAGACGTCTATGAGGGACAGTGTCAAATGCCTTTGCAAAGTCCAAAAACACTATATCCACAGCGGCCCGTCTGTCTAGGCTTCTGCTCACCTCTTCATAAAAACAAATCAGGTTGGTTTGACAGCTTCTGTCCTTAGTAAAACCGTGCCGGCTGTCACTTATAATTAACATAATCCTGTATATGGTCCCTCAATAGCCACTCAAACATTTTTCCCACAATTGATGTTAATTTAACTGGTCTATAATTATCCGCGGAAGACCTAGAGCCCTTTTTGAAAATAGACACCACATTTTGCCCTGCGCCAGTCCCTTGGCACTATACCAGTCACTAGAGAATCTCTAAATATTATGAAGAGGGGGACAGAAATAACTGAACTAAGCTCTTTAATAACTCTAGGGTGTAACCTATCTGGTCACGGGCCTTGTGTACATTTATTTTATTTTATTTAGCTTGGACCATATCTACATTCATCCAATTCAGTATATCAACTGATATATTAACAGCACTGGCACCGGCTATATCAGCTGCTCTTTCTTCTGTTGTATATACAGAGCTGATAAACCCATTTAGTAATTCTGCCTTCTCTTGATCCCCTGTGACCAACTCCCCATTACCACTATCTAGGGGTCCTACATGTCCAGACCTTGGCTTTTTTGCATTTATATACTCGAATAATTTTTTAGGATTTGTTTTACTATCCTTGGCCACCCGCCTTTCATTTTGTATTTTTGCTGATTTTATTACCTTTTTACTAATTTTAGTAAGCTCTTTATAATTTACAAAGGCTACAGCTGTACCCTCAGATTTGTATTTTTCAAATGCCCTTTTTTTTCATGTATTGCCCTTTTTACAGAAGGTGTAAGCCATGTGGGGGTTTAATTTTAGTCGTTTATACTTGTTACCTATAGGAATAAATTTTGCACTCTAATTACCCAAAGTAGGTTTTAAAATCTCCCATTTATCATTTGTACCATTATTTGACATTTGTACCAAATTTTCCTGCAACAGGTTGAGGAAATGTCTCCCCTTTGCAGTTGAAGCCGAACCATGACACCAATTAATATCCCGGTAATTAAAATCTCCCATTATCACTACAGTACCAGCCTGTGCAGCCCACTCCATCTGTTTATATAGCTGACCTTCCATCTCCACAGTTATATTGGGGGTTCTATAGAATACACCAAAAATTATTTTTTTTAGTGTTTATCTCCCTTTGTAATTCCACCCACAAAGTTTCAACCTCCTCACAAACTTCACCCACTATTGTTTCTTTCACACCTTCATATCACTTCTCCCATACAGACATACACCACCGCCTTTCCTATTTGCCCTGTCTTTCCGAAACAGTGTAAAACCCTGTCGATTTACAGCCTAGTCATGTGAAGAGTCTAACCATGTTTCAGCAACACCCACTATTGCTATATTTTCTTCCAGTACCAGGGCCTCTAGCTCCCCCTTTTTGCTTGCTAGACTTCTGGCATTTGTGAACATACACTTTAACTTGCCTTTAAATGTTTCACTTTCAGTATCAGAAATGTGATTATTTGACATTATTTGGGCATTTTTATTTTCATCGCTGTTTTGTAACGAAAGAATTTCCTTATCCTGTTGTCTAGTCCTCTCCACACAGTCCGTTTCTCCCCCCACCAATATAGTCTGTCCCCTCTCTAACCTAACTACCCCTTTATTTTTTACATTGGCCTCCCTCCTCAGCCCTAATTTAAATACTCCGCCACCCCAGCTAGAATTCTCTCCCCCAGCACAGCGGACCCCCTTCCATTTAGGTGCAAATCATATCCAGAGTACAGTTTGTACCCCAATGAAAAGTCAGCCCAGTGCTCTAGGAACTCAAAGCCTTCTCCTCTACACCAAGACTTAAACCATGCATTTAACTACGTGAGCTCCCGCTGTCTTTCCTGTGATGCGCATTGCACAGGCAGTATTCCTGAGAATACTGCCTTGGAGGTCCTTCCCTTCAGTTTGTAGCCTAGTTCTTTAAAATTATTCTTAAGGCTCCCCCACCTACCATTTATTCTGTTGTTGGTACCTACATGGACCACAACAGCTGGATTATCACCAGTCCCTCCCAGTAATTTATCCACATGCCGAACCCTGGCACCAGGGAGACAGCAAACCATTCGGTTGAGGCGGTCTTGGCGACAAATTATTCTATCCGTCTTCCTGATTTTAGAATATAGAATCCCCTACAACTACCAATTGTCTTTCCTTACCTGCATTACCATCCCGCTGACTACTAGCTGGGCTGTTCTCCCGGCTGTTACGGAGATCAGTATCCACTAGGGCTGCCATTTCTGAGACCGACACCCTCGCATCATCACCCAACTTGGCAATTTTGCTTGGAATATCAGAAACAGGATTGGCCTTCCTTTTCTTGGACCCCTTTTTACAGCCCCTAACTACATTAACCCAGCTACTTGAATCGCATTAGATCGCTAGTACAATACACTGCAATACAAATGTATGTATTGCAGGTCTAAAAGGCACGGTCTAAAAGGCATATAGTTATGGCAGGCCTGGGGGCCTTTGTTAAGGCCCGGCTGCCATAGCAACCTATTGGTGCCCCACAATTGCATCTCAAGGTGCCAATGGGTGACAGAGGGAGGGGAATACCTCCTAACCATCTAGATGCCACGATCGCTATTAACTGCGGTATCTAAGGGGTCAAACAGTCAGGTTCGGAGATAACTCTAATCCTGGCTGTTGCAGCAGGATGTCAGCCATTCACTCGACATAACTGTATTTCCATTTGCGGGAAAGTACTGCTAAAATAGACATACAAGTCCAAATGCTGGAAAAGGTGAAAAACTTTTATTATTATTTTTTGGGAAGGAATAGAAAAAAACCAGCAATTTCGCAATTGCATTTTTTGTACAGTACAAATTACATATTAACTTTATTCTGCGTTTCAGTACAGTTATACAAAATTTATAGAGGTTTTTTACTACTTTTGCACAACAAACCAACAATATAGTGCTATTTTTCAAAGGTTAAATCTTTATTACATGAATACAAAAAAGACAAAAAATTTATAAGAACAGACAATGCAGACATATACCGGTTTCTCATTTGCACTTGCACTTAATTTATTTCTATATTAAAGGGAATGTGTCTCAACAAATTAAAAAAAAAAAAAAAATCATGTATTCATGTCTATTAAATTATTTACCAATTTTTGCAATTTTTTTTTCACAAGTCAGAAAATATTAAAAATTCATTATTAATATCTAATATTTCCATATGTTGGCCACTATAGCGAGTAGCTCCCAAAATTCCGGCAAGGTAACTAAGGCAAAGCAACCTGATTGACAGTTGCTGTAAGGGCACGTTCAGACGTGGCATAGTTTTTCCGCTGCAAATGTTGGTGCAGATTTGGGACAATTACGCAACGAATCTGCACCAACATTTGCATATTTGACAGGTAATTCAGATGTTGCAGAAATCACAGCGGACTTGCCACAGATTTCAGTTTTTGCATTGCAAAGGCTGAAATCCGCAGTGAAATCCCGCTTCTTCTCCGCAACAGACAGTGCACGCTGCGGAGGGAAAATTCCGTACCACAGCCTATGGTCCGCAGCAGAGTTTTCCGCAACGTCTGAACTAACTTTCCTAAAAATGTATACAAACAGATGTAAAAAACAGTCGCTAGAGAATTCCACTGCGGACTGTCCGCAGCGGAATTCCACAGCAATTCCACCACGTGTGAATGTGCCCTAAATGTGGGAGGGAAACATTCTCTACTAGTGTCTGGCTGCGGCTTCTGATCTTAAATAAGATGGCTCCGGCTTTCACCCTAGAAGCAAGCTCCTATGTAGTGTTGCTGTGAACTGCACATGCCACAGAGCATGCGCAGTTCACAGCTAGAAAAGCACCAGCCTAAGGGCATGACCAGATGTGGCGGAATTGCTCTGGAAATCCGCAGCGTACACGTTTCTCCATTGCCTTCCACAGCTTTTTTGTTGTGTTCGTTTACATGTTGCGGGCAATTCCGCTGCGGAGCATAGGCTGCGGTGCGGAATTTGGTGTCCGCAGCATACACTGACTGTTGCGGACGTGTAGCGGACTTGTTGCGGACTCATTGCGGAATTTCTCCATTGACTTCAATGGAGAGTCAAAATTCCGCAATGAAGTCCACAGATGTTATGTGTGCTGCGGAGCGTATTGGTTTTACTAACATGACATTTCTTCATTCTGGCTGGACCTATGTATTTCTAGGTCTACAGCCAGACTGAGGAAGTCAATGGGGCTCCCGTAATTACGGGTGACTACGTGTGTGCACCCGTAATTACGGGAGCGTTGCTAGGCGACAGCAGTAAATAGTCACTGTCCAGGGTGCTGAAAGAGTTAAACGATCGGCAGTAACTGTTTCAGCACCCTGGACAGTGACTCCCAATCACAATATACATCAACCTGTAAAAAAAATAGAAGTTCATACTTACAGAGAACTCCCTGCTTCTTCCTCCAGTCCGGCCTCCCGGGATGACGTTTCAGTCCAAGTGACGGCTGCAGCCAATCACAGGCCGCAGCGGTCACATGGACTGCCGCGTCATCCAGGGAGGTCGGGCTGGATGTCGAAAGAGGGACGCGTCACCAAGACAACGGCCGGGTAAGTATGAATTTCTTTTACTAGGGAAAGGGCTGTCCCTTCTCTCTATCCTGCACTGATAGAGGGAAGGGAAGCCCTCTTCCCCTCAATACGCAACGGCTAGTCCGCATCAATTTAATGCCCATTTTAGGCAAAGCCACAACAGAATCTGCAACACAGATTCTGTGCGGCATTGATGCGGACAGTGTATGCAGAACTCTGCCACGTCTGGGCATACCCTAAGAGTTGGGTTTGGCTGCCATCCCTACTCTCGTAGGCCCTGTATGTGCAGAATAGCATCTGTGTATGTATCGTGAAGAGACAGATACACAGAAGCTAATTAAAATGGCAGCCCCAGAGGGATGTAAAAGTATTAATAAAAAAAATAATATTAGGGAACATAATAAATTATTTATTTTTAATATTTAGATGCATTAGAACAAATGAATAAAAAAAATTATTAATAACATCCTTCCTTTAAGTAAATTGTCTATATTACGGCATGTATATATATGAGATTAAGTATATTTCTAGAATATTCTGTCCTGCTTCGTCCACATGGTCTATGTTTGTAATGTCTACTCTTTGGTCTAGCATTATATTGTTACTTTCTTCGAGTTATATGTAGTTTTGATTCGGTGACATCGCCACTCCTTAAATGGGGTTTTCCATATCAAGGTTTACTACTTTTGCACAATAAAATCACTTTAAAAAAAAAAAATTGTTTGTGTCGTCATATTCTGGGAGCCCTGTATTATTTTTTCGATGATAGAGCTTTTTGTGAGCGTTTGTTGTTCGTGGGACGAGCTGTAGTTTACAATTTTGCAGCACATACAACTTTGAGATCACTTTTTATTCAGTTTTTTGGGAAGTAGGATGAATAAAAAACAGCATTTGTGGCATTGTTTCTTTAGAGTCAGTTCACACATTGCTTAAATACTGCGGATTTTCCGCAACGGAATTCGTTGCAGAAAATCTGCAGCAAATGCAGTAGCCGCAAAGTGGATGAGATAAAACAAATCTCATCAAAACGCTGCGTAAATACTGAGCGGAGAAAAAGCTCAGAAATGGACCTGCGGTGAGGTATTTTATTCCGCAGCATGTCAATTGTATTTGCGTAAACACTGCTAATTTGTTGCAGGTATTCCCCATTGAATTCAATGGGGAGGTAAAAGCCGCAACCAATAGCAATTGTTGCGTTTATTATGGCGGGTTCGCAGCGATTCCGCCTCAGAAAACGCAACCTAGAAAAAATAATTCTTATACTTACCCAGGAGTCTATGTTTCTTCCTCCAGGCCGGCCTCCTGGGATGATGTTTCGTCCGCTGCAGCCATCACAAGCTGTATCGGCGGTCACATGGGATGTAACGTCATCCCAAGCGGCCGGCCTGGATGACATCAGAGGGCCGGCCTCCTGGGGTAATGCTTCATCCCATGTGACCGCCGCTGCTGCCAATCACAGGCTGCAGCGATATCCTGGGATGAAACGTCATCCCAGGAGGCCGGCCTGCTAGCAGGCCAGCCAAGTGCTGCAGTTTTCCACAGCGGACATTTTGGGCCAAAAAATGCCCCACAGTTTGGTGCTGTTTTTCACCCGGAATTGCCAGCAGTGCACAGGTCGGATACGCTTCATGCTTTCACACAGCATATCCATCCCGTGTGAACTCAGCCTTAGGCCTTATTCACACGAACGTATAATACGCACGGACGTATGTTAATGAATGGGGCCTTTCAGACTGTCAGTGAATTTCACGCAGCGTATGTGCGCTACGTGAAACTCATGACATGTCCTATATTTGCCCGTGTTTTGCGCTGCACGCACCCATTGAAGTCAATCGGTGCGTGAAAATCGCGCTCGGCACATGGAAGCACTTCTGGGGGTCGCACGTGATGCGCTCTACAGTAGTAAAAACTATGAATGAAAACAGAAAAGCACCACGTGCTTTTCTGTTTGTAAACATAAAACCAGAGTGTCATCATGATGCCGGCTGCGTGAAAATCACGCAGCCGCGCACCATATGCTGATGCTACACGGACCTTTTGCGTGCGCAAAATGCAGCGTTTTTTGCGCGCGCAAAACGGACATGTCCGTGTGAATAAGGCCTTAGAATATATTTTTTACAGAATTCAGCATGCGGTAGGAATAACCCATTCGCTTTCTAGTACAGGACATTACAGTTGTGGTGATGCCAATTATGTGTACATTTTCATTTTTTCATATTTTTGGAAAATAAAGCATTTCATTATGAGGAAAAAAAAGTTGTGTTTTTTTATTTGTTTTTTCATTTTTTTAACATTTTATTTAACTTTTTGTAATAATTTTTTGTTAGTCCCACTAGGGGATTTGGCTATGCAATCGCTTGATCACTAATGCATTGCAGTATATTGCAGCCATGGGATTCAAGATGGTAAGTAAATCACATGACCGCCTCAATGAATGCCTGTTCTTCTTCGCAAGCGTTGAACGCGTTCAGCACATGTGCAGATACAGGCAGCAAAATCTCCTATATCAGCACCAATGCTGAAGGCGTTTAGCACTGGCACAGAAGAACAGGCATTAAGGGAAGCCATCATGTGAGAACAGACAGAGCTGATCCAGGGGGAGCGGGGATCCTTGAACAGCATCGCAGGTAAGAGAAAACCAGATCCTTTTTCTAATCTGTCAAACCCATTTTGCTCTGATTCAAGTATTGAATTTCAACTAATCCAAAATTCGGACCAAAGTTGATTTGTTTAGGATTGATTCGCTCATCACCATTTACACGTTATTCTAGTGTTGACCTTATCATATTTTCAGTCAGCACTAGTCTCAAATGTTTTCTACAGAATCCAGCAATAATAAAATAACACTGCCAAGATCCACTGTGCACCATATTTTCCTTTAAGCCAGCCGAGTTTCATTTACATCTGTGAGAATATTTTGCCAAGTGGGAATTAATCTAGCCAACACTTTATTGTAAGCACGCATAAACATACAGAACGCACATTGCCAACCAAGACGTGTTTGAGTTTATTTAAAATAAACCAATATTTGATTTTTGTGTTTTATTTCCTAGTGTAGTGTAGCGCTACTCTTTTATTGTCAATATAATCAATATATATATATATATATATATATATATATATATATATATATATATATATATATATATATTGATTACTAAAACGGCATTTTTTATCATCTAAAATCAGAAGCACTTTTTCCTAAAATTATTAAAGTAATTGATTTGCCCTTTGATGCTGTCAAAAATATGGTGACTTCATCTTGACAGGTGGTTGTAATTCCATCAACAGCTTGTCACTTTCTCTGTGACATCGATCTCTGTTGAGTTACGGTAGATAGGTCACCCAAAACACAGATGTATTTCTTTAGTATCTTGAAAAATATACTTTGCCTTCTTCCTAAATGAGATTATGTCTAAAAATGAATATCGTTTAGCCAAGCTGCTGAATCTCCGGGTGGCAGAAAACATGTGACCTTTTACTGGCAGGTTTTCAGAGATGCCTGATGATGCTGGCATGTATAAATGACTGTCAATTTCTCTTATTAATTTTCCCTGCTGTCTCATGTCTAAGTTTAAGGATCACTGTCACATGCAACGTCCTAAACATTAATCCTTAGCTGTGTTTAATTTTACACTGTCTGGCTAAAAGTTGAATACTTGAGAAATGAAGACAATGTCACAGACTGTCTATCACTTTTTGAAATAGGGACGAGAAATTTAAAATTGCATGGGATCATACAGTCCTATAGGTCAGGAAAGAGGTTATTACAATACCTAGCAAGTAGAGAGACAGTATAAGACAATTTAATGAAATTCATGAACCGGGTGTCACCATTAGAATTTCAAGTAGCAATATACTATGTTAGAAATAGTCCTTACATTTTACTTTCTTTACTTTCACAAAAAACATGTAGTGATTAATATAATTTTAAATGCAAACTCACAGAATTTGACCTTAGGTAAAATAGAATTTCTGACAATGTTCATCCAGTTAATAATTAGTAAACGTGTTCACATTATAATAATTAT
Organism: Rhinoderma darwinii; assembly: GCF_050947455.1. Taxonomy (NCBI): domain Eukaryota; kingdom Metazoa; phylum Chordata; class Amphibia; order Anura; family Rhinodermatidae; genus Rhinoderma; species Rhinoderma darwinii. The sequence continues at coordinate 212,758,510 of NC_134690.1, read as the reverse complement.
CAGTATTAATTACATGGATATCCTCACTGATTCAAGAGTGTAATGACTTAGGCTCCATGCACACGAACGTATTTTCATCTATCCCAAAATACTGTCCGTAAATACGGTTCCGTAGGCATCTGTATTTCATCCGTATATATGGAAGGGTGTCCGTAAATAGGGTCCATATTGCATCCATATTCCATCTGCAGATACGAATCCGTAAAAAAAAAGGATGATGCAAATGATGTAAATACGGACAATATACGGAAGAACATACGCAGCCGTCCGTATTTACGGAAGCTCCCATAGGCTTCTATGAGTGAGTCCTTGCAGTAATTACGGACAAGAATAGGACAGATTCTATAATTTTTTTCAGCATGGACACCCATCAGTAAAAATACTGAAAGTTGTCCATGGCCAATAGAAATTAATGGGTCCGTAATTACTGTCAGGAATTACTGTCCGTAATTACTGATGAAAAATATGGTCATGTGCATGGAGCCTTACATACCAAGAAATACTTACATTTTTTTTCTTTTTTCCAAAAACCTGCTGAACAAATAGACATTTATAACAATATATAATATATAGAGAAAATTCTGAGTGTCATACATAAAAATTGGTGAGTTACTTTGAGTATTAATCAGTTGCACTGATTCTAGATTATAGCCTATATTATAGCCCAGAGCTGCATTCACAATTCTGCAGTCTTCTGGCCTGAAATATTTCAGTATTACCTGCTGGTTCAATGTCTGTTCAGAGCTTGATGTTGGGAAAGCTAACTGTCCCACTACATTACAAGAACTAAGTTAAGCTGTTGGGAGTTTTGTCTGCTTCCAAATACCAACTGGCAGAATTGTCAGTGTAAGGCCCCATGCACACGACCGTAAAAACATTCCGTGCTTGCGGCCCGCAATACGGTCCGCAATTACGGACCCGCCCAGTTCTATTGGCCGCGGACACCTTTCCGTACTGCTACGGATAGGTGTCCGTGCCGTAGAACCGTGCCTGGAATTATGCAGCATGTCATACTTTTCGTTTTTTACGGGCCGTGCTCCTATACTTTGTATGGAACACTGCATGAAAATGCAGCCCACAGCCGTCGTCGGCCGGCCGTGACCACAATTGCGGGCAGTGATTAAAGGGCACGGTCGTGTGCATGGGGCCTAACTCGAAGCTATAACACAGACTGTTACTCAAAATCAATACATATAATATGAAAGGATTGTACTAAAATGATACCATAGCCATGCAGACATTTACAATAAATGTTCACTTTGATGTATAGAATTGTAGTATACAGTACACTAAAGATATTTGACTATACATGCCAGTAAACATTTTGAGGGGAATTAAAATTCAGTTCACTTAGAAATCAGGTGTTACTGAAGTTACTCCAATACTTCCATGTCACGCTCTCAGTGACTCTGGAAGCTGAGATATGGAGAGTTATTTAGTGGCGTTCTCACACGCTAGGACTGCTTGAGCTCCTTCTGTCCCTGTCAGTAACATTGAGATAGCACCGTGGTCACCATTAATTTGGCTTCAGGCTAATTTTCACTTTAAAATTCTCCTAAGGCCAGGATCACACATACAATTTTGATGCCGTTTTTGGTGCAATTTTTGGCTCAGTTTTGTTTAGCCAAAGCCAGAAGTGGATCCAAAAGGAAAGAAAGGTATAAAGAAAAGACTGATGCATCTCAATTCTTTTGTGTTCCCTCCTGTGTTTGACTGAAAAAATAGATACCAAAACTGCACCAAAACCTGCATCAAAATTCTGTGTGTGATCCTGACCTTATGGGGGTATGGACTGAGCGCAGTGAATCTTCAGGTAGCATCCCCAAAGTAGTATCTCATATTAATAACTGTTAATGGCTTGCACAGGGACGGACATACCATTGGTGAAACCTGTGCAGCAGCCTAAAGAGATGAGTAGGTAAGGGGACCCACTGTCACTTTAATAGATTGCATTAAAGGGACTGACCTGATTCATTTTATGGCTAATAATTACTGATAGAACATAGAGAGACATAAGTGGCTGATCTATGATGACATATTGGAGATCAAGTGGCCCATATACTGTTCTTTTATGGGGGCACTCAGCTGTCTGTGTCTGCCTCTGGGGTCGCAGATATTGTTTCCAAAGCGCAGTACCAGAATCGACAAACAGAAGCATGGTCGTATACATCCAAGGTCAGAACTTGCAGAGTTCATCCAACATGATAAAAGAGATACAGGTCAGTGCAGACAGTAATGAAAAGGCAGAGTCAGAAAACTGTTCTGGGCCAGTCCCAAACAAAAGTCAATAAGCACTTTCACAAATAAACAGGAATCTTTTTGATAACGGACGTTGTGCCAGTTCTGAGCAGGTTTCCAAAATCAGTGGTTCTAAGCTATCGGCTGAACTCCAACAGCTGACTTGTGGCTGTCCCTTTATGATGCCTCTATGAAGGGCTCACAGCAGCAGTTGTGAGACCAGTAGAGGGACATCGGCCACACAGGTTGAATACGATAAGATTTGTTTGATCCTAATAATTCTTCTAGGTCCTTTTACTCAGCAGTTGAAAGAATTTTGGACCACAGTGCACCTGCTATTCTGAGAATGGTTTTAACACCAATGACGACAAAAATAGTCCAGCAGTACAATTTAACAATTTATCAAGTTGACTTATGAAGTCAGTTTATTCAATTTTTCTGCTTAAATCCACATTTTATTAGCTATACTTATTCTTATCAGATAAGAGCATTTGCTAATACTGCCAAGAAGATTCAAGGCAGTCAACGACTAGTCCGCTCAATACCTTTGTGCCCTAATCTCCCGATACCTTTCTATCACCAATCTCCGTTCCTCATAAAATCTTCTCCTCTGCTCTCTACACTCTTACTACCATGATTTCTCCAGCGATTCCCCCCGACACAACTCACTACCCCAACACATCTATTACTCTGTAAGCTCCACTTGTCTTTTGTATTGGATTGTTTTGAATGTTTGTTCATATGTTATGTATTTCAACCTCACTGTATTTCGCATCTACAGTGCCCTGAAATATGGAGTAATAAACAATACAATTTTGAAATACAGTGTACCCCCTAAAATATTCTCACATATAATTCCAATCAAAATGTTAATATGTCACCAAACATCAAATCTTAAGGGCATGTTCGGAATTGCTGTGGAATTCGGCTGCAGACAGTCCGCAGTGGAAATCCGCATCAGACTTTTTTTCCATTACTTCTATGGCTTTTTTGGTAACTTAGTGCAGACGTTGCGGAAAAAGTAATTAAGGAAAATATCCTGCAGTGCAGAATTTTCATTCAGCAGCATGCATGGCTGTCAGCAGAGAAGCAGAGGATTTTCACTGCGGATTTCAGCCTTTGTAATGCAAAGGCTTAAATCTGCAGCAAGATCGCCGTGAAATCCACAATGGCTGAATTACCTGTCAAATATGCAACGTCTGAACCTGGCCTAAAAGTATAATGTCTGTATAACCGTTTTTTGCACTTAGGCTGGATGTTCATGCTTGTGTTTTTTGACGTGATTACTACGAAATTGCTGCAAAACACAGTGGTTTTACTCCAACTTCGCAAAATAATAGAAGTCTTACAGCGATTTTGTGATATCACAGAAAATAACGCATCAATATCACAGCCTAAGGCCTTACTCCCACAGCTTTTTTTGCAAGATGATTCCAAAGTTTATTTAGCGTCAGAACTAACATGGAAAACGCCTATATTTTTTAAAGGGAATTAGCGCCGTAGTTCATACGACACTGATTCTTCAGTGTGCCAAATCGTAATCAGTGGCGCGGAAAAAAACACCTCCTAACATATCTAGGCGCTCAATCTGCCCAAAAATTCCTATTAAAATCAATAAGGCCACGTTCAGACTTAACGGAAAATTTCCACTGCAGATTTTGCTGCAAATTTGCGCCAATTACTCAACGAATCTGAAGCCAAATTTGCATATTTGAGCGTTAATTCAGACATGGCAGATATCACAGCGGACTTGCCGTGGATTTCAGCCTTTGCATTGCAAAGGCTGAAATTCACATAGAAAATCTGCTGCTTCTCCCCAGCAGACTGTGCATGCTGCGGAGTTGCAGCCTAAATTCTGCGACGTGTAAACTAAGTTATCTAAAAAGCTATAGAAACCAAAAAAAAAAAGACTTTTGGGAATTTCCGATGTGGACTGTCTGCAGCAGAATTCGGCCACTTCTAAACATGCACTTAGGAAATAAAAAGACAGCATGCAGCGCTGTCTTTTCAGATTCTTAGGGCATGCCCAGACGTGGCGGAGTTCTTCCGCCACTGTCCGCATCAATGCCGCACAGAATCTGCGTTGCAGATTCTGTTGCGGCTTTGCCTAAAATGGGCATTAAATTGATGCGGACTAGCCGTTGCGTATTCAGGGGAAGAGGGCTTCCCTTCTCTCTATCACTGCAGGATAGAGAGAAGGGACAGCCCTTTCCCTAGTAAAAGTAAAAAGAAATTCATACTTACCCGGCCGTTGTCTTGGTGACGCGTCCCTCTTTCGCCATCCAGCCCGACCTCCCTGGATGACTCGGCAGTCCATGTGACCGCTGCAGCCTGTGATTGGCTGCAGCCGTCACTTGGACTGAAACGTCATCCCGGGAGGCCGGACTGGAGGAAGAAGCAGGGAGTTCTCGGTAAGTAGGAACTTCTATTTTTTTTACAGGTTGATGTATATTGTGATCGGAAGTCACTGTCCAGGGTGCTGAAACAGTTACTGCCGATCGCTTAACTCTTTCCGCACCCTGGACAGTGACTATTTACTGACGTCGCCTAGCAACACTCCCGTAATTACGGGTGCACACACGTAGTCACCCGTAATTACGGGAGCCCCATTGACTACCTCAGTCTGGTTGTAGACCTAGAAATACATAGGTCCAGCCAGAATGATGAAATGTCATGGTTGTAAAACCAATATGCTCCGCAGCACACATAACATCTGCAGACTTCATTGCGGAATTTTGACTCTCCATTGAAGTCAATGGAGAAATTCCGCAATGAGTCCGCAACAAGTCCGCTACACGTTCGCAACAACCAATGTATGCTGCGGACACCAAATTCCGCACCGCAGCCTATGCTCCGCAGCGGAATTGTCCGCAACGTGTAAACAAACCCAACTAAAAAGCTGTGGAAGGCTATGGAGAAACGTGTACGCTGCGGATTTCCTCTGCGGACTATCCTTAGCGGAATTCCAGAGCAATTCCGCCACGTGTGGTCATGCCCTTATTGATTTTTGTGCACTGTTTTGTGCACTGAAAAGCACCAAAAAAACAACTTGCTGATTTAATTGTTTCAAGTCAAATCCTCCAGTGGGCTGTTTTTAACAACCGTGCTGAAAAACACCCTCAAATGCCGCTTGCATTTTAAAATCTGTGTACAAAATCAGCCTGCAAAATGCACTGAATTTGGAGACAGATTCAACGTCTGATCGTTCAGCCTCAATTTAATACCATGCGACCATACCCTTAGAGATTAATTATCTCGTGATTTGCTTCTGTTTTAATTAAAACAAAAGTCTCTCCACCTCTTAGGCTAGAGTCAAATGTTGCGGTCAAAAATGTATTTAGTTTTTTGGTGTGCCGTGAATCACAGCAAAAAAATCTCTAATGGTAGCGAACAGAGTTTCCTTTAAACGCAGCAGTTTAACCCCTTAAATGCTGCAGTCAATAGCATTTAAGTGGTATACAGAGGGAGGGGGCTCCCTCTGTCACCCATCGACGGCCTGCAAATGCGATTGCGGGCCTACGATGGGTTTGCATGGCAGTCGGGGTCCTAACAAAGGCCTCCAGGCCTGTCCTGGCTATATGCCTATGAGGCTGTGTCAGTAGCATGGCCTAATAGTATGCCTGTCAGTTTTAGGGTATGTTCACACGCAAATTCAAAAACGTCTGAAAATACGTTGCTGCTTTCAAGGGAAAACAGCTCCTGATTTTCAGACGTTTTTTGGGCAACTCGCGTTTTTCACGGCCGTTTTTGGAGCTGTTTTTCAATAGAGTTAATGAAAACCGGCTCCAAAAACGTCCCAAGAAGTGACATGCACTTATTTTTCGTGGGCATCTGTTTACGTGCTGTTTTCGGAAAACGAGGTGTAAAAAAATACCCTGTCAGAATAGAATGCCATATTTCCCATTGAATTACGATTTTTCAGCCGTTTTTCGGGACGTTTACGGACCGAAAAACGTCTGAAAACAATACGTGTGAACATACCCTTACACTGACAGGCAGTAGTGCTTTGGTATACCAAGTATACCAAAGCATTATATAAGCAATCAGTAGATCGCAAAGTGAAGTCCCCTGGTGAGACTAAAAAAATAAGTAATTAATGTGAAATAAAAATTAAAAATAAAGGTGCACAGAAATGGAATAAAAATAAAACCATATGGTTTTCTTTAGTAAAAGTGTACAAAAGAAATAAAACCATATGGTTTTCTTTAGTAAAAGTGTACAAAAGAAATAAAAGTACACATATATTGAGTTCATAATGATCTGGACAATAAAGTTAACATATTATTTAAACTGCAAGGTCAATGCTGTAGAAAAAAATGCAAAAAACCATGGCAGAAATGCGATTTTTTTTTCCATTGCCCCCCCAAAAAGTCATAATAAAAATTAATCAATAAGTCCCATTTACCCCAAAAAAGTATGAATAAAAACTACATCTCGTTCCCCAAAAACACAAGCCCACATATCACCAGATTGACAGAAAAATACGAAAGTAATGGCTATTGGAAAGCCACGATGCAAAAACAAATAATTTTAGTTCAAAAGAGTTTTTATTATGCAAAAGTAGTAAAATATAAAAAACGTATACATATATGGTATCGTTGTAATTGTACCGACCCATAAAATGAAGGTAACATGTTATTTACGTCGCACGATAAACTGTATAAATTTAAATTACAAAAAAGTTAATAAAAGTTAATAAAAAAAATGATATGTACCCCAAAAGGGTGCATTAAAAAATACAACTAATCCTGCACAAAACAAGTCTCATACAGCTATGTGGACTGAAAAATAAAAAAGCTCTTTGAATGCGACAATCGAAAAATGAAAAAAAAATTGCTTGGTCATTAAGGCCTAAAATAGGCTGGTCACTAAAGGGTTAAACTAAGCATTTAGCATAATATGACCATACAAGTCACACGACCGTTTTTTACACATTCTTAGTTGTTGTTTTTACAGTACATTACAGATTTTGTTATTGCGAAAAATGGTTTCTACACAATCCTACAGTTAAAATGTCAACCAGACATGGCAAAGAGTTCTAAAAAGCCTTAAGGCAAGGTCAAACAAGGGTTTAAAGAACACAGCAATTTTCTGACCATGAAGCTACGGCATTCTAAAACTGAAATATACTCAACTAGAATAACTGTGGAATTGCAGTATTTTCACAGTAGGATCAGTCCTGCGTTACCGAACAGAATTCTTTGTTTCGATATTATAATAGCTGAGTATGTCTCTCACCTTGTCCTTAGTATAACGTACACTAAATTCATCTATAAAGTTTACCAAGAACATTGAAAGAGCCATTAATTGCAAAGGCCATTCTGTGACCTTCTCTTATTTAAATAATAAGCTAGACTCCGTCATCCATTTTTTTTTTATATTACTATTCCAACTATGATTGTGTCATCCATACATTATTTGCAGGAAGAAAAAATTGGTGGACCTTATATGGCGCTGCTGGTAATAAAGGTAGAAGCAGTTCCAGTGTTTTGAAATACAAAAATAAATTATTTATTGCAAAAGACTACGCGTTTCAACACTGAACCAGCGTCTTCATCAGGCCTAGTGTCGATACATTGTGCTGTAAGGCTTATCTGCATGTACATACATCTAGAACTGAATCATAAATGAAGGCAATAAAACTAACTACAAAAGACACAATAGCCACAACATCCTGAACAAAAAAAACTTAAATTACAAATAAACCAACTTGCGTAAGAAGAACCGCATTTGTAAGAATCCAAATTATTGACTATATAATATATATTTGTTACCAAGCAAGTTGTACTAGTTGTACTTATTCTTTAAAGAGCCCTGTACATTTATATGTTAGGAAATATTGGATTCATTTTACAATAAAGGATGTTTTTTAAAATGCAGCCTGTTAGAGCCAATATTTATACATTTAACCCTGTCCTGCCCTGCACGGTAAATGTACAGTGATGGTATCTGGGACTTAAAGGGAACTTGTCCCATTTAAAAAGCTGTCCAATCCAGCATCTTATAGAGCAGGAGTAGGTGAGCAGTATTTTTGTAGTGAAAGATTTAATATAACCTGTAATTTATACATTTAAACCTTTGATCATTCTGGATTTAAGAGTTCATTGGATGGTCTATATGAGTGTGAACAAAGAGATAGGTGTCAATGAGTGATTAGGACCACTCACTGGACTTCAAAGCCCAGTTATATTGAATCGTTTGCTACAAAAATATATATCAATCTGCTCAGCTCCCCCTGTGATAGACTGTACAATCTGTAATTTAAGCTATATCGGCCTCACTAGCCACCAATTAAAAGCCAGAATTAGGGAACATATTAACTGTTCTGTAAATCCTCAAGTTAAAAATCCATCAAATGTGGCCAAACATTTTTCTGGTGTTCATGGGGGAAATCTCTCCGGTTTTTGTTTTCCTGGCAATGAAAGGGTGAATTTACCTGCCAGGGGCAGAGACCGTAGGAGATCTCTTCTAAACCGTGAAGGGTTTTGGATACTTATGATGAACACCAGTGTTTCTATGGGCCTAAATTTCAGAAGTGACTTAATTTTAAACTATTAAATGTTATTATTACATTTTTGCAATTGTATTATATTACAGATTGTATTTTGTGTAAATGTTGTGTATGGGATAATATAGTTGGCAGGTCCGGCCTTAGGTTGGATGGCACCCTGTGCAGGACTCCCTATTGCTGCCCTCCATAAACAAAAAATTAACCGCATATATATTGCCATGCACATACACAAAGGCAGATATTTAGACAAACAGGCAAAAACCTATACACAAAAAAAATTATTTATTCCACTCACCGTACTTCCTACAGTATCAGGGATCACTTCATTCAGATGGTGCTTGGATAAATCCGCTTCGGCTGACGGTATAATCCTTGAAGAAAGGCAATTAAAAAAAATCCACCACTTCATCCAGTGAGATTAAAAACATCTTCATTTATTTCAACATTTATATTTTTTTATTTAATAACACATCCTAGATTAATTTATTCCTATGATGTGTTATTAAATAAATTTTTTAAATGTTGAAATAAATGAAGATGTTTTTTTAATCTCACTGGATGAAGCGCTGGATTTTTCAATTGCATTTCTTCATAAAAATATATACTCACATTCTGGAATACAGTGGATATAAATAGTCTACACACCTCTGTTAGGCCACGTTCAGACGAGGCGGAATTGCTTTTGAATTCCGATGCGGATAGTCCGCAGTGGAATTCTGCAGTAGCCGTTTTTTACATTTGTTTCTATACATTTTTAGGAAACTTCGTTCAGACGTTGCGGAAAATAATTGTGCGGAAATTAGGCTGCGGTGCAGAATTTTCCCTTCGCAGCATGCACATTATGTTGCAGAGAAGCAGCGGAATTTCACTGCGGATTTCAGCATTTGCAATGCAAAAACTGAAATCTGTGGCAAGTCCACTGTGATATCTGCAACGTCTGAATTACCTGTCAAATATGCAAATGTTGGTGCAGATTTGTTGCGTAATTGCCCCGAATCTGCACCAACATTTGCAGCGGAAAAATTCTGCCACGTGTGAACGTGGCCTTAGGGCATGCCCAGACGTGGCGGAGTTCTTCCACCACTGTCCCCATCAATGCCGCACAGAATCTGCATTGCAGATTCTGTTGCGGCTTTGCCTAAAATGGGCATTAAATTGATGCGGACTAGCCGTTGCGTATTGAGGTGAAAGTACTTCCCTTCTCTCTATCAGTGCAGGATAGAGAGAAGGGACAGCCCTTTCCCTAGTAAAAGTAAAAAGAAATTCATACTTACCCGGCCGTTGTCATGGTGACACGTCCCTCTTTCGCCATCCAGCCAGACCTCCCTGGATGACGCGGCAGTCCATGTGACCGCTGCAGCTTGTGATTGGCCTGTGATTGGCTGCAGCGGTCACTTGGACTGAAACGTCATCCCGGGAGGCTGGACTGGAGGAAGAAGCAGGGAGTTCTCGGTAAGTAGGAACTTCTATTTTTTTTACAGGTTGATGTATATTGTGATCGGAAGTCACTGTCCAGGGTGCTGAAACAGTTACTGCCGATCGCTTAACTCTTTCAGCAACCTGGACAGTGACTATTTACTGACGTCGCCTAGCAACGCTCCCGTAATTACGGGTGCACACACGTAGTCACCCGTAATTACGGGAGCCCCATTGACTTCCTCAGTCTGGCTGTAGACCTAGAAATACATAGGTCCAGCCAGAATGAAGAAATGTCATGTTAGTAAAACCAATACGCTCCGCAGCACACATAACATCTGCGGACTTCATTGCAGAAGTTTGACTCTCCATTGAAGTCAATGGAGAAATTACGCAATGAGTCCGCAACAAGTCCGCTACACGTCCGCAACAACCATTGTATGCTGCGGACACCAAATTCCGCACCGCAGCCTATGCTACGCAGCGGAATTGCCCGCAACGTGTAAACGAACCCAACCACAAATCTGTGGAAGGCAATGGAGAAACGTGTACGCTGCGGATTTCCGCTGCGGACTGACTGCAGCGGAATTCCAGAGCAATTCCGCCACGTCTGGTCATGCCCTTAAAATGACAGGTTTTTGTCATGTCAAAAAATCAGTACAAGATGAATAATTTCAAAACTTTTTCCACCTTTAATTTGACCCATAATCTGCACAATTCCATTGAAAAACAAACTGAAATCATTTAGAGGGGAAAAATAAATAACAAAACTACAATAATGTGGTTGCATAAGTCTGAACACCCTCTTATAATTGAGGATTTGGTTGTGTTCAGAATTAGTCAATCACATTTAGGCCTTATTCACACGGACGTGTCCGTATTGCGCGCGCAAAAGGTCTGTGTGGTATCAGCATATGGTGCGCTGCTGCGTGATGCATCATGATGACACTCTGTTTTTATGTTTACAAACAGAAAAACACGTGGTGCTTTTCTGTTTTCATAAATTTATTTTACTACTGTAGCGCGCATCACGCGCGGCACATGGAAGTGCTTCCGTGTGCCATGCGCGATTTACACGCATCCATTGACTTCAATGGGTGCGTGCTTGTGCGAAACACGGCCAAATATAGGACATGTCGTGAGTTTTACGCAGCACACATACACAGCGTGAAATTCACTGATGTCCCTCAAAACCTGATGAAAAGACAAGATGAAAATTGGTCCGGGAAGCTACCAAGAGGCCTGCAGCAACATTAAAGTAGCTGCAGGACTTTCTGGCAGCTACTGGTTGTGTAGTGCATGTGATAACAATCTCCCGTATTTTTAATATGTCTGGGCTGTGTGGTAGGGTGGCAAGACGGACAAAAACAAAGAAAAACATCCAAGCCCAGCTATGTTTTGCAAAGACCTACATCAAGTCTGCCAAAAGCATGTGGGGGAAACGTGTTATGGACTGATGAGATGAAGGTTGAACTTTTTGGGCATAATTCCAGAAGGTATGTTTGGCGCAAAGCCAACACTGCACATCACCAAAAGAACACCATACCCACAGTGAAGCATGGTGGAGGCAGCATTATGTTTTGGGGCTTTAGTCAAGGTGGAGGGATTTATGAACAGTTCCAAATATCAGTCAATGTTTGCACAAAACCTGCAGGTCTCTGCTAAAAAGCTGAAGATGAAGAGGAATTTCACCTTTCAGCACGACAACGACCCAAAGCATGCCTCCAAATCAACAAAAGAATGGCTTCACCAGAAGGAGATCAAAGTTTTGGGATGGCCCAGCCAGAGCCCAAACCTGAATCCCATTGAAAATCTGTGGGGTGACCTGAAGAGGGCTGTACACAGGAGATGCCCTCACAATCTGACATATTTGGAGCGCTTTTGCAATGAAGAGTGGGCAACAATTGCCAAGTCAAGATGTGCCATGCTGATAGACTTCTACCCAAAAAGGCTGAATGCTGTCATAAAGTCAAAGGGTAATTCAACAAAGTATTATTTTCAGGACGTGCATATTTATGCAACCACATTATTTTTGTTCTTTATTTTTATTTTTCCACCCGAAAAGATTTCAGTTTGTTTTTCAATACAATTGTACAGATTATAGGTGACATTAACCCCTTCCCGCCGCAGCCCATTTTCAGATTTTTATTTTTGTTTTTTCCTTCCCACCTTCCAAAAGCCATAACTTCTTTATTTTTCTGACGATATAGTCCTATGAGGGCTTGATTTTTGCGGGACGAGTTGTAGTTTTTCGTAGCACCATTTATTGTGGCATATAATGTACTACGAAATGGGAAAAAAATTATTTGTGGGGTAGAAAATGAAAAAAAAACAGCGATTCCTTTTTTTTTTTTTGCGCGCCGTTTTTAAGGAATTCACTGTGCAATTAAAACAACATGTTAACTTTATTCTGTGGGTCAATACGATTACGGCTATAACAAATATATATAGTTTTGTCTATATTTTACTACTTTTACAAGTAAAAGCCTAAGTGTAAAAAATAAAATGAATTTTGTGTTGCCAAATTCCGAGAGCCATAACTTTTTTATTTTTCCGTCAATTAAGTGGTATGAGGGCTTATGTTTTGCGAGATAACCTGTAGTTTTTTAATAATACCATTTTGGTGTACATGCAACGTTTTGATCACTTTTTATTTCATTTTTTTTAGGAGATGAGGTGACCAAAAAAATAGAGATTCTGGCGTTTACAACTTTTTTCTTTTTCGGCTTTCACCGTGAGGGTTAAATAATGGTAATTTGTAATAGTTCAGACTTTTACGGATGTGGCGATACCAATTAAGTTTATTAATTTATTTTTTTACTATGCTCTAGTGGGAAATGGGAAAAGGGGGTATTGACCACAGCATTTAACGAGTTAAACGAACGGGTGATGCCGCTCGTTACGTTGAAGTGTCGGCTGTAACATACAGCCGACACCGGCATCGTATGGAGCGGGTTCACTCCGTGAGCCCGTTCCATACTTCCCCTACCCGACTTTGGCGTATGGATACGTCAAATGTCGGGAAGGGGTTAAAGGTGGAAAAAGTTCTGAAATTATTCATCTTGGACTAATTATGTAACATGACAAAAACCTGACATTTTTTAACAGGGGTGTGTAGACTTTTTATATCCACTGGTATATACATACATAAAGGTAAATATATAGACATATAGACACATATATAGACACACACATAAATACAGACAGGAACATATACAAATACATAAAAGGCACATACAAGCACAAATACACATTCACATACAGACCCATATATACCCACACAAGCACCTATATACACAGTGCAGATAATGTAGTAGATGTCACCTGCAGTCTTATGTAACACCAAAAATAACACAGTAATAACTCTCTAAGTACAGATAATGTAGTAGATGTTACATGCAGTCCTATGTAACACCACAGATAACACAGTGATAACTCTCTGAGTACAGATAAAGTCCTATGTAACACCCAATGGCGGATTGTCATAGGGCGTTTTGGGCGGCCGCCTGGGGCCCGAGGCAAAAACCGCGACAAAACTGCATTGTGCATGTCCTGCAAAAGGACCTTTAGACATAAGGTCACATGACCTTATCTCTGAAGTTCTTACTACTGCATAGATACCTGCTGGTCACATGACCGCAGGAGCTTGAGCAGTAGCAGCAGCAAAATTCCACAGAGAAGACTGAGGAGAGCTGCTATGTAAGTATAAGGGGATTGATTTGTATAAGGGGTCTGTATTTAGGGGTCTGTATTTAGGGGTCTGGTCTGGGGCCTGTATTAGAATAGGGGGTCTGGTCTGGGGTCTGTATTACTTAAGGGAGTCAGGTCTTTTGGTCATTATTAGTGTAGGGGTCAGGTCTGAGGTCTGTATTTAGGGGGTCTGTATTAGTTTGAGGTCTGGTGTCTGTATTTATGGGGTCTGGTCTAGTGTCTGTATTTATGGGGTCTGGTCTGGGGTCGGTATTTAGGGGTCTGGTCTGGGGTCTGTATTAGTTTATGGGGTCTGTATTTAGGGGTCTGTATTAGTTTAGAGGTCTCTATTTACGGGTCTGTATTAGTTTAGGGGGTCTAGTCTGGGGTTTGTATTAAGGGAGTCAGGTCTGGGGTCATTATTAGTGTAGGGGGTCAGGTCGGGGGCTTTATTTAAGTGTCCAGTCTGAGATCTGTATTTATTCAAGGTGCTTGTTCTGGGGTCTGTATTTGTTTAGGGTGGTCTAGTCTGGGGACTTCAATAGTTTAGAAGGTCTGGGTCTGTATGTATTCTATGATCTAGTCTGGGGTCCAAATTTATTAGTCTGAGTAAAAGGGGTTGTCCAGGCACATTGATAGGTCCTCAGCATAAAAAACGATCCATGCCCGGACAACCCCTTTAATGTATGGTTCTGGGCCTTGGTGTCTAAAATTTGTGTGTTTCTATAGAGGCTGGAAATGGCTGCAGAAGTGATGGGCAAAGATGTCTCATCAGGAGAAGTCGCCATAACGGTCTGCGTCAGATAGAGAAGAAAAGAAAACGGCTCCCATCAGAGAAGACATCACTTGTGAGTCACTGGATCTTTAGAGGATCTGTCACCTCTACTGACATGTATATTGCAGGTAATCCTTGTATTCTACATATCTCTGTGTACCCAGGACTAATAGACAAATGCGTGTTACCATTCCCATTGTCAAGAGGATGTGTCCCTATAGAGTGTGATGCAGTCAGCGATGGTTGGAGACTGTCAGTATTTAGGGACACAGCCCTTTGACAAAGGGAATTGTAACAACCATTTGTCAATGCTCACACAAAAAAGTGGTGTTCACTATAGACACGGCAGAGCGGCGGTGGGGAAAGGGGGCCCAAGTTTGTGGAACAGCCCAGGGCCTATGGTCTACTTAATCTGGAACTAGTAACACCACAGATAACACAGTGATAACTTTCTGAGTACAGACAATGTAGTAGATATTACCTGCTCTCCTATGTAACACTACAGGTAACACACATAGTGATAACCCTCTGAGTACAGATAAAGTAGTAGTGTTACCTGCAGTCCTATGTAACACCACAGATAACACCGTGATAACTCTCTGATTACAGATAATGTAGTAGATGTTACCTGTAGTCCTATGTAACACCAAAGATAACACAGTGATAACTCTCTGAGTACAGATAAAGTAGTAGATGTTACCTGCAGTCCTATATAACACCACAAATAACACACTCTGATAACTATACCCACACAGGCAGTCATAAACACACACAGAGGCATAAATATATTTCTACACACACAGAAACATATATACACATGCAGGCACATATATACACACACATACTGGAACGTATACACATACAAAAACAGAGACATATGTACACGGACACATATCGACACATAGGCATTTACCATCTCTCCTTGCTGACAGGCTCACAGGTTTCTCGCAGGGCGTGCTGTGAGCGGAGCTTCCTCCTCCTGTTTCCTCCATGTGTGTACCCAAGAGCAGAAGTCAGACCAGAGACAGAGCCCAGTGGTGCCACCTACATGCTGGGATGATGCAGTGCCTTGGGCACTCGCATAGGTTACACACCCCTAAGGCCAGCCCTGATAGTTGGTAACTGAATATGCTGCAAGATATATCTTTGTCTCTAATTGTTATCTTACCCATCTGAGACCCTTTTTTTGTTTTGGGAAAGGAGTGTAGGATATTTAAATTAGCATTTATTCACTTCCTCGTGTGTTATGACTAAGGACTCGTTGGAGTCAGAAACGCTTCAAATGGATTAGCTAAGTGGGCACTCTTCATATTGACCCTGGCTTGACTGACTATCCTCCTGCTCTGCTTTTGCTACCACGTACTCTCCTGGTTTGACTCGGCTCGTACACTACTCTTGTTGCTCACGGTGTTGCCGTGGGCAACTGCCCCACTTCCCTTAGCTTCTGTGTACCCCTGTCTGTTTGTCTGTCGTGCACATATTGAGCGTAGGGACCGTCGCCCAGTTGTACGCCGTCGCCTAGGATGGGCCGTGCAAGTAGGCAGGGACTGAGTGGCGGGTAGATTAGGGCTCACCTGTCCGTCTCCCTATAGCGTCTTTACAACAGCTTTATAAATGACACTATACAGTTAAAAAAAATTATATGGTTTGTGCAATTGTAATTTTGTAACCCTTTCCCTACCCATCATGAAACTGTACATCATGAAGGGTGGTGAAGTTTGAAGCGTGCTCAAGCGCTGCAGGTGTCAGCTGTGTATCACAGCTGACATGCTGCTCTATCAGCCAGGAACAGAGATCGCTCTGTTCCTGGCAGTTTAACTAGTTAAACTGTCAATAGCGACCGCGACATTTAAAAATTTAGGAGGGGGCGGCCCCCTCCGACAGCCCATCGCCCCCACAATGTGATCTCGGGGTGCCAATGGTTGTCATGGCAGCCTGGGTGCCTAATGAAGGCCCCCAGGTCTGCCTTCTTTCTGCCTCTGCAAAGCCTGTAAAAATAACAATATACTGCAATACATTAGTATTGCAGTGTATTGCACCAGCGATCTAATGATCGCTGTTTCAAGTCCCCTAGAGGGACTAATAAAATGTGTAAAAAAAAAAAGTTAATACATTTTTAAGAAGTGTAAAAAAAGAACCTTTTCCCATTTTTCCCCACGCACAATATAAAAAAGAATAAAAAGGAAACAAAATTAATATTTCCACGTCCGTAAAAGTTCAAACTATTACAATATACCATTATTTAACTCGCACGGTGAATGGTGTAAAAAATATAAATTTAAACACCAGAATCTTTGTTTTTTGGTTACCTTAGTGCTAAAAAAAAGTCATAAAAAGTGATCAAAAAATCAAATGTACCAATAAATGGTACCAATAAAAACTACAACTCGAAAATTCCACTAAAAATAATCCCTCATACCGCTCAATCTACGAAAAAATAAAAACGTTACAGCTCTCAGAATGTGGTGAGACAAAACTATTTATTTTTTTAACAAATAGTTTTTTCTTCGTAAATGTAGTAATATATAAAAAAAACTATATAAATTTGGTGTCACCGTAATCGTACTGTGCTCAGAATAAAGTTAAGTTGTCATTTTTATCACATGCTGAAAGCCGTAAAAACAAAACCCCAAAAATATGGAAGAATTGCAGGTTTTTCTAATTCCACCCCACAAAGATTTTGTTTTCCATTTCCCAGAACATTATAGGGTACATTAAATTATGCCAATAGAAACTATAACTCATGCTGCAAAACAATAAGCCCTCCCACCACTCTATTGATGGAAAAATAAAAATGTTATGGCTCTTGGAAAGCAGGGAGTAAAAAAACGAAAACATCAAAACAAAAAATGTCTGGGTCTTTAACCCCTAGGTGCACCAGGACGCAACTGTACGTCCATGTGGCCAGTGTCTTAAGGCACAGGGACGTACAGTTACTGCGTGGTTCCCGGTGCACACTGTCGGCGACAGTGTGCACCGGGAACCGGTAGGCCAGCTGTCCCTGACAGCTGACACTTCAATTTATGCCGATCAGAGGCTTATTTCCGCTGATTTCGGCAATTAACCCCTTGATTGCGGTGATCAATTGCATTCATGAAATCGTGAGGTTTGCAGATGGCTAGCATGGCGATCGGAGGCCAAGTAATGGCCTGCCATGTACGGAAGCCTATCAGGATCAGCCTCCTGATAGACTTCCTGTCAGTGACAGGACGTCACTGCCTTTCGCAATGCACACTGTCGATAACAGTGTCTGTGACAATGTCGCTGACAGTTTGCATCGAGAACCGGGAGGTCAGCTGTCCCTGACAGCTGACACTCCACTAGTTGCCGATCAGCGGCTCATTGTAATGTATTCTAGCAGCGATCAGAGCTGCTGGTAAAAAAAGAAAGTGTAAAAAGTAAAGAAAAAATAAAAAAAAAGTTAATAAAAATGTTTTACAAAAGTGTAAAAATAAAAGATTTTTTTTTCCTATAATAAGCTTATTATAGGAAAAAAATAAAACCATTAAAAAAACAGTACACATATTTGGTATCACCGCGTTCGTAACGACCCAATCTATAAAACTATAATGTTATTTCTACCGCACGGTGAACGCCGCAAAAAAATAAACTAAAAACTATGCCAGAATCACTATTTTTTGGTCACCACCCCTCCCAAAATATAGAATAAAAAGTGATCAAAAAGTTGCATTTACCAGAAAATAGTACCAATAAAAACTACAACCCGTCCCGCAAAAAACAAGCCCTTACATCGCTTTTTTGACTGAAAAATAAAAAAGTTATGGCTCTCAAAATATGGTGACACAGAAAATAAATTATTTAATAAAGAAGTGAATTTATTGTGCAAACGCTGTAAAACATAAAAAAACCTATATACATATGGTATCGCCGTAATCGTACCGACCCGCAGAATAAAGTAAAATTGTCATTTATAGCGCATTATGAACGCCGTAAGAAATAAAGAATTTAAAATGCCAAAATCACTGTTTTTGGCCACCAAAGCTCTAAATAAAATGTAATAAAAAGTGATCAAAAATTTGCATCTACCAAAAAATGGTACCAATAAAAACGACATCTCGTCCTGCCAAATATAAGCCCTCACACCGCTCAATTCATGGAAAAATAAAAAAGTTATGGCGTTTGGAAGGCGGGGAGTGAAAAACTAAAATGGAAAAGCAAAAAAGGATCAGTCCTGCAAAGGTTAATTAATTTCTATTAAAAAAATAAATTATTACCACATGTGGGGTATTGTCGTACTCGGGAGAGATTGCGTTACAAATTTAGGGTGACTTTTTCTCCTTTATCCCTTGTGAAAATGAAAAAATTCAACATTTTAGTGGACAAAAATGTTTATATTCATTTTCACGGCCTAATTCTAGTAAATTGTGCAAAAAAACCTGTGTGGTATAAATTCTTACTAAACCCCTAGAAAAATTCCTTGAGTTTCCAAAATGGGGTCACTTTTGGGGTGTTTGCACTATTTTGTTCCCTCCAGGGGGTTGCAACCGTGACATGGCACTAAAAAACCAATCCAGCAAAATCTGTGCTCCAAAATCCAAATGGCGCTCCCTCCCTTCTGAGCGCTGCCGTGGGTCCAAACAGCAGTTTATTACCACATATGGGGTATTTCCGTAATCGAGAGAAGATGCTTTACAAATGTTGGGGTGAATTTTCTTTTTTATTCTTGTAAATATTAAAAATGTCTATGTTATTTCAGAAAAAAAGTAGATTTACATTTTCACAGACTAACTTTTGGGGAGTTTCCACTGTTTTGGCACCACTAGACCTCTTTAAACTCGACATGATGCCTAAAATATAATCTAAAAATAAGCAGGCCCCAAAATCCACTAGGTGCTCCTTTGCTTCTGAGGCCGGTGTTTCGGTCCATTAGGGCACTAGGGCCACATGTGGGATATTCCTAAAAATTGCAGGACCTTGGCAATAAATATTGTGTTGTATTTCTCTGGTAAAACCTTCTGTGTTACACAATTTTTTTTATTACAAATTAATTTCGGCAAAAAAAATTTGTAAATTTCCCCTCTACTTTGCTTTATTTCCTGTGAAATGCCTAAAGGGTTAAAATACTTTCTGAATGCTGTTTTGAATACTTTGAGGGGTGCAGTTTTTAAAATGGGGTGATTTATTGGGGTATTCTAATATATAAGGCCCTTAAAACCACTTCAGAACTGAACTGGCCCCTGTAAAAATAGCCTTTTGAATTTTTCTTGAACATGTGAGAAATTGCTGCTAAAGTTCTAAGCCTTGTAACGTCCAAGAAAAATAAAAGGATGTTCAAAAAACGATGCAAATATAAAGTACACATATGGGAAATGGTAACTAGTGACTATTTTGTGTGGTATTTACTATCTGTCTTACAAACAGATACATTTCAATTTAGAAAAATTCACATTTTTGCAAATTTTCTCTAAATTTTGGTGTTTTTCACAAATAAATATTGAATTTATCGACAAAATTTTTCCACTATCATAAAGTACAATATGTCACGAGAAAACATTCTCAGAATCGCTTGGATAGGTAAAAGCATTCCGGAGTTATTACCACATAAAGTAACACATGTCAGATTTGAAAAAATCGGCTGTGCCACAAGGCCAAAACAGGCTGCTTCCTAAAGGGGTTAAAGGGTTAACATAGCGAAATAGATACAGACAAATATAAATAGATATAGATAAATTCTATAGGTTTAACCTTTTGTATTTTTTGTGAAACTAATCCAAACTGATCTATCAGTATAAGTTTTTTTCAACTTCGTTTTGTTTTCAGGCTCCAAAACTTAAATTCTTGGCTGAATTGATACAAAGATATATTTTTGTATTACTTTCCATCTTATATAAATTGGGACGAGTTTTTGTTTTGTAACTGACCAAGGCAAATTGATAAAAGGTTAATTTATAAAAACAGTCAGTCTTTTTCTTTTAATTATATTTTTAAGATTATTGCTCTTCCCACACTAGGGTTTTTTTTTAACCATTTTTTTAATACCTTTTTAGCTGTTAACGAATCCCATCTTTTTTTTGCATACATTTGCTTCCCATATGAATTAATGGGGTCCATAAAATGATATTTTCTTTTATTTGTTTTCTGTAACAACAAATATGTCAATAGAATGTAAAAACAAACACTAGTATGATGGTTGCCTTAGGGCCTGTTCACATCACCGTTGCCCTTTCGTTGAGGGGTTTCGTCGGAGGTTTCCGTCTGGTTAACCCCTCAACGGAAAGGCAAAGAGAAACCAAAGCTTCCGTTTCCCACACGATTGATATTAAGGTGACGGAAACATAGCTAATGGTTTCTGTCTTTCACCGTTGTGACGGAGTTCTGTTGTTCTTGACGGAACCAATACCGCATTCGACTGCACTATTGATACCGCCAAAACGACTGAACCCTGTCACAATGGTGACAGACGGAAACCATTAGCTAGGTTTCAATCACCATTGAGTTCAATAGTGAGGGAAACAGAAGCTGAGTTTTCCATTTGCCTTTCCGCTGAGGGGTTAACCTGTCGGAAACCTCAGACGGAACCCCTCAGCGGAACACTGACAGTGATGTGAACACAGTCTTAAACTGATGACAATGTGCATCAGTTAGGGAACGTTCAGACGTGGCAGTATTTTCCGGCTGCAAATGTTGGTGCAGATTTGGGGCAATTCCGCAACAAATCTGCACCAACATTTGCATATTTGACAGGTAATTCAGATGTTGCAGATATCACAGCGGACTTGCCACAGATTTCAGGTTTTTGAATTGCAAAGGCTGAAATCCGCAGTGAAATTCCGCTTCTTCTCCGCAACAGACAGTGCATGCTGCGGACTGAAAATTCCACACTGTAGCCTATGGTCCGCAGCTGAATTTTCCGCAACGTCTGAACTAACTTGCCTAAAAATGTATTGAAACAAATGTAAAAAACGGCCGCTGGAGAATTCCACTGCGGACTGTCCGCAGCGGAATTCCACAGCAATTCCGCCACGTCTGAACGTGCCCTAAGTGTTGCCTTAGCAAAGGCCTGTTTCTTTATGACACAGAGCATAATATATTAGGATATAGCAGTATACTAATACATTATAAGTTTCAAATAAAGCTGTTAATTAGTAATCCCTCAAAAGAATCAAAAACAAAATTTAAAAAAAATGAATTAAAAAATGTCTGCAAAAACTGTTACAAAAAATGTGATTATAGATTATAAAATAAAGATTGTTTTGCATACGTTACATAAAACAAAAAACACATATGTATTATGGTATTAATACAAGGGTAATAACATAAAGAATTAATTTATCAGATTATTTAATGTGAACTGTTAAAGGTATTGAAAATATAAAAATAAAATCATGGGGTCCCCCATAGTGAAATTCAGGATTGGTCCCACTCACCAATGAGAGTTCTGCCAAATGTATTACACCATACAGTTAATACCCATCATTCTGTTTTATAGTCCAAAATTATGTGGCAATAACATGTTTCTGCATAGATGATCTCTGTTTTTTGTTAACTTTATATATGATATAATTCTGTCTGCATGCAGCCACCATTAGGGGGAGCTAACTACAAACGGATTTATGCAGCCAGTATTGAACTCAACGGGAGCCGTATAAATCTGAATGAAGTGAGCTCCTCCTTGTAACAACTGCAGGTAACCATTATGACAGCAAATAGGAGAAGCCGTTCAGTGCCAGTCCCTCTCTCACCACAATCCAAATAATTGCATGCCCAGCCTCTATGGTAGAAATGCCAATGCTTTTAAGTTTCACCCTCTAAAATGTCCTTATATTTAGTGATAAGTGGAGATACATATTGCACATACATTGTAGGCTAGACAAAGTAAAAATGAAACAACAAAGTAATAATTTATTAGTAATACATAGTGTAATGCTAGGTCTACAAGGTGACAAATGGTCGCCCGTATGTTGCGGTAAAATTGCATCATTACCGTGACTCGCACACCATCTCCATATCTCCTTATAAGGGCAAATTGCGACGATCACAAGAATTTTGACTATGTTGTGTGACTTTTCTCCAAAGTTGAACACAAGTCATAAAAATTCTGTAATTTTATAGCAACTTGTGACTTGCAGTAGAGCCCTAGCTTTAAGGCCCCATGCACACGACCGTGCCCGCAATCACGGCCCGCGATTGCGGGCACGGCCGGCCGCTGACTGACAGACGCATTTTCGGGCCGTGCTCCCATACAAAGTATGGGAGCACGGCCCGGAAACTGCGAAAGAACGGACATGTTCCATAATTCCCGGAACATTTCCACGGCACTGACACCCTTCCATAGTGCTACGGAAAGGTGTCAGTGTTCAATGAAAGTGAATGGCTGCGTTTTTGCGGACCGCAGTTGCGGTCCGCAAAAACGGAGGTTTTTTGCTGTCGTGTGCATGGGGCCTAATATAAAGGAGAAATCTATTTTCTTTTTAACTAAATCCACAAATAAAGTATTTCTACGTGTTGACATTTTTCTCACTTTATATTTTACTTTGGAAACAGTTATACGTTCACAGCATATCCCAGAGTCATAGAGCGCCACCTGCATTTCTTTCATTGTCCATTTGACTATGTCCGGCTGTATCGTAGAGCAATCTGCTTTGTCACAGGCACACAATTCACAGAACAAACATCTTAACTAGTCACTCATGCTGCTCAATAGTTCTCTCTGGATAGCCGCCAACACCCAAATCTCCAGAACAGCTACATTTCATATATAATGCACTGTACGCCAATGAACTGAAATCCCTTTCACAGAAGCCGATTTAATCCTTTTTATACTTCAGGGTTTCACGTGCTGAAGACAGAACTATCAACAACTTTATCTGCAACACAGTAAAATAAATGACGGATCACTAAAACAGCAAATATTGGAATAAACAGAGAGGAGAACGTGGCATAATAACACTCACCGCAGCGTTCACACAACGGAAATCATCAGCTCAGGTTTTACAGCCTTTTCAAAATGTGTTGCTCAGAAATAAAATACAAGAAGAAACTGGGCCTGATGGGTTTATAATAGTAGATGAGACTGTTCCTCAAATCCCCAAGCTCACAAATATATTTCAACCATTAGAGCTGCGAATAAACGCCTTTGTGTTTTAATATACACCTATGATTACTTGTAAAATGTCTGGGTGAAATGTCGACACTGAGGAGCGGCGCAGTCTAATGACAAATCCACCCAAGTCTGCAAATATCTGATTTCTACCTTAAGTATATTTATACAATGTTTGAAAATCCTCTTTGCATTATACACTGCATACAGACATATATATTTTATAGAGGCTTTATCTATCTATCTATCTATCTATCTATCTCTCTCTCTCTCTCTCTCTCTCTCTCTCTCTCTCTCTCTCTCTCTCTCTCTATCTCTATCTATCTATCTATCTATCTATCTATCTATCTATCTATCTATCTATCTATCTATCTATCTATCTATCTATCTATCTCATATCTATCTATCTATCTATCTATCTATCTAATCTATCTATCATCTATCTATCTGTCTATCTATCTATCTATCTATCTATCTATTATATAATTATATGTTTATCTATTATATAAATATATATTTATCTATCTATCTGTCTTTCTATTATTTAATTATCTGCTTGTTATCTATTTTCTATCTAATGTGTACTATCTATCTATCTATCTATCATCTATCTATCTATCTATCTTTCTATCTTTCTATCTATCGCATATCTATCTATCTATCTATCTATCTATCTATCTATCGCATATCTATCTATCTATCTATCTATCTATCTATCTATCTATCTATCTATCTATCTATCTATCTATCTATCTATCTATCTATCTATCTATCCATATCTATCTTTTCATCACTTGGCATCAGTGGGAAAAAGTCTATATCAAGCAAAACACAGCAGTTCACATTTATGCTCTGTATTTTTTTTTTATTCATGTGCGTAGAAATTTCTATAGAATTTTTTTTCTGACAGTAGTTAAATCCACTCATTGTACTTTTTATAAAAAGGGTCATATGTTCTAGTTCTTCGGTTTTAAGGCTGCTGCTTGTTTAAGCAGCAGAAAATCTACTGCAAAGTAATACAGACTTGGGAGATATCCCAGACTCCTGAATTATGCAGGCCAGTGAGATTAAGATAAAGATCATTTATAGTTGAATGATAGATTTCCAAGAAATGTAAAATAGACTGATAAATAAAGATGTAAATCAGTTATAGCAAGATAAATTGATAGCACATATTTCACCTCTCTGGGTTTAGTTTCCCTGTTGAATGATCTTAGTGAATATTTTTAAATGCCATAAACCAAATCTAATTTTTTTTTTTACCACAAGTTCAGAAACAAATGCAACAGTGCCAGTTATCTATGTTAAGATGGGACTGCTTGGAAATGATAACTGCCCATAAAAACCATTGTAATATAACAAAACCAGGGGTGTGAGAGTATGGGGTCTGAAGGGACCCAAAGGCCCCTCTGCTACATAAGAAGATGGCAGCATTATAAATGTTACATTTGTAGATGAAAGCCCTGTTATACATATTACATTGAGACCTAGAAGTTTCAAGATATACCTCTGAAAATCACTTTTTTGATATGTACTATACGAACAATCCTTAAATATATTACAACTTTTATAGTCCATAAAAACTGTAACAGTATCAAAGTCAAACTTTACGAACAGTTGTTGTACAGAAGATATATGATGCAATAATAGTGTGACTAACTTTTTAACTAAAATAGCTTTTAATATTTTTATTGGGGGGTGAAATAATACATTGAAAAACATGGAATATATTTTCTACATCATATTTTATTATACATTTTATCCATTTTTCTATTGTACACAGTCTGACATATCTCTATCACATTCAGTGTAAGTTTATGATATTTGTAATTGTGCAAAAGATTAGTTTTACAATACAATGACTCAAGGTGTTAATGTTGTTGTCTTTTATTTTGAATTATTGTTTACCAGCAGAGCAAAATTATAAAATATACAACATAGTAAAACATATGAATTCATAAAACTGTTTAAATGACCAAATGTAACTGAATGGAAATTAATTAATTAATGTCAATTATATTTTATCGTTTGAATGTACTTAAAATTATAAAGATCAGCAGAAAAAAACAATATTAAAATACATTTTACGCAAATTTTGTCAAAAAATATTTAGAAAGGATCCTTGAAGAAAACTCTTTAATTTTGAGAAAAGTATTATTTTGCTTTTATTTATTTATTTTACTTTATTTTTGGATCTAAAGAGATGACATCATGATTTCAGTTTCCATCAGTTCTTTTCAGTTCTTCACCCATTGACCCCAGTGTTTAAAAAAAGAAAAATAGATTGGGATGGATCCTGTTAAAAAAAATATCATGTTGGAACTGATGCAATGACACCAGTTTGAGTTCCATAGTAATGAATAGGATCTGTTGACTGATACATCATGAGCTTTGTTTTTAAAATATACATATTGAAAACAACACAAATGTGAACTTAGCCTAAATGATTAAATAATCAACACACAGATGTAAACAGTTGTCCATGTATTACATATGTGTCACACTTGGCAGATCTTCATTGCAAAATTCAATCCATGAACAGTATCTGAATGGGGTTTGTAAAAAATTCATGCACATGCTGCAGAAACAACCTTATTTAGATGTACGGAACAGATTTTAAGTCACAGGGATTTCTGCAGCAAATCTGCTACATCAGTATTTGTTAAGACAAAACCAGGAGTGTAACATAAACATAGAAAAAATGTAATGGAAAGCTTTGCACTTGTCTTACAAATACTGATGCAAAATACCGACCTAAATACTCAAGTGTGAATGAGGCCTAAGGCTGAATTTATAAATGCAGTTTTTGATCTAGTTTTAAATGCAGTTTTTTTTGTGGATATAAAAGAGAGGAGACATATAAGTTTTTTCTTCAGGCCTCCTTCACACATCTGGTATTTTGTAAATGCATGAACAACGCATTTTAAACCGCCAGTGTTTTTTAAAATGTAACAGCGTTTTTTTAGGCTGGATTCACACAAAGCATTTTGTCACATTTTGCAGCATTTTTCCTCAGCCAGATGTTACTATAGTCAAATATAAAAAGCACTACATACACTGCTTTATTTCTTGTGGCGTTTTTGTGGTCAGTGGAATTTTTTTCAAAATGCAGCATGCTATGGGTGTGGCTTTTTTATGGTGTTTTTCTACCAATAGACTTTTTTTATAAGACTTCAAAAATGACAGAAAAAAAGCATGTACAAAATGATACTGAATAAAAATCGCCACCAAAAACACCATAAAAAAAAAAATCTGTGTTAAGGAAAGGAATGGTGTTTTTAATCCCTTCTCGTCGTAAACAATTTTCAGATTTTAATTTTAATTTTTTTCCTACCCACCTTCCAAAAGCCATAACTCTTTAATTTTTCCGTCGTTAAAGTTCTATGAGGGCTTGAATTTTGCAAAATGGGTTTTAGTTTTTCATAGTGCCATTTATTGTACCATATAATGTAATAGGAAATGGGGAAAAATTATTTGTGGGGTAGAAAATTAAAAAAACAGTGATTCCTCCATTGTCTTTTGCACTTTGTTTTTGCAGAATTGACTGTGCAATTAAAACAACCTGTCAACTTTATTCTGTGGGTCAATACAATTACGGTGATACCAAATATATATAGTTTTTTCAATGTGTTACTACTTTTACAAGGAAGTGTAAAAAATACAATTTACAAATTCTGAGAGCCATAACATTTTTATTTTTCCGTCGATTAAGTGGTATGAGGGCTTATTTTTTGCGGGATATGCTGTAGTTTTTAATGCTACCATTTTAGGGTACATGCAAGCTTTTTATCATTTTTTATTCCATTTTAGGTGGGAGATGATGTGACCAAAAAATAGTGATTCTGGCTTATACATTATTATTTTTTACGGCGTACACTGTGTGGGTTAAATAATGATACATTGTAATAGTTCAGACTTTTACGGATGCGGTGATACCAATTATGGTTATTTATTTATTTTTTCACAATGCTTTAGGGGGAAAATGGGAAAAGGTTTTTTTCTTACTTTTAATATTTGAATTTTTTTTGTGCATAAAAAAACCTTTATTTTACAAATTTTTACTTTTTTTATTAGTCCCCCTAGGGGACTTCAACGAACGATCGCTTAGATTGCTTGCACAATATACTGCAATACTAATGTATTGCAGTATATCGTCTTCCTGACAAGCTTCTATTAAGCCCTGCCAGAGGCAGGGCTTAATAGGAGCACAAAGATGGTGGACCTGGGGGCCTTCATTAGTCCCCCAGGCTGCCATAGCAACCATGCCACCCCGCGATAGCATTGTGGTGGTGCGATGAGCTGCTAGAGGTGGTCGCCCCCTCTTTCTAACGATTTAAATGCCACGGTCGCTATTTAAAGGGTTAAACGAGCAGGATCGCGCTCGAGCGCGATCCCGCTCGTTACTGTAAAGTGTCTGCTGTAACATACATCTGAAATCTGAATACCCTACCCGGCTATGACGTAGCCATACGTCAAATGTCGGGAAGGAGTTAATGGTGATTTTTGTGGCATTCTTTATTCCCCAAAAAATAACACACAAAAAACGGTGTTAAATTCCGCTGCAATTTTTGTTACATTGGTTTCTATACATTTTTAGGAAACTTAGTTCAGACGTTGCAGAAAATAACTGTTTGGAATTTAGGCTGCAGTGCAGAAAATTCCCTCAGCAGCATGATCATTACATTGCGGAGAGGAAGTGGAATTTCACTGCGTATTTCAGCCTTTGCAATGCAAAAACTGAAATCTGTGGCAAGTCCGCTGTGACATCTGCAACGTCTGAATTACCTGTCAAATGTGCAAATGTTGCTGCAGATTCATTGCGTAATTGCCCCAAATCTGCACCAACATTTGTAGCGGAAAAATTCCGCCACGTCTGAACATGGCCTAATAGTGACAATAATTAGTGACATTAAAAAAAGCAGAGCTAATAAAAACTATTAAAAATGTGTGTTTATTATATTGACTCCACAGAATAAGGAAACTGAAACGGAAATATACATTTGTACATATGTATATATATTGTGAACGAACATACAAATTTAATTGAGCAATAATATTGTCATAAGTGAATTGCAGTAGTAAAGTGTAATGTGAATTGCTATTACTATGCATTTCAAATGCTACATATTCTTTGAAAATAATGCCTTGAAGTGTAAGTGTAATTTCAATAAACTTTTGATATGTCATAGAGACATATCAAAGTTTTTAACAAGGAGAGCGGAGCGCTGGTCACAGCCGAAGATGTAGGGCATTCAATTGAGTGCTTCTGCACCTTCTTTTCAGCGACAACGGGGGTTTTTGCATCCAGGCCCCCACGATCAAAACGTCTTCTATGTCTCTATGACATCTCCAAAAAAAAATTTTAAAAGCACAGTTACTCTATACCAACCTAACAACTGGTTTCAAATAATTACGGTAAATTCAGGAAATACCATAAATAAAACAACACCAAGGACTACAGTCTCCTCGACATTGAATAGAATGTGTGATCAGAATTAAGCAACATTTTGAAGTTTTACCAAAATTATCAAGTGGATCATCAAGTCCATCTAGTGGGCAATTTTCTTTTCTCATGTAACAGTATCATTTTTCTTCTTTACAAGTGATATAAAAATGACATATCCTTCCACCAGGCATCTGCTGATGTGGCCATAACATGCCCTTTATTTTACACAGGATGGTGGTATTTTATGTAAATATGCCTCCTCTAAATAATATTGTTTTTTTCATTCATTTTCCATGTGACTTTCTATATAAAATTTATTTTGAAATCTTGCAGTTTGTACACCTTCTGCTTTGTAGAGATAATTTTTCATCAGTCATCTCATTATCTCAATGTAATACCTCTATTATAATGCTGGAGGCAGATAACACATAATCACACCATTTACTATAGATGATAGACACAGTTTAGCACCTTCCCCTGTACCTTCACAGTGACCTCTGCAAATTTCACAGAGCATGCCCACACTTTCTAATACAAGTCAATGAGTTGTTTCTTACTGAGGTTTCGCATGCCCTTGTGTCTGTTATAAAGCAAATTTCAGCAGCTGCTATTAATATGCTTTTCAGAATCACGTAAAGAAAATAGTTAAAAATATATATTTGAAAATAAAAACAGATTGGAAAACAGAGTTTCAAAGAATATAAAAAGTGATATATTCCAATAAATAGTAATCCGTGAAATAAAATTCAGTGCAATAATTTAGAGTTGCAATGTATTGAAAAGAAAACCAGAAGTCTATATTATATGAAACTGCTTACAGGAAATTCACATGTCCGTCTACTTAAAGAGGACAGCAACCATCAAATCACATCCATTTTAAAGGCTGTGTAAACCTTTGAAAGACATTTTTTTAATATAAAGGTCAGTCAGTATGATTGGTGCAACTTTATAAATAGTTATTTTTTAATATTATTTTTACTTTTTGAGATACAGCTGGTCTGTGTGCCCTACACAGAGCAGCTGTATCGTTCTCTATGATCTGAATCCATTAGTCCTGCGGACCTGACGGGTTCAGTGTTAGCGGCTCCTGCGTGTCTCTAGCACGTGGGATCCACCTGTAATCTATCACATCGAAGTTATGAACGTAGATGTGATGGATAGATAGATGATAGATAGTGTGCAAAGCTTTGTGAATAGGAATTACTGAAGCTTGTCTTTTATCCATTTAAGTGCGTATTGGACATGATATTTTTTGCATTTTTTTTTTTACTAAGTATTGCAAAGAATTGTTTTTGTTCTGTATTAATTATTTTGTTCAACACACTTCACGGAACAGAGTTGCTTATTTGACTGAAATAAATGTTAGCTTATTTTTATAACACAATAAGTATAGAAAACTATGTTTATCAACATAAATTGTAGATTAGAAAATGAAAAGCAGATATATACCTTTCTCGTTTCGCTTCTAACACATTTTCAATGAACCAGCAGTTCTTTCTCTGACAAGAAAACACACTTTGAAAAGTAACAGTGGACCTAGTCAGCAGACCTGTCATTTCATCACTGAACCTTCATAACATTATCCAGAAATCCCAGAATACTGCTTACAAGATCTACTATTAAAATAGAATTTGTGGGAAAACTGTCAATATTGTATGTAGAACTTTCTGAAATAGTCATTATTTTCTCTGTATTTAAATTACAGCAATTTGAAGGGTATCTTCAAGGAAATCAAAATGTATGCAGCAGCCATTATTTTCCCCAAGAGAGCTGGGCAGTAATAATCATTAAAATAATCATTAAAATCTTAATTTCATCTGGTATCAGGACTTACCATCTATCCACTGTGGACATGACATCTAAAGAAGGTGTAAGCAGTATATCTGCAAGTAGCCAAATGATTGCAGGTTGGATTTTTTTTTTTTTGTCATGTAGCACTGCAACAAAATCATTTGTATAGTTTATTCTCCATTAAGTTACAATTAGTGGTATTTCCTAATTATTTCAATTTGCTGTGTAATTGAATTCCGTCTCTGAGGAGGATATTGTATTAAGTTCTTGAAGCTTATAAGATATAGAATGCAGAGACTATTTTGCTATGACTACTTGTATTTTATACACTGCAGTACTCAAAACAATGTTAACTAAAGGGCACACACTCATATAATAGAGGACATTTTACATATAATAAAATACATCTTTATTTTAATATATTGAATGCAAATTTAAATAATAGCAAGGCAAGAATTCCCACTGGGACCAATTTAACAGTAATCTATGGGTCAAAATAGTTTTTTTTTTAACAAAAGTGTTCAAACTCAAGAAAACTTAAATCTATTCATAAATTCAAAACTTTAAATTAATCATTTATATGTCATAGAATAAATTGATGAATTGTGTTTGGTTGAAGTCTTTTTTAAGAAAAAAATGCATAGGAAATTCCTGGCAGCACCATGGACAAAATGTTCTACGAACATAATCGCTACTGGATGATCCATGTTTATTAGAATCTTACACATAATATTTTATGAAACATGCATTGTATCAAAATCACAAAAATAAATAATTATTTTGTCTTCTTCATTGCCAAACTTTCACCTCCTTTTGGCTTTAGGGTTTTTCCAGATTCCATTCTTTCTTTGTGTTGGTTTGTTTGTGGTTTTTTTTTTGTGCAAAATAATAATAATAATAATAATAATAATTATTATACATTTCTGTTTTGGACAGCAGTTTGGAACATCATTTTTGCACAATGATATAACAAAATATTACCAATATGCACTGTAAATTAAGAGCATACTTTAACAGCTATATATATATATATATATATATATATATATATATGTATATATATATATATATATATATATATAAATATATATATATAAATGTATATATATTTACTGTATATATATATATATATCTGTGTGTGTGTGTATATATATATATATATACATATATATATATATATATATATATATATATATACATATATATATATATATATATATATAGATAGATATAGATATAGATATATAGATATAGATATATATCTATATATATACACAAATAAAATGACTTAAAATTAGAGAAATGTTTTACAGAAGGTGTGCAAACAATAAAAAAAATTTTGGTTAGCTGCATTGTTTAGTGTTCTTTAACATTTCTGTGTGGATTGCAAAATATATCTTTTTTGCAACTTGTTTTTAAATATATTTAAATTGCTGTAAAGGTTTTACATATTTCTTTAATAATATATTAACATTTTAAAGTTTGTCATGATTTATGATATACATAAGACGGATTAATGTTTAGTTTCTTAATACTAAATATTTCAACACATGAATTTTTGGAAAATAAATTTGTTATCTATGTTATTCATAACATTCTAATAATTTTATAAATATTTTAGTTATTCTTAACAGTTATGATTTTTGAGTTTGTCGCCAAGCATCTTGTTATTGTTGGTGAAATGTTGATGTTTTAAAGAGAATGTACAGTTTGTATAGCAGCGTTTCCCTTGGAGAGAAGCTGGTTTCATTGTTCTGTTGCTGGGACCCCTATGATCAGCTGTAAGAAGGAACCAATACGTAATTTCTTGACTAAATTGAGAGCTATAGTAGCTCTGCATTCTTTCTGCAATACTGATTCTAAAAAAATATTGGCTTATACTACATGATACGTATTGGAAACAATGGGCATCAATTATTTTCAATAAATGATAGAGTTCCTATAGTGACAAGAGCTGTACAATATACATGCCATCAAAAATATTCCCTAACAGGGCATATAACAAAGAGTTGTCTAAACTAGACCACCTTTTTAAGCTTTTTCATATATATTACTTATACACCACTGATTTCCATAACTTTATCCTTACGTAAAACAAATAAGGCTACATTCACACGAGCGTATCAGATTCACGCGCGTGAAAAACGCACATCAATCTGGTCCTTGTGTGTTGCGTTATGTATCAGTTTGCTTTGCAAGTGGCATGCGTTTTTCATGCATTTGCAAAGCACTTTTTTTTTTTTTCAATGGAATTGATGTGCAAATCACACACAGCACACGGATGTGCATCCGTGTGCTGTGCGTGATTTTCTCACACCCATTGACTTCAAGGGTAGGTGCGTGAAAAACCAATATAGGACATGCAGTGAGTTTCATGCAACGGACTCACACTGCGTGAAAACTCCTGCATGTGTGAATGGCCCCATTGAAATCAATGGGTCAACGTGCTGTGCTTGATTTTCACACACAGCACACAGACGAGTTTTACGCTCATCTGAATGAGTCCTATGGGCACGGCCAGACGTTTCGAAATTGCTGTGTAATTCCGCTACGGACAGTCCGCTGTGGAATTCTCCAGCGGACGTTTTTTACATTTGTTTCAATAAATTTTTAGGCAAATTAGTTCAGACATTGCGGAAAACTCCGCTGCGGACCATAGGCTGTGGTGCGGAATTTTCCCTCCGCAGTATGCACTGTCTGTTGCGGAGAAGAAGCGGCATTTCACTGCGGATTACAGCCTTTGCAATGCAAAAACTGAAATCTGTGGCAAGTCCGCTGTCTTTTCTGCAACGTCTGAATTACCTGCCAAATATGTAAATGTTGGTGCAGATTCGTTGCGTAATTGCCCCAAACCTGCACCATTTGCAGCGGAAAAACTCTGCCACGTCTGCCCGTGCCCTAAGAGTTATCCGAATTTTGAAGTTGATCATTTACATCTCGGACCGTAAAGGCCATTTTACACGGGCCAATGATTGGTTGAAAGATCGCTCGTATGAACGCTTGCTCTAGACCATTGCCCTTTGTAAACAGGGCAGTGATTCCCCGATGCAGAAGCAAATGCTCATTCATTGGCTAAATGTATCTTTTATGCAAACCAATAAATGGTCGCTGGTTAGTAGCACATCTCGTTGTGTAAACATAACATGATGCAAAGGCATGGGGACAAACAATTATAGTAATGATTGTCTGATTGACGTGCTGTATCGGTGGTCGGGGCTGATTTTCAGTCTACTTTAATTTAACTTAGCACATACGCCTTATAGGGCCAATGTTACTAGTGTTGTCAGAAATTGGAAAATAATGTCTGGGCCAGCTTTTCGGCTCAGATGCATCTCACTTTAGAAATACAGAAATGTGCTGTCTGTAGCCCTAGATTTGTTTCAATAAAAGCCACTGCAGCATACAGATATAGCAATCCTTATCTTAACTCTGGTAACTTCTTGCAGTGTAATAACTTATCACATAAGCCATTGTTTAAGCCAAGTTAAAGTTTCTTGTCACCGTGTATACAAGTTAAAGATTGTTACATCTGTACTGACTTTTAGCTACCTACTGTGACCATGCTTCCAGGAAAGAAAATGTTGGAATTCCACTTTTTGTGGTGGTTGTGTGCTGAGGCCTACCACCTGACAAGTCTGCATCCCACCATCTTCTTAGCCTTCTCCAAGCTTTACTGCATGAAGCAGTTCTATGGCTTCTTACCTGGGCTGCTCCATTCTCCTTCAGATGGGTGTATGAAGCAGTGGCAGTTCTTTAACTACGTAACAGGAGGTTCTGACCTCCACCTGCCGCTTCTGTTTTTTGTGGTACCCTCTCACTGCATGGTCTTGCAGCTCTCCATTCACACGTTGTTTCGGCCAGCTTGTACCAACTGCTGGACCCCAGAATCCCAGTGCCTGTTGAAAGTGACTGTGGGTCAACTTCCCTCCCACATTTCAGACTCTGGAGGGTCTGCTTAGATACTATCCTACCATCTCCCATTGCCATAAGGACCTCATGCTGCACGATCTGGGTACCTCCGAGAAATATCTCTGGGTCTGGGTTTACTGCAAGCCGCATGTTACAACTTTACTCAAGCAGTTTGGATTGAGTCGGGTATACACTCATATAATAGAGCACATTTTATACATATTAAAACACATTTATTTTAGTATGCTAAATGCAAATTTAAAGAATAGCAAGTCAAAAATTCCTACTGGGATCAATTTGATAGTAATCTATGGGTAAAAATATTTGTTTTTAAAAAGTGTGCAAAACAAGAAAGAAAACTTAAATATAATAATAAATTCTAACTTTAAATTTATCTGGACTGAGGCAGCTCTTCTTCCGATACCTAGTACTGTGTTCTATAGACACTGGCTAGACCAACTTTCTTTTGCTAAGATACAGTTTGCCTTTGGATTTGGCCCTTGGCCATGTTACTTAGACTATTCTCATGCTAAATGCAATACCGATGGTCATCAAAGATGAGCAAATTTACCGAAATTAGTTTTGGTATGAATAAATTTGCTAGTGCCGCGATTGCCCTGTCTGACTCTGATGTCTTTTAGTACTGTATCCAAGTATACCATATCACCTGGTCCAGTAGCACCGCATTCTTGCCGTCCTCCTAAAATTACGTAGTTTTGTTCCATGTGACCACTGAAGCCAATCACAGGCTCCAGCGGCCACATGGGACAAAACAACGTCATCTCGGGAGGCCAGCAGGGACATGTCACTACGGGAGACCATGGGAGGTGGTGAGTATGGTATTTTTTAAATCTCCCATTCTCCCCT
Organism: Rhinoderma darwinii; assembly: GCF_050947455.1. NCBI lineage: Eukaryota > Metazoa > Chordata > Amphibia > Anura > Rhinodermatidae > Rhinoderma > Rhinoderma darwinii. Next base: position 212,722,806 of record NC_134690.1, on the reverse strand, counting down.
CTCTTTTTTTACCTAATCTGTAAAATGGCGGCCAGCCAGGTATTTCGGTTAGTCCCATTGCCACAGGTGTATAAAATTAAAAACCCAGCCATGAAGTCTGCGTTTACAAACATTTGTGAAAGAGTGGGTCGTTCTAAAGAGCTCACTGAATTCGAGCATAGTTCTGTAATAAGATGCCACCGTTGCAACAAGTTAGTTCATAAAATTTCTTCCCTCCTAGATATTCCACGATCAACTGTAAGTGGTATTATTGCAAAGTGGAAGCATTTAGGAAACATAGCAACTCAGCCATGAAGTTGTAGACCATGTAAAGTTATAGAGTGGGGACGCCGAGTGCTGAGGCGCATAGTACATAAAGGTCGCCAACACTCTGCTGACTAAATAACTGCAGAGTTCCAAACCTCCTCCGGTATTAACATCAGCACCAAAACTGAGCTTGATCGCAACGTTTTCCATGGCCGAGAAGCTACATGCAAGACTTACATCACCAAGCACAATACCAAGTGTCGGATGGAGTGGTGTAATGCACGCCGCCACTGTACCCTGGAGCAGTGGAAACGTGTTCTGCGGAGTGACAAATCACGCTGCTCTATCTGGCAGTCTGATGGATGAGTCTGGATTTGGCGATAACCAGGAGACCGTTACCTGCCTGACTGCATTGTGCCAACTGTAAAGTTTGGTGGTGGAGGGATAATGTTATGGGGTTGTTTTTCAGGGGATGGCCACTTAGTTCCAGTGAAGGGGAAACTTAAAGCTTCAGCATTCCAAGGCGTTTTGGACAATGGTATGCTGGCAACTTTGTGGGAACAGTTTGGGGAATCCCCTTTTCTATTCCAGCATGACTATGTCCCAGTGCACAAAGCAAGGTAAAGGTATGGTTGGGTGAGTTTGGTGTGGAAAAACTTGACTGGCCCCCACAGAGCCCTGACCTCAACTCCATTGAACACCTTTGGGATAAACTACAACAAAGATCGCCAGCCAGGCCCGCACATCCAACATCAATGTCTGACCTCAGAAATTCTCTTCTGGATAAATGGGCAAGAATTCCCACAGACACACTCCAAAACTTGTAGAAATCCTTCCCAGAATAGTGAAAGCTGTTTTAGCAGCAAAGTGGAGACTAACTCCATATGAAAGCCTATGGAATTAGAATGGGATGACATAATGACATAAAGGCTCCTGGAGGTGTAATGAATAGGTGTCCCTACATATACACACACACACACACACACACACACACACACACACACACACACACACACACATATATATTATAATATATAAATTATACATTTTATCTCAGAGAATAACAATCCTTTTTTCTTTTCTTTACTGAAGGGTTGACATTTTGATGTAAAGTACATTATGTAAAACACACCATAGCCAAACATTATGATATATTGAGTTTAATATGCATTTTTACATTTACATTCCTCTAAGGCCCAACAGAGATGAGAAGCAAAGACATCAATGAAATAACAGTTAAAAATGTTAACGATTTCAGAGCTATCTAAAAAAAATATATAAAAGTGTCAAAGCAAGGTTAAAGCAAAACTTCTAGTTATGTATGAAATTTCTGTCCTTGAACCAGAAGTGCTTATTACTGAAGAGGCAGGAGCACGAGCAATGTGAGGTAAAAGAAATAGCTATCAATCTACCAATTAAAGTGTTCCTCCTGTTTAGAAAAAAAAACATTAGGGTCATTAATGCATCCACTCTAGGACCCTCAAATGCAAGTTTCCAAGGCATTCTGCACACTGTACACAAAAGGAGATAAAACAGTGGCTGCATGTTACTGGGCAGTAGAAGTTTCCATGCTGCAGTTCTCTGCACAGTGGGTGGCCGGGAGTGCTGATGTGCAGATACAAGTAGTAAAGGGGCCCCAGCATTATACCAGACCCTTTATTATGATCCATATGCCCATACTTTATGCAATGGAATTAACCTATTAAAGATCTATAGTGTACAGAGAACCTTGGAAAATTGCATTTGGAGGACCAGAGGGAAAAAAAAAATAACAACCCAGTTATGTTACATGACCCTAGTACGTCTATTTTTCTAATTATAAACATTCGGCCATATTTTTTTTGAAATACAGATGTGTGCTATAAAACGAATCTAAAATAAAAATTAAAAAAAAAAAACAACACGATTTCACGATATTCTGTCACAAGATGTCTATGCTATATGTGTGTATGTGTGGCCACCCAGTGGTTGTGATGTGAATTGCAACCTGTCAAGGGTTTTGGTAGCATGTCAGTTTAATTAGAAATTGGAGTCATTAAGCAAATTCAAGCAAAGATAAAGGTAGACACATCTGTATAATGTACAGGTCTTTATCTATATGCTAAAAAGCTCTATTCTACTACATTGTCTTGACTGGAGGCAGTAGTCTCTTTAATCTACACGTTTCCCTGTGTTGGGAGTTACTGGTGAAAGGAGATATAAGTTCAGACCAGTTGTAAAGGATGAAGGCCAATATGTCAAGTATAGCTATATTCAGACTTGTGTTAGTTCTTTTCCATCAGGTTTCTCTTGCTTTTTCACAGAAAAGTGTAGCACGCTGCATTATTCTATCCAATAACAAAAAGGGTACCAGACAGAAACCTGACAGACCCATTATAAGGCAATGAAGGTAAAGAAAAACAGGTTCTAATGGATTACAACATTTGTGATGAATAAGAAATTATAATAGATCTGCCAAATATATCATGGATCCTGTCGAAACAGATGCCATGATGCCACTATGAATAGAGCCTTACTTTAATAAACTGAGTGGATGACTGGCTATTACCTCCAATCTTTAATGTAATTTTGAATATGTGTTACTTGTGTTCTATACTGAGTTACTGCAATGAATTGAGAGGAATGCTGAAAAATGTAGTACATTTTCCAGTTTTGCACAAATATTACTTTAAATTTTTTATGTATACATTAGAAAAAGATGACAGGACTGAAGTACATGGTGTGCTTTATCTTTCCGACATGGCTGGTTGTAATGAGGGCTAGGATGAGCCAGAAAAGCCACACTGCAGTTAGCCATCTGACTCTGTGTTCTCGCAGCTGGACATACAGTGAAGGAAATAAGTATTTGATCCCTTGCTGATTTTGTAAGTTTGCCCACTGTCAAAAACATGAACAGTCTAGAATTTTTAGGCTAGGTTAATTTTACCAGTGAGAGCTAGATTATATTTAAAAAAAAAAAACAGAAAATCACATAGTCAAAATTATATATATTTATTTACATTGTGCACAGAGAAATAAGCATTTGATCCCTTTGGCAAACAAGACTTAATACTTGGTGGCAAAACCCTTGTTGGCAAGCACAGCAGTCAGACGTTTTTTGTAGTTCATGATGAGGTTTGCACACATGTTAGATGGAATTTGGCCCACTCCTCTTTGCAGATCATATGTAAATCATTACGATTTCGAGGCTGTCGCTTGGCAACTCGGATCTTCAGCTCCCTCCATAAGTTTTCGATGGGATTAAGTTCTGGAGACTGGCTAGGCCACTCCATGACCTTAATGTGCTTCTTTTTGAGCCACTCCTTTGTTGCCTTGGCTGTATGTTTCGGGTCATTGTCGTGCTGAAAGACCCAGCCACGAGCCATTTTTAATGTCCTGGTGGAGGGAAGGAGGTTGTCACTCAGGATTTGACGGTACATGGCTCCATCCATTCTCCCATTGATGCAGTGAAGTAGTCATGTGCCCTTAGCAGAGAAACACCCCCAAAACATAATGTTTCCACCTCCATGCTTGACAGTGGGGACGGTGTTCTTTGAGTCATAGGCAGCATTTCTCTTCCTCCAAACACGGCGAGTTGAGTTAATGCCAAAGAGCTCAATTTTAGTCTCATCTGACCACAGCACCTTCTCCCAATCACTCTTAGAATCATCCAGATGTTCATTTGCAAACTTCAGATGGGCCTGTACATGTGCCTTCTTGAGCAGGGGGACCTTGCGGGCACTGCAGGATTTTAATCCATTACGGCATAATGTGTTACCAATGGTTTTCTTGGTGACTGTGGTCCCAGCTGCCTTGAGATCATTAACAAGTTCCCCCCGTGTAGTTTTCGGCTGAGCTCTCACCTTCCTCAGGATCAAGGATACCCCACGAGGTGAGATTTTGCATGGAGCCCCAGATCGATGTCGATTGACAGTCATTTTGTATGTCTTCCATTTTCTTACTATTGCACCAACAGTTGTCTCCTTCTCACCCAGCGTCTTACTTATGGTTTTGTAGCCCATTCCAGACTTGTGCAGGTCTATGATCTTGTCCCTGACATCCTTAGAAAGCTCTTTGGTCTTGCCCATGTTGTAGAGGTTAGAGTCAGACTGATTAATTGAGTCTGTGGACAGGAGTCTTTTATACAGGTGACCATGTAAGAAAGCTGTCTTTAATGCAGGCACCAAGTTGATTTGGAGCGTGTAACTGGTCTGGAGGAGGCTGAACTCTTAATGGTTGGTAGGGGATCAAATACTTATTTCTCTGTGCACAATGCAAATAAATATATATCATTTTGACTATGTGATTTTCTGTTTTTTTTTTTTTTTTTTATAATCTATCTCTCACTGGTAAAATTAACCTAGCCTAAAAATTCTAGACTGTTCATGACTTTGACAGTGGGCAAACTTACAAAATCAGCAAGGGATCAAATACTTATTTCCTTCACTGTATGTCAGATGTTATGTGACCAATGAGTCTATTGTGTTAAAATAATTCTTTCTACCATAAGTTGAGCAACCAACCAAAAGAAAAAGTATAATCAAATATGAGAAACTGTCTAAGGCCTTTTTTTCTTTTTTACAAGTTTATAGGAAAGAGGCACACAGGAGCCACTGTCAGCCGAGCCATCTGTTCAGCTCACTGAGGGATCCGGCTTAAGCTATGTTCACAACCGTAAATGCACAGAAAACGGCTGAAAATATGGAGGCTGAACGCCTCCAAACTTCTGCCCATTGATTTCAATGGGAAAAACTGCGTTTCGTTCCCACGAGGCGTTTTTTACGAGGTGGTTAGTAAAAACGGCGCGTAAAAAAAAAGCCCCGTAAAAATGTCACTTCTTGAGCTGTTTTTGGAGCCGATTTTCATTGGGTCAGTAGAAAAACAATTCCAAAAATGGGCGTAAAAAAACGCATCATAAAACGCATGATACATAAAAAAACGGCTGAAAATCAGAGGCTGTTTTACCTTGAAAACAGCTCCGTATTTTACAGCCGTTTTTTGTTTAGCATGTGAACATACCCTTACAGTGACATGCTGCAGCTTCTATGTACAGTGGATACATAGAAGCTGCAGAACAGAAACAAAGGGCGTTTTTTACTAAAATAATATTAGAAAAGTGCTTATTTTCCCAAAATACATACCGTATTTTTCAGACTATAAGACGCACCTCACCATAAAACGCACCCAGGTTTTAGACAACAGAAAATAGGAAAAAAATTATTTGTTAAAAAATAATTTATTCTGTTTCACCAAATTCTGAGAGCCAAAACTTTTTTTAGATTTCTTTTATCGATTGAACTGTGTGAGGGCTTATTTTGTTGCGGGACGAAATTATTTTACTTTTTACATTGTGCTTGGGGAAAAATGGGAAAATACTTTTTTTTATTTTTTTTACACTCCTAAAAATGTATCTAATTTATTTTTATTTTTTTTACACATTTTATTAATTCCCCTAGGGGATTTGAAGCAGTGGCCACTTGGTTACATGCGGAGTTACTGAAACAGCGTAACTACGCTGTTTCCCTAACTCCCATAGTAGTGAATGGCAGTTACGGAAGCAGAGTAGCATGCGAGCTACGCTGTTTCTGTAACTACTGTTGAATTCTACTGTTCAGTTCTATGGGAGTTACGGAAACAGCGTAGCTCCGCGAGTTACGCTGTTTCAGTAACTCCACATGTAATCAAGTGGCCGGGAGAGCACAGAAAGCTAGAACGGGGTTTAGGGGCCCCGTTCTAGAGATCCCAGCAGAAAAAAATGGGACATAGATAACTTCAAAACCACAAAAAAGGCCATACTTACTAAGTGGGTGGGTGAAAACCCGTTCCCAGCAGGACGCAGACAGGTCAAAAAATTCTGCAGAAGGAGTGTGCATTAAATAGTGATAGCCACTCCCAGTGTCGGAACTGTGTGATAATGTAATAAAAAATAAATGCGTTCTAGAGATAGGTGCGGGTCCCAGAGGTGGGACCTGCATCTATCTGACATTTATGACATATCCTGTGGATATGTCATAAATGTCCTTCATAGAAAAACCCCTATAATTGCCACGGTCGCTATTGACCACGGCATTTAACTAGTTAAAGGGGTTTGCCATAAAACACATGTATCCCCTATCCACAGAATAGGGGCTACATGTGAGATCGCTGGGGGTCCAACCGCTGGGATCCCCAGCAATAAGGAGAACAGGGGACCGAAAGTCACCCAAAGCGCTACATGAGAAGCCTGGACTTCCGGGTTCTGTGTCCGTCTTATCTGTTCCGCAGCTCCATAGAGATCAATGGAGAGCCGCTCGCACATGCGCAGAAGAATCCCATTGATGCCTATGAAGCTGCCAGACACAGAACGCGGAAGTCACAGCTTCTCATGCAGCGCTCTTGGTAACTTTCGGTCCCCGTTCTCCTTATCGATCACACATGTATCCCTTATCATGTGTTTTATGGCACAAGCCCCTTAAACGGCCAGGAACAGCGAAATTGCTGTTCCTGGCCATTATAGCAGCGTGTCAGATGCTGACACCTGCAGTGTATGGAGCTAGCTCAGCGCGTGAGCCCGCTCCATACATCACCCCACTCCAGCTCTATGATGTGCTTGCACGCCATTGGTCGGGAAGGGGTTAAGTAATAAAGCGGTCATGGCGCCCGGCGATGCCGGGACCCTAGACTGCAGACTATAAGACGCAGGGACTTTTTAGCAAGATTTATTTTTGCTAAAAACTGTGTCTTATAGTCCGAAACATATGGTATATTGCATAAAAAATGGCATTAAAGGTTTCCATAGTCTTTACGCTTAATATTTGTACATGTTCTCTGACTGTATATGGTAAAAAGGTTTTGTGCTTTTATTATTCACTGTTACTGTATGGTTTCTACATTATAGCAGTTTGCAGCTTTTATCTTCACAATGCTCTTTTTTGGAATATATCAGTAATTCAGTATGTTAGATAACTTTCTATACACTTGTATCAGTTGTAAGCCGCACCCAGTAACGCTCCAGCAAAGTTCATCTAAGGAGAAAAAAGTAATAGTATTTAGAAATATGGCTTAAATAACATTTTCAAAAAATCTTTGTTTTACATTCTACAATCTTCAAGTATGCTAATCACTCGTGTTCTTATGGAGTTTTAACAATGTACAGTAACATTATTCAATAAAAATTTTAGTTTATATATCTGAGAAAAAACAATTGTTTTAAAGATGTTTGAGAATAGAATCTCAGAGGTTTCTATTTCTTAACAATACCCTTTGCTTTAAGAATTCTCCCCCTAAGCGCCATTAAGGGAAACTCCGGTGAAAACCAACACTTCTCATTTGAATCTCTAACTGCAAACTTGATGTCTGATCTTGATGTTGTTTTCTATGGCTTTTGTATAATAAAACATCTGATAGAATCTTTTTGGGCTATTGCATATTAATAATCCATGCATGTACTGACAAGAACAGATCTCCATCATCATATGTGATCTGCTGTTGTCACCAAGAACATACACAGGCTACTTACCTCCCTGAAGAAGAATTGTATTCTCTCAAAACTGTGACTAAATGCCAAAAAATGATACTTTATTCTATAAATATGGCAAGACGCATAAAGTTGGTGCTGTCAGTTGCTAAGACGCTATGTAAGTTAGGGCCTGTTCACATCAGCGTTCGCTTTCTGTTGAGGGGTTCCGTCGGCTGCAGTCGACGACGCTATTGATTCCGTCGAGAAAACGGAAACCTGCCGGAACGGTGTCAGACGGACACCGTTAGCAGTGTTTCCGTCACCATTGATATCAATGGTGATGCAAACGGAAGCTGTGGTTTCCGTTTGACTTTCCATTGTGGGGTTCCGTGACGGAAACCTCCGACGGAACCCCTTCCATGGAAAGCGAACGCCAATGTGAACAGGCCCTTAACTCTTTGTTTTTGCAGTCAAGGGTTAGGAAGGGAATAAGGGGTTCAGTACTGAGAGTGTTCAGTAAACTTTTTTCATATGTACCTGTAAGAATAGGTAAAATTATGGATAACCCTGTTGCATAGCAGCTATAGAAAGGCACAAAGATAATATCAATAAAGTACTAAATTCCATTCCATAACATATTCATTCAGATTACATTGGTGAATATCCATCCAATTGTGCAAGAACACAAATGTTGATGCTTTGATGAAAGGAAATTATTGACTTAATGGAAACTAAACATGATTTTCATATCTTTAAAGAGTTTAGATACAGGGCCCTAGCAGACAGTAATCTTATACTGTATAAGATTTCTGTCTGCTGGGGCCCATGATGACAACATTTTTTTAATTTCAATAAAATTGTTAACGAGGATTGTGTGGGGGTTTTTTCCAATAAAATATTTTTTTTATGTCTTTGTATTTTTTTTAAACTTTATTACTACCACCTTAGTATTGGCCGCTGGCTGATTGACAGCATCCATTACTAAGGTGGGGCTTAGTGTTAGCTGGTGCAGAGGCTAACAATAACCCCCATTATTAACCTGGTACACATTGCCACCAGGGGTACCAGGAAGAGCCGGGTGCGATACAGTACCCGACTATCTGTAGTGATTGTCGGGCACTGGGCCAGCTGAAGGCTGGTATTATTAGGCTGGGAAAGTCTAAAAACAGTGGGCCTCCTCCCACCCCTGGTAATGCTAGCCTGCTGTTTCTATGTTGTATTTGGCTGTTTATGAAAAATGGGGAGACCACACGTCATTTAAAAAAAAAAAAAATAATAATTGGAAAGGACTATGAACGCTGCTAATTAGCCAGGTGGTAGAAATAAACACAATCCTTGTTAACCATTTTATTGAGAATAAAAAAAACGGCATCATCGAAGTAGTCCTCGAATCCGAAGTAGTCCAACAACCGAACCTGTAAAAAAACACAAACACAAAAAAATTTGTAACAAATAAAAAAGCAAAGCAATTATTATACTTACTTTTACAGGGTCCAGCGCTGGTGCCACAATGTCAGCAAGCTGGGCCCTATATCTGAGCCTATCAGTCTGCTGAGTGTCATGTCCATGGCCACGGGCCGTCAGGCTCACTCACCTCTTGACGGCCACAGCCATGGGTCTGCGAGCACTGGCCCCAGTCTCCTCCTTAGGAGACGCCAGCGCTCACTTCCGCTTACCTCGGCCGGGTCCTGTAATGTAAAATTAGCCAATGAGTACCCTGGATTATAAGAAGGGCTCAGCCCCTTCCTCCCATGCCTGAGTGTTGTTGTCGTACCTAAAGTTTGACTATGCAAATGGTCTCCTAGTGTTTTCCAGTTCCCAGTGTTTCCCGTACCTGGATGCTATATCCCGTGCTATCCTGGTCAAGTGCCGCACTGAGCTGTAGTCGTGCTGTGCTGCATACCACGTCTGTCCTGCTACACCACGCCTAACGTCTGCCTGTGGTCTAGTCCCAGCCGAGCCTGCCTTGCTATTGTCCGAGCTGCCACAGGTATGCTATACGAACTATAGACTGTGACCTGCGCACTGTTGGCCAGCTGCCATACCGTCAAGGCAGTAAGGTCCAGTGTGTCCACGAACCCTAGGTGACAGAACGCTTAGGCCATGGTCCCCGCTGGTCGATTCAAGACAAAGATGACGTCATAAGAGATGCGGACGAATATTCTAGACCTCCGGTCTCGACAGGATCAACTCCTCCAGGCCTTGAACATTATTGCACATCGGCAGGAGGCGCTAGCTGCCGTTCCTCCTACTACACCTCCTGGCAGTGTTGATCCTCAGATGACACCTCCTGGCAGTGTTGATCCCTGTTTTCTCTGCCACTTCCTGACCGCTATGAAGGAGACTCAGGTACCTGTCATGGATTTTTGAACCAGTGCCAGATCCACTTCAGTTTGTATGCAAGTGCATTTTCGCCTAATGGCGTGGGGTCGCTTTCATCATCTCTCTCCTCACTGGCAAGGCTCTCGCATGGCCGAATCCTATCTGGGAGAGACAAGGACAAGAGACTCGTGACTTCCAGGGCTTCCGCCGGACATTTCACACTGTGTTTGAGGAGCCTGGACGAGTCTCATCTGCTGCGGCTTCCTTGCTAAACCTACGCCAAGGAGACACCTCCGTGGGAGAGTACGCCATTTACTTCCACACCCTGGCGTGAGAACTGTCCTGGAACAATGAGGCCCTGGGGGCTACATTCTGGCAGGGACTGTCCCCTAAGATTAAGGACGAACTTGTCGCTCGAGATCTACCGTCTACCCTGGATGACTTCATCCTTCTGTCCGCCCGGATTGATATAAGGATCCGAGAATGGCTCCAAGAAGCTTGTCGGGACTGAGTTCGGTCCCATCCTTGCAGCAACCTCTGCTTTCCTCAGATGCTGATCCTCCTAAGGAGTCTGTGAGGATGGACCAGTGTAAGCTATCTACCCAGGAGAGACAACGCAGACGAACTTCGGGACTCTGTCTATATTGCGGCCTCGGAGGTCATCTTGTGCCTCTGTGTCCCAAAAAGCCCCAAAGCCTAGGGTTGGTAGGAGAGACAACCTTGGGTAAAGAAGGACTTCTGTCTAAATTGTCCATACCCGTGACCATAGTGTCCGGCGAGAAAACGCATCGGGTCTCTGCGTATCTGGACTCTGGATCCGCTGCTAATTTCATTTGTAGAGACCTGTTCAATTACCCACCACCACTGTGGAGAGGCCGTTGATGGTTGCATCGGTAGATGGACTACCTCTGCCAGACCCAGTTATAGTGACCAAGCCGCTGAGGCTACAAGTGGGAGCTCTCCACTCTGAGCTGCTATCGTTTTTTGTCTTGTCCAAGGCCGTTAACCACGTGCTGCTTGGTCTGCCTTGGCTCCGACTACATGCCCCAGTCCTGGACTGGAACTCTGGAGCAGTTCTCCAGTGGGGCCCCGAGTGTCACAACCGTTGCCTAGGACAGATTAGTTCGGCTCAGCCTCTTCTGCCTCAGTCATCGGCAGGATTGCCTAGTCAGTATGCTGCATTTTCGGACATCTTCAGCAAGAAGGAGACGCTGCCCCCACACCGGGCGTATGACTGTCCTATGAAGCTGATTCCTAGTGCATCCTTTCCCCCGGGAAGGGTATAGCCTCTCTCCTTACCAGAGACTCTGTCCATGTCTGCCTATGTTAAAGAGAACTTGGAGCGGGGCTTCATACGGAAGTCTACCTCCCCGGCAGGAGCCGGGTTCTTCTTCGTTAACAAAAAGAATGGTTCTCTGCGTCCCTGTATCGACTATCGGGGTCTCAACCAGATCACTGTGAAAAATGAGTATCCATTGCCATTGATCTCAGAACTATTTGATCGTATATGTGGTGTCAAGATTTTTTCTAAACTAGACCTGCCTGGGGCTTACAACCTAAACCGGATAAGCCGGGGTGACGAATGGAAGATTGCATTTAACACCCGTGACGAACACTATGAATATCTAGTAATGCCCTTCGGCCTGTGTAATGCTCACACGGCCTTCCAGGAGTTCGTTAATGACATCTTCCGTGACCTGCTCTATGTTTGTGTAGTACTCTATCTTTATGATATCTTGATTTTTTCTCGAGATCCTATGACTCATCGGAGACATGTCCGTCAAGGTTTGCTGCAGTTAAGGGAGAATCATCTGTACGCTAAGTTGGAGACGTGCGTGTTTGAGAGAGATGCTCTACCCTTCCTGGGCTACATCGTCTCGAATAGAGGTCTCAAGATGGATCCTGAAAGGTAAAGTCCGTACTGGAATGGCCACGCCCTTAAGGCTTGAGGGCCATTCAGCGCTTTCTGCGATTTGCAAATTTTTACAGCCAGTTCATCCCAAACTTCTCCTCACTGACATCTCCTATCTCTAACCTCACCAAGAAGGGCATGAACGCCAGGGTGTGGACCCCTGAGGCAGAGTCCGCATTCAATAGCCTGAAGAGTGCCTTCACATCAGCCTCTATCCTCCATCATCCAGATGTTTCTCTACAGTTCTCGTTGGAGGTGGACGCCTCCTCTGTCGGTGCTGGTGCACTTCTGTTCCTGAGAGGTTCCAAGGGCAAGTCAATTGTATGTGGATATTTTTCTAAGCTCTTCTCCTCCGCAGAATGCAACTACTCGATTGGGGATCGGGAGTTACTGGCTATCAAATTGGCAGCTCAACCCATCCTAATTTTTACGGACCACAAGAATCTCACCTATATCCAGACAGCCCAATGGCTTAATCCTCGTCAGGCCAGGTGGTCGCTGTTCTTTACCAGGTTACAGTTTGAGCTCCATTATCGCCCGGCTAACAAAAATGTGAGGGCCGATGCCTTGTCCAGGTCTTTCGAGACAGAAGACACCATGGAAATTCCACAGAACATTAGTGATCCCTCTTGCATTGTCTCTGTCAACCCCCTGCAAGTTGTGGACATTCCTCCAGGGAGGACTTTTGTGCGCCTGGCTGACAGAGGGAGAAGCCTCCGCTGCGGATACTCCTCTAGAATGGCAGGTCACGCGGGGACCCGTAAGACCCGAGATCTGATTGCCCGTCATTTCTGGGGTCCCATGCTGCCCAAAGACATTATGGACTTTGTTTCTTCCTGCTCAGTATGTGCAGCAAACAAGGTCGTTCACTCTCCACCTGCTGGCCTGATCCAGCCACTGCCTGTGCCCGATGCTCCCTGGCAGCATATAGCTATGGACTTTATCACTGACCTACCTCTCTCTGCTGGAGGCAGTACTATCTGGGTGGTGGTGGTGGATAGATTTTCGAAGATGGCCCACTTCGTTTCTCTGACCGGTCTTCCTCCTGCTCCTCAACTGGCCAAGCTTTTCATCCAACACATCTTCCGCCGCAGCATATTGTGTCTGATTGGGGGGTTCAGTTCACCTCGAAGTTCTAGATAGACCTCTGCGGACTCCTAGGTGCAAAGTTGGACTTTTCCTCAGCCTACCATCCTCAGTCGAATGGTCAGGTCGAGAGGATCAATCAGATCTTGCAGAACTACCTACGCCACTTCATCTCCAAGCAGCATGATGACTGGTTGCTCCCGTGGGCTGAATTCTTATACAATAATCACACCAGCGAGTCCACAAGGAATAAAACCGTTCTTTATTGTCTTTGGCCAACATCCTCGAATTACTCTCCCGGTGCCTGATATGTCCGAGGTACCAGCAGCTGACACTGCTTTTAGGGACTTTCTGCAGATCTGGCAGCAAACTCGATCCTCCATCCTGCTGGTGGTCGTCCGCATGAAACGGAAGGCGGACACAAGGAGAAGAGAACCTCCTCAATTTCTCCCTGGCACGAAGGTCTGGCTGTCCTCTAGAAATATTCGACTGAGGCTGGGATCATACAAATTTGCTACTAGATTCCTCGGACCCTTCGAGATTCAACAGCAGATCAACCCTGTCGTCTACAAGCTTCGGCTGCCTCCTACCCTCAAGATACCCAACTCCTTCCATGTCTCCCTCCTAAAACCGGTGGTTCTGAACCGTTTTACCAAGACTCCTAGCCCTGCGGTTGCCTCCAGCGGTCCTTCAGACACCTTCAAGGTTAAGGAGATCTTGGACACCAGGAAAGTAAAAGGAAAGACATTTTATTTGGTGGATTGGAGTGGGTTTGGTCCTGAAGAGAGGTCCTGGGAGCCAGAGGAGAACCTCAATGCTCCTACCCTTCTGAAGAAGTTTCTCTCTCGCTCTGACCCCAAGAAGAGGGGGCGTAAGAGGGGGGATACTGTCATGTCCATGGCCGCCGGCAGTCAGGCTCACTCACCTCCTGACGGCCGCAGCCATCGGTCTGCGAGCGCTGGCCCGAGTCTCCTCCTCAGGAGACACCAGCGCTCACTTCCGCTTACCTCGGCCACGTCCTGTAGGGTGCGTGCGCACGCTCGTGCCGCTCTTAAAGGGGCAGCGCACGCACCGGACTTTAAAGTAAAATTAGCCCATGAGTACCCTGGACTATAAGAAGGGTCCAGCCCCTTCCCCCCATGCCTGAGCGTTGTTGTCGTACCCAAACTTTGTCTATGCACATGGTCTTCTAGTGTTTTCCAGTTCCCAGTGTTTCCCGTACCTGTATCCTGTATCCTGTATCCCGTGCTATCCTGGTCAAGTGCAGTGCTGAGCTGTAGTCGTGCTGTGCTGCATGGCACGCCTGTCCTGCTACACTACGCCTGACGTCTGCCTACTACCTAGTCCCGGCTGATCCTGCCTTGCTAATGTCCGAGCTGCCACAGGTACGCTATACGAACAATAGACTGTGACCTGTGCCCTGTTGGCCAGGTGCCATACCGTCAAGGATGTATGGTCCAGTGGGTCCACGAACCCTACGTGACACTGAGCCACTGTATCTAATCCGATCCGTACAAAAGTCCACCGTCCAGCAGCACCAGTGTAAAAATATGGGACTGTGCACACCTCAGGGATCCGACTAGTTCCCTATCCAATATCCAGAAGTATACAAAAGTATACTAAATAAATATATAAAAATACAGATCTTGCAAAAACATGATACAGTACCTAGTCCCAGATGCATCCGGAGTGCGGAGTCCGCGTGCATCCGTTGCGCATGCCCAAAGATGGCACTCAAACCCATTTGGCCGAACTTCCGGTTTGGGCACCATCTTTGGGCATGCGCAATGGATGCGCGCAGACGCCGCGCTCCGGAAGCATCTGGGACTAGGTACTGTATCACGTTTTGCAAGATCTGTATTTATATATATTTCTTTAGATTGGCCTCTGCCTGCTTCCGATTCAGCCTAATTGCCAATCAAGTCACTGTTTATCACTTTTATGTAATATGTGTCTATATACTGTGAATTTGTTATACATATTTATTATGACAACCATGCACTTTAAATAATTGTCTTTTGATATGGGATGTTATTCATATTTATATAACTGCTTTTTGCAAATTGTACATTAACTAGGTTTTTGCTAATTGGTGTATGTGCTTCCTACTTATACTTGACACTGTGTGTAGTGTGTAGTAGCTTGAGAAAGGTTCTGTGATGAACAGATACGTCACTCACTTGAGGTGAATAAATCCACCCTGTTTCATCTACTCTGAAGTCCCGTCCATTATTCTGTTCTATGGTCTATATATATATATATATATATATATATATATATATATATATATATATATATATATATATATATGGGTTGATATGAACAAGCATTAAACTTATTAAAATCACCCAGTGCAGAATCCGCAGAGTGCTGTCGCCGTTTATGCATACTGTATTGTTTTGCAGTTTTATGCTTCCTTGCACCTGTATACACGTTTTGTTTCATTTTGTTGGAAAGTGCTGATCAAATTTTGTTGTCTCTTATGTATTGCATATATGTTTTGATCTTGCACTCCTCCCATTCTGCCCTGTATGATTTTAATTACTTTAATGCTGGTTCCTACCATCCTCAAGCATATGTAAGCTTAGTCCCAATTATGGGTGTATGAGCAGTGTAGGGAAACTCCTTATAGAGGTTGTCTTGTCGTGGCAGATGGACTCACACAATTTGATCAAAATGTGCGCTAAAAACCTCACTATTGCAAGTAAATTCAGTAGCAATGCATATATATTTATTTATGGTGTTTAGGTAGCATTAATGTTCACAGAGTGATGTCCCCATTTTTGTATAATTCTACTATACATATATATATATATATATATATATATATATATATATATATATATATATATATATATATATAGTGGATAAAAAAAGTCTACACAAATCTGTTAAAATGTCATGTTACAAAATCAGTCCAAGATGATTAATTTCAGAACTTTTTCCACCTTTAATGTCATAATCTGTACAATTGTATTGAAAAACGAACTGAAATCTTTTAGGGTGAAACAATAAAAATAAAGAACAAAGATAACGTGGTTGCATAAATATGCACACCCTTTAACGAATACTTTGTTGAATTACCCTTTGACTTTATGACAGCATTCAGCCTTTTTGGGTAGAAGTCTATCAGCATGGCACATCTTGACTTGGCAATTATTGCCCACTCTTCCTTGCAAAAGCGCTCCAAATCTGTCAGATTTGAGGGCATCTCCTGTGTACAGCCCTCTTCGGCTCACCCCACCGATTGTCAATGGGATTCAGGTCTGGGCTCTGGCTGGGCCATGCCAAAACTTTGATCTTCTTATGGTGAAGCCATTCTTTTGTTGATTTGGAGTTTGGGCTTTGAGCAGGGGCGTAGCTAAAGGCTCATGGGCCCGGGTGCAAGTATGCAGCTTGGGCCCCCCTACCACTCCCCAACACCACCATCATCAGACCCCTGCGCGCGCCTATGCCCAGATGCCTTGCCCAACAGCCCCCATAGTATAATGCCCCCGCACAGTATAATGCTCCCATAGCTGCCCCCACACAGTATAATGCCCCATAACGTATAATGCCCCCCACAACAGCCCCACACCGTATAATGCTCCCCATACAGTATAATGCCCCCATATGTGCATAATAGAAAAATAGCATAATTACTTACCTATACCCGTTCCCACGTCGGGTAGAGGATCCTTCGCCTCCTCCGGTGTGTGCTATGAGTGACTCAGCGCAGGCAGGTGCGATGATGTCGCTACATCCCGCCTGCCTGCGTCGAGCCACTCAGGGCACAGTGAATGCTGGATCAAGGAGATGTCAGCTCCTTGCTCCAGGATTGAATGGAACCGGGACCTCGGTGAGTGACTCGCGACCCCCCGGAGGTCTTCACACAAACCCCCAGGGGGACGTGACCCACAGTGTAGGGATGTCACAATACCAAAATTTGGACTTCGATACCGATACTTCGTTTACTTTGTGAACAGTAATAAAAAAAAAAAAAGTTATTTCGTTTTCTAATGTGAGGCACGTGGTGTGATGCTGAATTTTGAATGTGCCTCACATTAATAGTAATTAACCCCATCATGTTTCTCAGTCATAATGGGTTAATGTGTGAGGTACATGATGGGGTTAATTACTATTAGGCCGGGTTTACACGAGTGTGTGCGTTTTGCGCACGCAAAAAACGCAGCGTTTTGCGTGCGCAAAAGGCACTTAACAGCTCCGTGTATCATCAGCGTATGATGCGTGGCTGCGTGATTTTCGCGCAGCCGCCATCATGACACTCCGTTTGGATGTTTGTAAACAGAAAAGCACGTGGTGCTTTTCTGTTTTCATTCATCCTTTACAGTGCTGTTGCGCGAATCACGCTTGTCCCACGGAAGTGCTTCCTTGTGACATGCGTGGTTTTCACGCACCCATTGACTTCAATGGGTGCGTGATGCGCGAACAGCGCACAAATATAGGACATGTCGTGCGTTTCACGCAGCGGACATACGCTGGGGCCGTGCTATGTCTGCACGGCCCCATAGACTAATATAGGTCCCTGCGATGCGCGTGAAAATCACGCGCGTCACACGGACGTATAACACGCTCGTGTAAATGAGCCCTGAATGTGAGGAACATGGAGGTTAAATTCATCATCGCACCTCGTGCCCCACAATAAGTGATAGAAAGCAGTTTTTATTTTATTTTTTTACAGCGCACACATCATAAATGATGCAAAAAAAATGTTGTGCAGGTTATTACGGCCGTGCCAATACTGATTATGTGTATGTTTTATGTATTGAGACTTATTTTAATGTTTATTGTAAAAAAGGTGTATGTGTATTTTTTTATTTAACATTACTTTGTTTTTACTTTATTTTTAAACTTTAATGTACTGGCATATATCCGATATATGTCAGTACATTAGCCTGTGTACTGATATTACACAGACAGTTGTTAGGACATACCTAAGTATGCCCTAACAGGAAATATGGTAAGACAGCCCTGGGGTCCTTCAATGGACCCTGGGCTGTCTGCCCATATATGGTATGACCCTCGATCGCGTCACAGGAATTCCCTGTGACGCGATCCAAGGGGAATCCCCCTTTCTCATTTTCTCCTGAATGCTGCAATCCGCTGTGATCGCAGCATTCAGGAGAATAGTGGCGGAGATGAGCGGTTTCTCTGATCTCCGCCGTTATAGAGCGGGGCTGCGGCTGTGTGATACAGCCACTGCCCCGCTCCTGACAGGAAGTGCGCTCGCGGTCAGCATGGTTCAGGCACTGAAGACAGAACATGGGGGTGTTTTGTAGCGTGCCCGCCATGTTCTGTCTTCAGTACCGCAGATCATTAGTGCAGCGCCGGCCGCATCGCAGCATCGTGACGGCGCGCACACGTCAGGACTCAGGAGCGGGGCAGTGACTGTATTACACAGCCGCAGCCCCGCTCTCATACAGTCACGTGTACTATACTGTATTGTGTTGTATTGTGCAGTTTGCGGTGGAGAGAGGAGGGGGGGCTGTGATTTAACGACCCCCCCTCTCCACCGCAAACAGCACAATACAGCACAATATATTACAAGACATTACGTTACAAGTTACAACACAACATATTACATCACAATACATTACATTCCAGAATGCAGCTTACTTGGAGTCCTCCGCACCGACTCTTCCATTCCACTGTCTGGAAGCCGTGTCCCGTGACAACACGGTCACATGGTACACTAAGTGTACCATGTGACCGTAACCAGGAAGTGCCGGCTTCACGGCACAGAAGATTTCTTTAGGAAGCATGCTGTATGGCAACGGGGGCCCGTGGGCTCCCCAGGCTTAGGGGCCCGGTCGCAACTGCGACCGCTGCGACCCCTATAGCTACGCCACTGGCTTTGAGTTGTTGCCGTGCTGAAAGAGGAAATTCCTCTTCATCTTCTGCTTTTTAGCTGAGGCCTGCAGGTTTTGTGCCAATATTGCCTGATATTTGGAACTGTTCATAATTCCCACCACCTTGACTAAAGTCCCAGTTCTAACTGCAGAAAAACATCCCAAAGCATAATGCTGCCTCCACCATGCTTCACTGTGGGTGTGGTGTTATTTTGGTGATGTGAAGTGCTGGCAACCATACCATTTGGAATTATGGCCAAAAAGTTCAACCTTCATCTCATCAGACCAAAACACGTTTTCCCACTTGCTTTTTGGCAGACTTGATGTAGGTCTTTGCCAAACATAGCCAGGCTTGGATGTTTTTCTTTGTTAGAAAAGGCTTCCGTCTTGCCACCTATCCCACAGCTCAGACATATGAAGAATACGAGAGAATTTTGTCACATGCACTACACAACTAGTACCTGCCAGAAAGTCCTGCAGCTCCTTTATTGTGTCTGTAGGCCTCTTGGTAGCCTCGCGGACCAATTTTCGTCTTGTCTTTTTATCAAGTTTTGAGGGACGTCCAGTTCTTGGTAATGTCACTGTTGTGCCAAATATCCACTTCTTGATGACCATCTTCACTGTGTTCCATGGTATATCTAATGCCTTGGAAATTCTTTGGTACTTTTCTCGTGACTGATGCCTTTCAACAATCAGATCCCTTTGATGTGTTGTAAGCTCTTTACAGACCATGGCTTTTGCTGTCACATGCAACAAAGAAACTGTCAGGAAAATCCTAATAGAACAGCTGAACTTTTTATGAGGTTACTCAGAATCACTTTAAATAATGTCAGCTGCGTACTGACTACTATTTAGTATGAGTTTAAATGTGATTGGCAAATTATGAACACAACCACATCCCCAATTATAAGAGGGTGTTCACACTTATGCAACCACATTATTGTAGTTTTGTTATTGTTATTTTCACCCTCTAAATGATTTCAGTTTGTTTTTCAATGGAATTGTAGAGATTATGGGTCACATTAAAGGTGGAAAAAGTTATGAAATGATTCATCTTGTACTGATTTTTTGACATGACAATAACCTGGCATTTTAACAGGGGTATGTAGACTATTTATATCCACTGTACACATTCATACACTCACACATTTTTTTTGGGGGGGGGGACATATGTGTTGGGGCTATGGCCTCAAACATTTTAAGACCTTATCAATGCCCCTGGCTGCTAGTGCTGCATCGTTGGGTCACTTAGGAGACCCAGTGGTGCAGCTGAAAGCAGCGGGCCGTCAGCCATGAGAAAAAGTTGGGGGCCCAAGAAGGACTTTTGCATCGGGGCCTGTGAGCCTTTAGCTTCGCCCTTGAGCCAAGAGGTGAGTATGCTTTTTTTTTATTTATTTATGATTTTTTATTTATTTATGATTTTTAAGAGGCAAGCGCCTCTTAAAAAATCTGTGATATCTTACTCCAGCGGAGCAGATGGCTAAGACTGGTGTATGTAACACCAGTTTCAGTAAATCTGCCCTTTTGTGTGTTACGAAATGGTATGTCTGTATGGCCCTATATTACATTCTCTCTTAGAAGCAGTACATTTAGGTGAAAACATTTCCATAATATGGCACCTGATGGAACCTACCACAATTTCCTTTATATTGAACTTTTTGGAAACCGACAAAAACTCTGTATGCTTCTGTATGTAATATAAAATCAGAGTCATACGCATGTAGAGTAGGGCAATATAGAAGTCTATGAGGCAGATTTACTAAGATTGGAGTTTCATACGCCAGTCCTAGCAATCCGCTCCACTGGAGTGAGATGCGATAGATTTATTAAGAGGCCCATGCCTCTTAATAAATTTGTTGCATTTCTTACTGGCCTTGTAGCGTAACCACAGCTGTTGTACAAAACTATACTAAAACTGTAGTCATCGCTCTTCTTCTTCCCTTTTATCCCCTCCAGGTCCCCTCAGGCTCCCTCAGAGTGCAGAAGCTCATACAAGATCCTGATGCAGATTTTTTACATTTTATTTATTTAATTCCGAAGGGGGGAGTCCAATTGGGGAGACAAAGTATGAGACCTGGCACATGCATCTACCTTGTTACACACCACAGAATGAAATTAGAATTCTACTATAATATACACTAGTTTTTTGGGCCCTGTTGCAACTTTTCCACACCAGATAACTAGCGTAGAAAGTTTGATAAAATCCCCCCTATGGGTTATTCATATTACGGCTCAGATCCAGTCAGAACTAAGCAGGGAAACCTTTATCATTAAATAGACAGCTCCCACACAGAGTCGTTTTAGCGGTATCTGAATTCAGCCTTATACTGGCTATACACATTAGATGTATGTCAACTGAACCTGCCATTTTAAGTGGGACCGAATGACCATCTAATGTGTAAAATGGTGTCCCAACTGTAGATGTTGGCAGAGAGAAGGGTCGGTCATGTTGAATTTCAACCTGCCCGATCCTTTTGTTTACAAATAAATAAGCCACGGGCAGAGGAGTCTGGCAGCGGCTTTCTCACTTTTCCTTGTTGAACACACATGCTCACTCAGCCGAGGCAAGCATGAATGTATATAGGGGAGTCGTGAGAAATAGCTGACAGATGAATGATCATTCGGACGACAGCTTTCTCAAGTTTAGGGCCAGCTTTAGACTTCTACATGCTTCAAATATAATTAAGGTGAATAAACAAACATTCTTTTTTGGTTTAGATACAATTTATAAACAGTAAAATGTATGTAATTGGCATCAATGGGACCTGATAGGTGTCGGATCATTAAATATTCTATATTATCAGACAATCATAAATCATATAAGCTCACTTGTAGAAAAGAACCTTCGGGAAGAATGCTAGAAAAAAAAAAGTACAACATATACCAAAAAAATCTGCTACTCTACCTTTATTTTTAGAATTAGAGGAAGATTTTAGTTGGTTCTTTATGCTAAGTCTTCTCCTTAGGGACTTCTGCTTCTGTGAAATTCAACATTATATTGCTGTTATGAAAACAAGTGCCGAATGATCAGCGCTAGGCATTAATATACTTTACACCAGCAATTCCCATTAGAACAATATGGTTAAAGATTTTGACCCTCCTCCATTTGTTTAATAGGAGAAATGTTACTAGAAGACAAAGTAAGATCAGATTTAAAAGATAGAGCAAATAAAACAAATAAATAGGTTAATTCTTAATAGCAACAACAACAACAACAACAACAACAACAACAATAACCCTTTTTTAATTGTATAAATATGAGAGGAGATCCATTCTTTGATAAAAAATAAATAAAAATAATTACATAGTAGAACTTCTGTATATAAATAATGCACTCAGTACGGCATCGTAGTTGATGAGGAAATCCTATTATTTTTACAGATGTTTTAATATAGACTTATTTTGTTTAGGAGTTCAAAGATTAAACAGTTGCTCTACAATACACATATGTGCTTATACAGATATACTGTCTTATATAGACATGAAATCAATTCTGTTCTGTTCAGTTTCTTTTGAAGGGAATTTGTCACTTTTTAAGGGAGGCAGCCATCTTGCCAGAATATAAGAAATGTAAGTCAGAAAATGAACTATTGGCTCACATTAATCTTGCAGTTTACGCCAAGTTTTAGTATAAATTGTGACAATAAAAAGTCGCAAATAGCAAAGTGCGACATTTGTATAACTTCTCATCACTCAACGAATGTGGAAAGTGATGAGAAAAGCTGGCGTGGTCTCTAAGGACACAAAGTTTTAGTCAAATTTATGAAGTATGAAGCCTGAAAATTTCACAAATTTTGTCACAAATCTACACCTGCTCACAACAGGCAATGATTGCACCTTTTAAGAAATTTGGCGTAAATCAGGACAACTATTTGTTTTACTAACACTGGTGTAAGATAAGACAATCTTAGTATATGTGGGCCATTGCTTCAGTGGGTGATTGTTGTGAGCATGCTCTGCGGCATGCGTAGAGGTCACTGAGCAGTGAGGGGGAAGAGATGAGATGTCACCATTATCTATTATCAATGGTGTGGTCCTGTGTTATGTGTCTCCAGCTTTAAAATAGAGGTATGACCTTTCAATGCCATCCTGCCTGTGATGAGAATGACATTACTACTGACCCTGCCCCAAATGTATATAGCACAAGCCAAAGAGTGACAGGAAGTCTCAAACTTATTGTGAGTAATATGAGGCAAGTGTGGAAACTGCAAATTCAAACTTATTTCATATAGATAGTGATATAAAAATGAAAGAAAGAAACGACACCAATATTTTTTTTTAAACTTTTTTTAATATGATTTAAACGTTATTTAAACAATGGAGGAGATTTACTTACACTGGCGTTTCGTACGCCAGTCTAAGTATGAACGCAGCGGAAGTAAGATGCGCCTAATTTATTAACAGGCGCACATCTCTTAATAAATTTGGCGCATGTTTGGTTTCCGAAAGGGAAATCTACTCAAGTTTTAGTCATAAATTATAGCAAATGTGACGGGGGAGGGTTGCCCCCGCTCCTTTCATCATGCCCCTTCCATTTTGTCAAATCGTGGCTAGGGTGGTGGAAAAAGCAAAAAATGTTTGCGACTTTTCTACGAAGGTGCTTTAATAAATTCCCCAACTATGTTATTTTTTAACATTAGGGTCCATTTAATGCATTACTCCTTTCCTACTAAAATGATCAATCACAACGTAGAGAAATCTCCTTAAATTATTCATTGTTTTCTTTTTATGAATATTTTGTCATCGTGATATGTATTTGGCAATTATCCAGTATGATCACTCGGAGGCAGATAAACATACTGGTTGTCTTTGTTAATTGATCAAACATGTATAAACTCCAATCCATCATTAAATTGTAATAGTTCCTTCATTACACTCAAGGTTATTGCAAATCAAAAATCAATACATAGATCAAAAATAAATTGTTTAGCATTTTAAGGAGTTTAACACTTTTTGATCATTAAAGCAAGTCTACTGTTTAACCCCTTAACGCTCCAGGACATACTATTATGTCATGGTAAGTGCATCGTTCGCGCTCCATGACATAATAGTATGTCATGGAGTAAACACGGCGCCGTTCGCGCGGGGCGCGTGCATGAGCTGTGATAGCTGCTGTTTCCGACAGCAGACTATCACTGCTCAATGTGCCGGGACCGATCGCGGTGGTCCCCGCAGATTTAACCCCTCAGAAGCCGCGTTCAATAGCGATCGCGGCTTCTTAGGGGTTAATCCGCCATCGCCGGCCTGCTACACGATAGCGGCCGGCGATGGTGACTATGGCAACCGGACACCAAAAAATGGCGTCCGGCTATGTCATAGACGGAAGCCTAGTGGGTCCTGACAGAGTCGGGACCCACTATGCTTGCTGTCAGTGAGTAGCTGACAGTTCTAATACACTGCACTACGCATGTAGTGCAGTGTATTAGAATAGCGATCAGGACCTCCTGCCCTCAAGTCCCCTAATGGGACAAAGTAAAAAAGTAAAAAAAAAGTTAAAAAAAGTTGTGTAAAAATAAGAAAATAAAAGTTTTAAAAGTAATAAAAGTAAAAATCCCCCTTTTTCCCTTGTCAGTCTTTATTATTAAAATAAATAAATAAACAAACAAATAAACTATACATAATTGGTATCGCCGCGTCCGTAACGGCCTGAACTACAAAATTATTTCGTTATTTATCCCGCGCGGTGAACGCCGTAAAAAAAATAAATAATAAACCGCACCACAATCACAATTGTTTGGTCACTTCACCTCCCAAAAAATGGAATAAAAAGAGATCAAAAAGTCGCATGTACCGAAAAATGGTACTGATCGAAACTACAGTTCGTTACGCAAAAAATAAGTCCTCGCACGGCTTTTTTGAAGGAAAAATAAAAACGTTCTGGCTCTTAGAATAAGGTAACACAAAAAGTGAATGATTGTTTACAAAACGTATTTTATTGTGCAAACGCCATAAGACATAAAAAAACTATAAACATCTGGTATCGCCGTAATCGTATCGCCCCGCAGAATGAAGTGAATGTGTTATTTATAGCGCACGGTGAACGCTGTGAAAAAAATAGAACAAAAAAACAATAGTAGAATTGCGGTTTTTTAGTCACCGCGCCACATAAAAATAGAATAAAGACTGATCAAAAAGTCGCATGCATGACATGAAAACTGCAATGGATTCCTCAAGGTCTCTAGTTTCCAAATTGGGGTCACTTTTGGGGGTTTTCCACTGTTTTGGCACCACAAGACCTCTTCAAACCGGACATGGTGCCTAATAAAAAAGAGGGCTCAAAATCCACTAGGTGTTCTTTTGCTTCGGAGGCTGGTGCTTCAGTCCATTACCGGCCCGAGGGCCACGTGTGGGATATTTCTCTAAACTGCAGAATCTGGGCAATACGTATTAAGTTGCGTTTCTCTGATAAATCCTTTTGTGTTATAAAAAAAATGGTATAAAGAGGATTTTCTGACAAAAAAAAAAAAGTAAATGTCACCTCTACTTTGCTCTAAATTTCTGTGAAACACCTAAAGGGTTCATAAACTTTCTACATGCTGTTGTGAATACTTTGAGGGGTCTAGTTTCTAAAATGGGGTGTTTGATAGGGGTTTCTAATATATGGGCCCCTCAAAGCAACTTCAGAACTGAACTGGAACCTAAAAAAATAAATAAATGAGGCAATACTTCGCTTCTCACATTATACTGATAATGAGTCGTGCCCACCCCGAGATGACCCCATTTTGACCGTTTGTATAAACGGAGACCCCTATTAGACCGTTCCAGTGTCCGGTTTTCCCAAGCATACACCCCCGAGAAGTGTATTTCTATTGATGAGTCCCTGGTACATTTTAAAGCGAGGGTTCAATTCCGCCAGTACCTGCCGGGTAAGAGGGCAAGGTATGGCGTGAAGATGTATAAGCTGTGAGAGTGTATGAGGGTATACCTACAGGTTTAGGATATATGAAGGAAAGGCCACCCCCAAACCAGACTGCATCCTGGACTACAATAGGTACATGGGAGGGAAGGACTTGTCAAATCAAGTCCTGAAGGCCTACAGCGCCATGCGGTGTGGTATAAGAAGCTGGCCGGGCACATCATACAGATGGCTTTGTACAATGCGTACGTGCTACGTCGATGTGCAGGCCAGACGGGAACTTTCCTGGAATTTCAAGATCTAATCTTTAGGGACCAGGAAGGGGGGGCACCCAGTACTTCTGGAAGCGAGGCCACACGCATCGTACCAGGGCAACACTTTCCAAGAGAAGTTCCCCAAACCGGTGGAAAGGGAAAGAGTCAAAAGAGGTGAAGAGTCTGCTATAAGAGGGGGATAAGGAAGAACACAATATACCAATGTGACACGTGTCCCGAAAAACCAGGGCTCTGTATAAAAGATTGTTTTAAAATGTATCATACATCCCTTGATTTTTAATTTACCCTGATGCACTCCGCACAGCTTACCCCCCTCATCTTTCCCTTCTGAGCCCTGCCGTATGCCCAGGCAGCTGATAACAGCCACATGTAGGGTATTGTCGTACCCAGGAGAACCCACATTACAATTTAAGGGGTGTATATCTCCGGTGGCGCATGCTGGGCACACTATATCGGACACTGACATGCCATATATATATATAAAATTGCAAATCTCACTCTGCACCATCTGCTGCGCATTATCTTTTACACAGTACCTGTGGGGTCAAAATGCTCACTACACCTCTAGATGAATGTCTTAAGAGGTGTAGTTTTTAAAATGGGGTCACTTCTCGGGGGTTTCAACTCTACTGGTACCTCAGGGGCTTCTGCATACATGACTTAGCACCAGAAAAGCTCCAGTAGGCCAAATGGTGGTCCTTTCCTTCTGAGCCCTCCCATGGGCCCAAACGGCAGTTTATCACCACAAATGGGGTATTGCCGCACTAAGGACAAATTGGGCAACAAAATGGGGTATGTTGTTCCTTGTGAAAATAAGAAATTTTGATCAAAAATGACATCTTATTGGAAAAAATATCATTTTTTTCATTTCACAGCCCAATTCAAATAGGTGCTGTAAAAAAACTGTGCGGTCAAAATGATAACAAAAACCATAAATGAATTCCTTGAGGGGTGTAGTTTCCAAAATGGGGTCACTTCTGGTGGGTTTCCATTGCTTTGATACCTCTGGGGCTCTGCAAATGCGACATGGCACCCGAAAACCAATCCAGCAAAATCTGGACTCCAACAAACACATAGCGCTCCTTTCCTTCTGAGCCCTCCCATGGGCCCAAACGGCAGTTTATCACCACAAATGGGGTATTGCCGCACTAAGGACAAATTGGGCAACAAAATGGGGTATGTTGTTCCCTGTGAAAATAAGAAATTTTGATCAAAAATTACATCTTATTGGAAAAAATATCTTTTTTTTCATTTCACAGCCCAATTCAAATAGGTGCTGTGAAAAAACTGTGCGGTCAAAATGATAACAAAAACCATAAATGAATTCCTTGAGGGGTGTAGTTTCCAAAATGGGGTCACTTCTGGTGGGTTTCCATTGCTTTGATACCTCTGGGGCTCTGCAAATGCGACATGGCACCCGAAAACCAATCCAGCAAAATCTGGACTCCAACAAACACATAGCGCTCCTTTCCTTCTGAGCCCTCCCATGGGCCCAAACGGCAGTTTATCACCACAAATGGGGTATTGCCGCACTAAGGACAAATTGGGCAACAAAATGGGGTATGTTGTTCCCTGTGAAAATAAGAAATTTTGATCAAAAATTACATCTTATTGGAAAAAATATCATTTTTTTCATTTCACAGCCCAATTCAAATAGGTGCTGTGAAAAAACTGTGCGGTCAAAATGATAACAAAAACCATAAATGAATTCCTTGAGGGGTGTAATTTCCAAAATGGGGTCACTTCTGGTGGGTTTCCATTGTTTTGATACCTCAACGCCTCTTCAAACCTGGCATGCTGCCTAAAATATATTCTAATAAAAAAGAGGCCTTAAAATGCACTAGGTGCTTCTTTGCTTCTAGGGCTTGTGTTTTAGTCCACGAGCGCACTAGGGCCACATGTGGGACATTTATAAAAACTGCAGAATTTGGACAATACATATTTAGTAGTATTTCTCTGGTAAAACCTTCTGTGTTACAGAAAAAAAATTAATAAATTTGAAATTCAGCAGAAAAAATGAAATTTGCAAATTTCATTTCCACTTTGCTTTAATTCCTGTGAAATGCCTGAAGGGTTAAAAAACTTTCTATATGCTGTTTTGAATACTTTGAGGGGTCTAGTTTTTAAAATGGGGTGTTTTATGGGGGTTTCTAATACATAGGCCCCTCAAATCCACTTCAGAACTGAACCGGTACCTTCAAAAAAAGGCTTTTGAAATTTTCTTAAGAATATGAGAAATTGCTGTTTATGTTCTAAGCCTTGCAACGTCCAAGAAAAATAAAATAATGTTCAAAAAACGATGCCAATCTTAAGTAGACATATGGGAAATGTGAACTAGTAGCTATTTTGGGTGGTATAACCGTCTGTTTTTCAAGCAGATGCATTTAAATTCTGAAAAATGCTATTTTTTGTAAATTTTCTCTAAATTTTGCAATTTTTCACAAATAAAGACTGAATATATCGACCAAATTTTACCACGAACTTGAAGCCCAAAGTGTCACGAGAAAACAATCTCAGAATCGCTTGGATAGGTTTAAGCATTCCGACGTTATTACCACATAAAGTGAAATATGTCAGATTTGAAAAATGGGCTCTGAGCCTTAAGGCCCAAACTAGGCTGCGTCCTTAAGGGGTTAATGTTCCATAACTGGGTTAACTGAGCACTGAGCTGTGAGGGGCATTACATATGCAACTACATACAGGCACGTCCCTTGATACAATACAAAACAGACACACATTTATTTATCTATTGCACCTTTATGTACCTATTCCAACCAATAATTATGTGCATTATTTAATAAATAATCTCCTTCCCCCGCAACTAAAGTCGCTGAGAACAGAACTTGGGGACATAATTCTAACACACATTATATTAGGAACTTTTAATTAATTGAGCTTTGTTTATGAAAAAAAGTCAGAAAATCATCATGTTTATAGAAACTTTTACCATAACCTTTCACTATAAGCGTTTGTGGCAAAAGTATATTCCCTAATCATTTATTTGTTACTACCAACTTTCAAGATAATATTTATACCAGCCATTCCAAAGTACGTCTATCTGTCTATCTATCTATCTATCTATCTATCTATCTATCTATCTATCTATCTATCTATCTATCTATCTATCATCTATGTATCCATCCATCTATCTATCCATCTATCTATCTATCTATCCATCTATCATCTATCTATCTATCTATCTATCTATCTATCTATCTATCTATCTATCTATCTATCTATCTATCTATCTATCTATCCATCCATCCATCCATCCATCCATCCATCCATCTATCTATCTATCTATCTATCTATCTATCTATCTATCTATCTATAAAAAGGACCTCCTGCTAAATATTGTACACACACACTGCCTATAGTCTTGACTTATTAGTGAAAGCCAATAAATACTTTATGTATTTGTATTTAATTCACTATAGCCAGGGAAGTTCCAGTATTTCAGATCATTATAACTATTACAGGAACATTATTTTTTTTTTCTACTATTGACCGTGATTGATCTTACATTATACCTGCTCTTTGTGGCAGAAATACAAAAAATCAATTAGTCAAGATCATTGAGAAAAGTCAATTAGATTCATATTGTAGAAGTCAAATCAAAGCAGTTCATGGTAGATTGTTATAGATCGGAAATAGAGTAATACATGACTTCTAATTTCAGAACTAGATTTGTTTCTACACTCTTGAAGTTGGGTTGGGTGAAATAATATTGAATCCCCTACCGCTATGGGAAGCAAAGTCATAAAACATATTTGAGCAGATTTGTACTAACTCTCATAATCTAGGGAGTATTCATGTTTAACAAATCATAGCGATAACAATCACACTATGCATCTGAATATAAATGCGGCTCATAAAATTCATGCTACATCACCGGCTTTTCCACATTATGTTAATCGCTAATCTTTAGAGTCAGTCCTATTTCTCATTCTCAGACTTTTTAAATATACATATAACAAAATTACATGGATTATAGAAAACAAAATGAAACGGTCTAAAAATGTCTCCTGTAGTGAAGAAAGTATACAGCTTTGTTTTATTGGGAGAAATAGAGGATTTCACTAACAAACATGGCATTATTTTAGCTAAATTGGAAAGTATTTACATTTTGAACCTCACAGCTACTTCAATATGCTAGCTATCTTTGCACAAGATTAAAAAAAAAAAAAAAGGAAAATCTGAAACATTATTTGAGAAAAGTGTCAGGTTTATCTTTAGCAAGAGTGCCATCAAATGGTGAAAATATTCTCTGAGTTCTTGAACTCACTGGCATCAATGGTCATTAGAAACGAAAAATAAAAGCAATTGGGCTACAGTACACGGAGATGTGACTGTCTTTCGTATACCCTTTTCCTCTTCTCTCCATGAGTAGAGATCAAGGGACTGCTTTTTAGAGAAGGTGTGTAATAAGTGCTGTTACATGCTCCTTTACATTACCACCCGTCTGAGGTTTCCGTCGGGTGAACCCCGCAACGGAAAGTGAAAGTGACAGCACAGCTTCCGTTTCCGTCACCATTAGCGCAGTCGACTACGCTATTGATTCCGAAATGGTGACGAACGGAAACCATTAGCGATGTTTCCGTCACCATTGAGATCAATGGTGACTGAAACGGAAGCTGTGCTGTCACTTTCACTTTCCGTTGCGGGGTTCACCCGACGGAAACCTCAGACGGAACCCCGGAACGGAAGCGAACGGTGATGTGAACAGGCCCTAACACAAAAGTTTTGTATTTTTTTAAGCTGGTTCACAAAATAAAATAATTCCAAATTCTACTGGACCAATTGCCTATTTAGAGACCGGCAGCAGCTCCAGGAGTGACATCATAAGGGACACACTAGGCGGATATGCTGAGTAAAACTACACAGCTTATCCGCCCCGGTAGCCGCAGGGAATTCTGCCAGCAAAACCACACCAAATAATGGCGCAAGTTTCGTGAGGCATGTCCGCTGCGGGAATCCTGCAGGGAAAAAAAAGTTTAGACTTGCCCCGGCCGTAGTCCTGGTGACGCATCTCTCTCTTCTGAACGTAGCCCCGCCTCCTGGGATAACGCTGTAGACCATGTGACTGCTGCAGCAGTCACATGGGATGAAACGTCATGACAGGAGACCGGGCTACGCTAAGAATGGAGGATCGCATCACTAGGACTACGGCCGGGGCAAGTCTAAACTTTTTTATAAATTTAAAAAAGTGCCTTTTTTTTTTCTCATTTGTGATTTTTGCGGCAGAACCGCAGCATTTCCGCAATAGAGGAGCGGCGATTCCACAGAATAAATTGATATGCTGCGACTTAAAAAGCCACACTGCAGGTCAATTTTTTTTGCACCGTGTGAATGAGATTTGTTCAAATCTCATCCCCTCTGCTGCGACTGTGATACGGTGCGGATTTTCCACAATAAAATGTGTTGCATAAAATCTGCAGTGTTCATGCCTAGTGTGTTCCTACCCTAAGGCCGGATTTACACGAGCGTGTGCTTTCTGCGCGTGAAAAAAACGTGGCATTTTGCGCATGCAAAAGGTCCATAACATCTCCGTGTGTCAGCAGCGTATGATGCGCGGCTGCGTGATTTTCGCGCAGCCGCCATCATTATGACACTCTGTTTGTATGTATGTAGCACGTGGTGCTTTTCTGTTTTCATTCATAGTTTATACTGCTGCGGAAGTGCTGGGCGTGATTTTCACGCACCCATTGACTTCAATGGGTGCGTGATGCGCGAACAATGCACAAATATAGGACATGTCGTGAGTTTTACGCAGCGGACACACGCTGCATGAAAATCACTGACAGTCTGCACGGCCCCATAGACTAACATAGGTCCGTGCGAGGCGCGTGAAAATCACGCGCGTTGCACGGACGTATTACACGTTCTTCTGAATAAGCCCTAACAATTAGGCCCAGTTCACAGAGTTTTTGGGCCTTGATATTGACTCGGACGCTGCGTCAGAATCAGCACCAAAAAACTTCCAAAACTGCCTCCCATTGATTTAATCTAAAATCAATGGGAGCCAGTCGCGGAAAAAAGAAAAAGCAGCACGTCCTTTCTTGCCGCGGTTCCGCCTCTGACCTCCCATCGAAATCAATGGGAGGCAGAAAATGCATTTTTCGCTGCATTTTTTGTCTGCTGTCCTCAATCGCCGCAGGCAAAAAACGCAGCAAAAAACGCGGCAAGATAGTGTGGGCAGGTCAAAATCTGCCTCAAAATTCTTTAAGGAATTTTGAGGCAGATTTTTTTCGGCCTGCAAAATACTCTGTGTGAACAGGGCCATACATAAACAGCACTTTTTGACACTTTACTCACCGTGTCAGAAGAGCTGCTCCCACTCCAGTCCTCTTCAGGCGATGTCTCTCCAGAAAATGGTGGGGATCGTAGAACTCCTGCTGCCGCGCAAGAACTGGACTCCTCCCCCTCTCCTTACGCAGCTACGCTCTGGAGAAGGAGGAGGCGGAGGAGGAGGCGGAGGAGGAGGCGGAGGAGGAGGCGGAGGAGGAGGCGGAGTCGGACGAGGAGGCGGAGGAGGACGAGGAGGACGAGGAGGCCGAGGAGGAGGACGAGGAGGCGGAGGAGGAGGACGAGGAGGCGGAGGAGGAGGCGGAGTCGGAGGCGGGCCAGCAGGTAACTAGACTGTGCGGCGCTATCCCTGTGTGGCTGTCCTTCCCAGTTGGCGGCGAGCACGAGCGGGTTGCGTTCCGGCGCGCCCGGTCGTTCGCGCGTGGGCACGCGCTTGCGGTCATGCGTGCGCGCGTGCGCGTGCGCGGTCATGCGTGCGCACTTGCGGTCGTTCGCGCGCTCGAGCGCGCGTCAGCGGGCGGTGTTTCGCAGCAGTGTTTGTTGAGAGGGGGGCCCGCAGCTCACGACATTGTTTTGGTGAAAAGAACAGGCCCCATTGCAGGTGCCTGTTTTTTTCTACCAAAGGCAAGTCGCGGCAGTTGCCGGGCCCCCCTTTCAATTAAGTTTGGCCGGGCCCCCTACAGTAGTACCCCTAATACCCCCCTGATGGCGGCCCTGCGGCCAGATCCCTGTACTACACCCTTGATTTTCACATCGTACTATACGACTTCAGCATGTGATCTGAAAGATTAACCCATCCCACATGCCTATTATAGTCCAGGATTTAGTTATGTTTGGGGTTTCTGTACTGGTACCTCATACTGGGATCGGAGTGCTGCTATCACCGTGTATTGTGCTTAATATAAGGATATACCCCTTGTCCTAGTACTTGACAAATGATACGTTGCTGCTGCATAATAGCCTACTCTCACTCCCTTTGAGTGTTTGCCCAAGCCGCGACCTAGGGAGGCTTCTCTGATTTTTCCTAATAGTGCTACATGCCGCAGTACTTCTGAAAACGAGGCATTTAAGTTGGGGAATGGTGGTGTAATATTTATCCAGGTAAGGCTGGTAACCTTGGCCAGCAATGCGTGCACTAAATACGCCCAAAAAATTCCTGTAACTCCCTGTAACTCCTAGTAAGGCAAGCCCTTTTTCTTGGCAGATACCGGTGGAATTGAAGACTCCCTTTAACCCTTTCCAGCTCCAGGACCTACTATTAGGTCACGCTAAGTAGAACGTTCATGCTCCGTGACCTAATAGTAGTTTATGGGAATAACCACCCTTCCGCCCCCCTCCCGGAACTTTTATGATCTGTGACAACTGCTGTCTCTTACAGCAGTTGCCGCAGCTCCTTCCCCAGGGACAGATCGCGTTGTCCCCGCCGATTAACCCCTTAAAAGCTGTGTTTAATAGCGATCGCGGCTTCTTAGGGGTTAAAGCACTATTGACATTTTTGTGGGCGCTGATGGTTGCTATGGCAACCGGAGGCCTAACAGTTGCCTCCGGCTATGCCATCTACGGAAGCCTAGTGGGTCCTGACAAAGTCAGGACCCACTATGCTTGCTGTCAGCGAGTAGCTGACAGCTCTAATACGCATGTAGTGCAGTGTATCAGAATTGCAATCAGGGCCTCCTGCCCTTATGTCCTCTAGTGGGACAAAATAAAAAAGTAAAAAAAATAAAAAATAAAAGTTTTAAAGTAAAAAAAGTTAAAATCCCCCTTTTCCCTTAGCAGTCCTTTATTATTAAAAATATAAATAAACTATACATAATTGGTATCGCCACGTCCGTAATGACCAGAACGACAAAAATATTTTGTAATTTATCCCACACGGTGAACACCGTAAAAGAAAATAATAATAAACCATACCAGAATTACAATTTTTTGGTCACTTCACCTTCCAAAAAATGTAATAAAAAGAGACCAAAAAGGTTGCATGTACCAAAAACTACAATTCGTTATGCAAAAAACAAGCACTCACATGGCTTTCTTGATGAAAAAATAAAAAAGT
The DNA here is from genome assembly GCF_050947455.1 of Rhinoderma darwinii. Classification (NCBI taxonomy): domain Eukaryota; kingdom Metazoa; phylum Chordata; class Amphibia; order Anura; family Rhinodermatidae; genus Rhinoderma; species Rhinoderma darwinii. Next base: position 212,688,484 of record NC_134690.1, on the reverse strand, counting down.
TATGGCTCTTAAAATATGGCAACACAAAAAGTAAATGATTTCTAAAAAAAAGTATTTTATTGTGCGGAAACGCCATAAGAAAAACTATAAACATATGTTATCACCGTAATCGTATCGCCACTCAGAATAAAGTCAATATGTCATTTATAGTGCATGGTGAACTGTATAAAAAAAAAGGAATAAAAAAACATAGTAGAATTGCTGTTTTTTAGTCACCACGCCTCTTAAAATAAATGATCATCAAAAAGTCGCATCCACCCCATGAAAATGCCAATGAATGCCTCAAGGGGTCTAGTTTCCAAAATGGGGTCACTTTTAAGGGGTTTCCCCTGTCCTGGTACCTCAGAAGCTCTGCAAATGCGACATGGCACCCAGAAACCAATCCAGCAAAATCTATATGCCAAATAGTGCTCCTACCTTTCTGAGACCTGCTGTTTGTAGGTAAGAAAGGGAAGCAGTGATCCAGCGGGGTGAATTTTAAAATGAAACTTGAGTTTAAATTTAATTCCAAAATCTTAAAACAGGAAATAGCTTCTAGGTACAAGGAGATATATTCTGAATGTTGCCTATGCGTTTCTTGTGTACTACGACCTTCCTCATGGCTTGTCAATAGAGAATACTACTGCCTCGAGGTTTATATCCGGTAATCACTACTTTGTTCAATCAGCAGTTTATGAAAACATATGGGGTATTGCCGTAATCAGGAGAAATTGCTTTTCAAATGTTGGGGTATTTTTTCTCCAGTATTCATTGTAAAAATTAAAAATGTGCACGTTTTAGCAGAAAAATATGTGATTTTCAGTTTCACAGCCTAATTCCAAAAAATGCAGCATAAAAAAAGTTTGGTCTAAATGCTCACTATACCCCTCGATAAATTCCTTGAGGGGTTTCGTTTGCCAAATGGGGTCACATTTGGGGGTTTCCACTGTTTTGGCACCACAAGACCTCTTCAAACCTGACATGGTGCTTAAAATATAATCTAATAAAAAGAAGGCACCAAAATCCTCTAGGTGCTCCTTTGCTTTGGTGGCCTCTGTTTCAGTCAATTACCACACTAGAGCCACATGTTGGATATTTTTAAAAACTGCAGAATCTGGGCAATAAAGATAGAGTTGCGTTTCTCTGGTTAAACCCTCTGTGTTACTGAAAAAAATGGAATGAATAGGATTTTCTGCAAAAAAACTAATTTGCTAATTTTACCTCTACTTTGTTAAAAATACCTGCAAAACACCTAAAGGGTTAAGAAACTTTCTAAATGCTGTTTTGAATACATTTAGGGGTGATTTATGTGGGTTTATAATATATAGGCCCCTCAAAGCCACTTCCGAACTGAAGTGCTACCTTAAAAAAAAGGGCTTTTGAAATTTTCTTCAAAATATGAGAAATTGCTGCTTATGTTCTAAGCCGTGTAACGTCCTAGAAAAATAAAATAATGTTAAAAAATTATGCCAACATATGGTAGACATATGGGATATGTGAAATAGTAACTATTTTGTGTGGTATAACCACTGTCTTACAAGCAAATATATTTAACAGAAAAATGCTATTTTTTCAAACTTCTCTCTAAATTTTGCTATTTTTTACAATTAAACACTGAATATATTGACCAAATTTTACCACTAACATCAATTCCAATGTGTCACGAGAAAACAGTCTCAGAATCGCTTGAATAGGTATAAGCATTCCAGAGTTATTACTACATAATTTGAAACATGCCAGATTTGAAAAATGAGGCTCTGAGCCTTAAGGCCCAAACTAGGCTGCGTCATTAAGGGGTTAAAATGTATCAGGGACTCGTCAATAGAAATGCTTTTTTCAAGGGTTTAAGCCTGGGCAAACTTGGCACTGAAATGGTCTATGAGGGGCCTAATTTTAAACAAGCGGTCAAAACTAGGGTCATCTCGGGTTGGGGACTGCGCATTATCATTATCATTTCAGAATCTCAGGATCGCTTTAAAGCTTGTCCTGGATATGGCCATGTGGTACATCTTCATGTGGTACAATATATCTGTGCTCCAGTACAACCTAATGTTCGGCTTCTTCAATAAACCCATGTTCAAACGCCAGGCATCAAAATTTGACCATCTCTGCTGCTTAAGGGGGTCCACCTGTGAGATTTAGGATAAATTGAACTGGGCTTCTGAGATATAAATTGTTGGGTATACAAATTCATCTGGGCAACTATTACAGCAATACATTTGTCAAAAAAAAAAGAACTTAAAAAAGTCCAGCTTTCTGAGCCCTGTTGTTTCAAAATATATCCCTAAGTTCCCCGTGAACTCAGAAATCTCGGGTACAAAATTGTGAGGGGTTACCTAAACATGGTCAGGGGTCGCTTCAGTGGTAGTCCTGGGATGCCTTCTCGGGAGTTGTCTGTCACTAGCGGATAAAGAAGATGACAAAAGGAAAGGTGTGTCAGCCTTGCTAGCTGTCTCGCTAGTGTTAGATGCCAGAAAGACATAGGCCTCCTCATCAGAGAAAACCCTTTGGGTCAAATTACCAAATAGTATTACAAATTCTAGACGTGCAAGTTGTACTAAAAAATTATAGGTGTACATATAGTACAAAAAAATTCTAGGCATACAATTGGTACCAAAAAATGTATATGCGTTCAAATTGTACTAAAAATGTATAGGCTTACATATGGTACAAAAAAAATTATAGGCGTAGAATAGTACTAAAAAAATTATAGGTGTACAAATTGTACTAAAAATGTATAGGCATACATATAGTACAAACAAATTATAGGCGTACAAATGGTACACCAGAAATGTAGGCATACAAATAGTACTACAGGGAGGTAATCACAGGGAGAGGGTGAGAGTGCTGGTGTGAAGTTATCACAGAGGTGATTACGGGAAGGTTATCACAGCAAGATGATGGGAGTTATGGCACGAAGGTATCATGGAGGTGATTACAGGGAGTTAATCACAAGGAGATGATGGGACGATGGCATGAAGGTGTCATGGAGGTGATCACAGGGATATGATGGGGTGATGATGTGAAGTAATCACAGAGGTGATCACAGAGAGGTGATCACAGAGGGATGATGGGGTGATGGTGATCACAGAGGGTGATCACAAGAGGGTGATAACATGGGGAGTAATTAGTAATGGAGGTTATATTGGGGCTCATGACGTCTAATAAAGTATATTATATGACACGATCTGCACTGCTCTTCTGCACAATCTCCTTCTCTAGCTGCCACATAGTATGTGCCTCCATTTTTCGGCTTCTAACGCATGGTACCCTGGCAGTTAGTAGTGGTTGACTGCTGTCGATAAAAGCAGCCATCCCTACTCTGTCACCCTGTCACTTGACAGGGTGACAGTTTGAAGCGATGCTGTAACTGTATGGCAAATCGTGCTAACTGCTTCCCATTTTTGACATACCCATACGTCCTGGGGCAGGACGTGGTTAAGGTGGTTTGACGGTATTTGAATGGCTGAATAATATTACATTTCCGCTGTAGTGTAGATCTGACATACTGTGACCACATACAGTATATTTACAGCGTACAGCGTTAAGGAGTGGGTTTATAAGAAGCAGGAGACAGAGGGAGGAGAACAATGATTGACTTCAGGATCAGACTACACAAGGGTTTGTTCATAGTTGGTGACCATGGTGTAGCAGCTGCATTGACTCGGTGCATATAGTTCTGTATAGGAGCTGTATGCACCAAATGTTGTTTTTTTATCAAGCTTTTAAAAGAGTTAAATTAGCTGTGGTTCAGCTAAATTCAATGTTTTAGTCAATGCTATATACAAAATTGGATGAACAAAGCTTTGGAACTTTGCTTGAGCTAATAATACATAGGAGTTTTGGTGGGCTTTCTTGTTCAATTTGATATTTTTTGTGAAAGAAATTACCTAACTGCACCATTTTGTCTGATTATTCTATACTCCATTTTAACTTCAATATAAAATTGATGCTCAGAGAAATATGTTTCTGCTGTGTGCAGGGGCGTAGCTAAAGGCTCATGGGCCCCGATGCAAGAATTCTTACTGCCCCCCCCCCCCCCGCAAACTCCTCATGGCCAATGGTCCGCAGCCTTCAGCTGCATCGCTGGGTCTCCTAAGTGACCTAACAATGCAGCACTAGCAGCCGGGGGCGTCACTAAGGCTGGGTTCACACACCCTATTTACGGATGTAATTCGGGCGTTTTAGCATTGAATTACGTCCGAAAATGCGGCTGAAAAGCGTCGGCAAACATCTGCCTATTCATTTGAATGGATCTTACGATGTTCTGTGCCGACGGTCATTTTTTTTACGCCCCGCTGTCAAAAGGCGGCGCGTAAAAAAGACGTCCGTAATGGACGCAGCGAAAGACGCCTGCACATGCCATTACGGCTGAAATTACGGTGCTGTTTCCTCCTGAAAACAGCACCGTAATTTCAGCCGTAACAGACGCTGCCGTGTGAACATACCCTCAGGGCTTAAAATGTCAGGGAAATAGCCCCAATACATATGTGTCCGCCCAAAAAAAAGTGTGCAAAGGAGACAGCATAGCATATCTATAGCACTACGACCCTATAAACTATGGATAGGATTAGATACAGAGCTCAGCAGACAATATCACACATGATAGGATTAGATACACAGCTCAGCAGACAGTATCACACATGATAGGATTAGATACAGTGGCCCAGCAGACAGTATCACACATGATAGGATTAAATACACAGCTCAGCAGACAGTATCACACATGATAGGATTAGATACAGTGGCCCAGCAGACAGTATCACACATGATAGGATTAGATACAGTGGCTCAGAACAGTATCACACATGATAGGATTAGATACATGGCTCAGCAGACAATATCACACATGATAGGATTAGATACACAGCTCAGCAGACAGTATCATACATGATAGGATTAGATACATGGCTCAGCAGACAATATCACACATGATAGGATTAGATACACAGCTCGGCAGACAGTATCACACATGATAGGATTAGATACAGTGGCCCAGCAGACAGTATGACACATGATAGGATTAGATACACAGCTCAGCAGACAGTATCACACATGATAGGATTAGATACAGTGGCCCAGCAGACAGTATCACACATGATAGGATTAGATACAGTGGCTCAGAACAGTATCACACATGATAGGATTAGATACAGTGGCCCAGCAGACAGTACCACACATGATAGGATTAGATACAGTGGCTCAGCCGACTGTATCACATGATAGGATTAGATACACAGCTCAGCAGACAGTATCACACATTATAGGATTAGATACACAGCTCAGCAGACAGTATCACACATGATAGGATTAGATACAGTGGCTCAGCAGACAGTACCACACATGATAGTATTAGATATAGTGGCTCAGAAGGCAGTATCACACATGATAGGATTAGATACAGTGGCTCAGCAGACAGTATCACACATGATAGGATTAGATACAGTGGCTCAGCAGACAGTATTACACATGATAGGATTAGATACACAGCTCAGCAGACAGTATCACACATGATCGGATTAGATACACAGCTCAGCAGACAGTATCACACATGATAGGATTAGATACAGTGGCTCAGCAGACAGTATCACACATGATAGGATTAGATACACAGCTCAGCAGACAGTATCACACATGATCGGATTAGATACACAGCTCAGCAGACAGTATCACACATGATTGGATTAGATACACAGCTCAGCAGACAGTATCACACATGATTGGATTAGATACAGGGCCCAGCTCGCTGACATTGCGTCTCCAGCGCTGGACCCAGGAAAGGTAAGAATAATAATTTTGCTTCTTTATGTGTTACTGATTATTTTTGTGTGTTTGTGTTTTTTTTACAGGTTCGGTTGTTGGACTTCGGATACGAGGACTTCAATGACGGCGTTTTTTTTTATTCTCAATAAAATGGTTAATGAGGGTTGTTTTTTTATTTCAATATAATATTTTTTCTATGTGCTTGTATCTTTTTAAACTTTATTATCACCGCCTTAGTAATGGCCGCCGGCTGATTGACAATCTCCATTACTAAGGCGGGGCTTAATGTTAGCCGGTGCAGAGGCTACACTAACCCCCATTATTACCCCGGTACCCACCGCCACCAGGAGTACTGGGAAGAGCCGGGTACGAACCAGTACCCGACCATCTGTAGTGACGGGCAGGCACCGGGGTGGCCGCAGGCTGGTAGTATTAGGCTGGGGAAGGCCAAAAACAGTGGCCCTTCCCACCCTTGTAATGCTGCCTGCTGCTGCTGTGTTGCATCTGGCTGGTTATGAAAATTGGGGGGGACCCCACATCGTTCTTTCCAATTATTATTTTTTTTATTTTTTTTTAAATGACGTGGGGTCCCCCCCATTTTTCATAACCAGCCAGATACAATAAAGCAGCAGCCTAGCATCACCAGGGTAGGAAGGGCCACTGTTTTTGGCCTTTCCCCTCCTGATAATACCAGCCTGCGGCCGCCCCGGTAACCGACCATCACTACAGATGGTCAGGTACTGGATGGTACCCGGCTCTTCCCAGCACCCCTGGTGGCGGTGGGTACCGGGGTAATAAAGGGGGTTAGTGTTCGCCTCTGCATCGGCTAACACTAAGCCCGGCCTTAGCAATGGATGCTGTCAATCAGCCGGCGGCCATTACTAAGGCGGTAGTAATATAGTTTAAAAAAAAACACAAAGACATAGAAAAAATATTTTATTTAAATAAAAAAAAACCCCCACAGCCCTCATTAACCATTTTATTGATAATAAAAAAAAAGCCGTCATCGAAGTCCTGGAATCCGACGTAGACCAACGACCGAACCTGTAAGAAAACACACAAAAAATGATTAGTAACACGTGTGTTAGGCTTAGATACAGGGCCCATGTGTGATACTGTCTGTAGGACCCTGTATCTAAGCCTACCACAACGTAGGCTTAGATACGGGGTCCAGCAGACAGTAATGTTATACAGTATAAGATTACTGTGTGCCGGGGCCCTGTATCTAAACCTACAGTGTGGTAGGCTTAGATACAGGGCCCATCAGACAGGATCACACATGGGCCCTGTATCTAAGCCTACCATGTGATTGGCTTAGATACAGGGCCCAGCAGACAGGATCACACATGGGCCATGTATCTAAGCCTACCATGTGATTGGCTTAGATACAGGGCCCAGCAGACAGGATCACACATGGGCCATGTATCTAAGCCTACCATGTGATTGGCTTAGATACAGGGCCCAGCAGACAGGATCACACAATCTGTGATCCTGTCTCATGGGCCCCCTAAGCCTGCTACATCGTAGGCTTAGGGGTTGTGCAGTCCCTAAACATTGATGGCCTATCCACAGGATAGGCCATCAATAGCTGATGTGTCTCCCGGGACCCGCCAATCAGCTGTTTTGAAGGGGCCGCAGCACTCGTACGAGAGCTGCTCCCCTTCATTTCACTACTCGCCCACACTGTGAATCGCCGACACCGATTCACAGTGTGACCGGAATGAAGTGACAGGAATGAAGGGGAGCAGCTCTCGTACGAGTGCCCCTTCAAAACAGCTGATTGGCGGGTCCCGGGAGTCGGACCCCGCCAGTCAGGGCTAACCTTACCTTCCTCTTCGGCCGCGGCGGGAGTTCTGTCGTCTCGATGCTGTGCGCGGCGCATAGCGCTGTGACGTCAGGACCTCCGCTGCCACCCGGAACCAGGAAGGTAAGTAAAGTATGCTACTATAGTAACAGGGGCCCGCGGCCCGAGTTACTATAGCAACTTTTTATTGATGTCTTGAGGGGGGCCGTGGGCCCCCCTGGCTTCGGGGCCCGGTCGCAATTGTGACCGCTGCGACCCCTATAGCTACGCCAGTGGCTGTGTGTAAGAAAGCTTTGCTGAATAACACAAAAATGAGTCGACAAGAATAAAAGACTCCACAAGACCATGCCCTCCACACCCTCCTGTTACAGAAGACAAAAGATGATAAGAAGAGATGACTACATGAAATTAATATCATTCTAGATAACGAATTGCTAGAAAATATTGCAATGTCAAGAAAATATTGTGAATGTAATGCCATTTTATTTTTGCAAACTCAAGAAAAAATATTGTAACTGATATGTAAATGTCCAGTCTAAGGGTATGTTCACACGCTGTGTTTTCAGCCGTTTTTCGGGGGGTAAACGCCTCAAAAAACGCCCAAAAAATCGGAAGCTGAACGCCTTCAAACATCTGCCCATTGTTTTTATTGGGAAAAATGGCGTTTCTGTCAGACGGGGCGTTTTTTTACGCGGCCATTTGAAAAAATTGCGCGTAAAAAAACACCCCATAAAAAGAAGTGCATGTCTCTTCTTGAGCCATTTTTGGAGCCCTTTTTCATTGTCTTAATAGAAAAACAGCTCCAAAAACGGCTCCAAACAACGCATAAAAAAATGTTTCATGCATAAAAAAACTTTCAAGCTTTGAAAATCAGAGGCTGTTTTCCCTTGAAAACAGCTCTGTATTTTACAGCCGTTTTTTCTTTAGCGTGTGAACATACCCTAAAAGTGATATAAACTCCCTCATATTGTAAGGCCGGGAGCATTTGCCATTTTTGTTACATGCAAAGTGACATCCGTATGCCACTCCTCTGTAAACCCCCTGCTTAAGCAAAAAATATACATAAATCTGGAGCAACTGTTTGATGTTAAATTATCCACGACGATACAATCACATTATGTACACTGCACATTTCTCTCTGTTATTCAATACAAAGACATAGAGAAATATGTAGCCATTTAATTAGGGAAAATTGCATTACAGTTTTCTGTATTTTCCCAGAAATACCATGCAAAAGCTGTACAAGGAACAAGCAGAGATCTTGAAAATGGTAAGGAATTAATGCAGAAAGTATATTGGAAAATGTTATCACTTTTAATTATACAAAAAAAAAAATAACATTCATTTCATAAATACTCTAATCAATAGCATTAATCTCTAAATATGAGTATTACAAAAGATAACCATGTTATGAAATTGTTTGTTTTCCCAAAAGACAGGTCCCTCAAGGATGATCTGAGAGTGGGGGGGGGCACTGCTAAGACCCTCCATCAATCATCTGTTACCACTGGGAAGGCGGCCAGCGAGTCCATATTTTGCCTGCGTTACATACAGTATTATATTATACCTTATTACATTTGTGTATAACTTTTCATATATATGATACTGCACTCAAATGAACAGAAGCAATTGAAGAAATGAAGATTTGGCCCAAGTTTAAAAATCTAGCCACATTAAGGAATATATTAAATCCTTTGAAAAAAAAAAAATGTTTGACTAATGTAGCAATTGTTATGATGAGATAATACATTTGTAAATTTAAAAAAAAGGGAATCCCATATTACATATGCGGTTATGTTGTTCATTATTTTCAATTTTACCTGCAGGCTGCTATTTATGCACTACAGATCAAGTGTGGTTGACTTGAGACTTTGCATCTCGAAGTCAAAGATGTAGAGGTGAATATGTAAGAATACAAATGAGAACACTTCAGAATCAATACTCATGTCAAGATTGGTTTCTTCTTCTCTCTGGAAATATATAGTAACATAGAGTATAATATGTGATCTCACTGCTTGCATTTATGGCTTTTAAGAGTCATCATACGCCTGTCTTAATAGTGAAGAAGCTGGAGTAAGATGCAACAAATTTATTAAGAGGCACACGCCTCCTAATAAATTTGTTGCATATTTGGCAGCCTGTCTGAAATTTACGCCGGCCAGGAGCTGGTGTAGATTGCCGGTATAGATTATGCCAGTTTCTGCCGTAAATTATAGTAATTCCGCTGGGCTGTGGGTGGCCAAGCTCCTTCAGCTAGGTAACACCAACTTTTTAGAAAAGTGGCGAGAGCAGTGCAAATTGCTCAAAAGCCAAAGTTTTTGTGCCTTTGAGCCATTTGCAACTTTTCTGCGCCAGAAAACTGGCATGGAGAAGTTATTAATCCCACCCCCCCCCCCCCCCCCCACATGAACATATTTGTGATCTAATATTGTTCTACTCCTGTATAATTTATTTCCACATTGTTTGACTTTTGTGGTAACATAGTCCATGGTTGTCACTCTTAGGGTATGTGCACACACACTAATTACGTCCGTAATTGACGGACGTATTTCGGCCGCAAGTACCGGTCCGAACACAGTGCAGGGAGCCGGGCTCCTAGCATCATACTTATGTACGATGCTAGGAGTCCCTGCCTCTCCGTGGAACTACTGTCCCGTACTGAAAACATGATTAGGGTATGTTCACACGGCGGGGGTCCGTAACGGCTGAAATTACGGGGATGTTTCAGCCTGAAAACATCCCCGTAATTTCAGCCGTACCGGCATGTGCAGGCGCTTGAACGCCGCGTCAATTACGGCCGTAATTAGCGCTGCTATTCATTGGAGTCAATGAATAGCGGCTCCAATTACGGCCAAAGAAGTGACAGGTCACTTCTTCTACGCGGGCGTCTATTTACGCGCCGTCATTTGACAGCGGCGCGTAAATATACGCCTCGTGTGAACAGACAAATGTCTGCCCATTGCTTTCAATGGGCAGATGTTTGTCAGCGCTATTGAGGCGCTATTTGCGGGCGTAATTCGGGGCAAAAACGCCCGATTTACGTCCGTAAATAGGCCGTGTGAACATACCCTTACAGTACGGGACAGTAGTTCCACGGAGAGGCAGGGACTCCTAGCATCGTACATAAGTATGATGCTAGGAGCCCAGCTCCCTGCACTGTGTTCGGTCCGGTACTTGCGGCCGAAATACGTCCGTCAATTACGGACGTAATTAGTGTGTGTGCACATACCCTTATTTGAAAACTGTGTCTTTGTGTTGACACATTTTAAATATTATTGCAATAAACTGGCCATTGAATAGATTAATTTTTAGATCTGTTTTTTTGACCCTGCTAGATTTCAAAATGACTTCACAATTTAGCTACACGTCTGAATGGACAAATTGAATTTATCCAGCTGTTTGGAGCTTCAGCCAAGCAGGCAGGTCATGTATGGGCATGTTAGTGTAGTCAAATGATGGTCAGACAAGCTAATGGCTGTCTCACATTTGTGTTTATTAGGGTGTTCTTCTGCTATATCACCTTTATTTGCTGTTATTATTTAATTGCACTTGGCATGTCCTTCTGACTAGTCATCTAAAATATTAAATTTTGCTGCAACCCGCAGAGATGTCTGATAATGTGCTGCACATTCTTTCCAAAAAATAAATCCTTAACATAAAACAACATAGAAAATTTGACATTAAGACCAGGGCCGGCCTTAGGGGTGTGTGACCTGTGCCATTGCACAAGACGCATCACTCCAGTAGGTGGAAGGGGGAACTGCGCTGGCTCCCCTCCCGTGCTTGTATTTCAGAAGCGCCCGTGCCCGGCAACTCAGCATCTGCCTTTCCGCCCGGGAGCTTCTCAGTGGCGACGCTACTGCTGTAGCAGCCATAGCGGCAGCCAGCGGAGACATCGGGCATGAGGTCGCGCATGACGCCTCTCTGGACGGCCCCCCCATGGCCATCGGCGCCACTAGCAGCTTCAGCGGCTGCTACAGCGGTAGCGACACCACTATAGCAGAGCAGGGAGGTATCTCCCTGCTCTGCTATCTACTAGCGCCACTGTAGCTCGCTGAAGGAGCGGAATCCCCATGTGGCCGGGGATTCCGCAACTGGATGGAGAGCTTGATGTCTCTGTCCATATATGGACAGAGACATCAGGGACAACTCCTGAAGCAGAATCCCCATCCAAAGCTTTGCCGATGCTGTGATCGGGGATTCCACTCCAGTAGAACACAGTGACGTCACTGTCCATAAATGGACACAGACGACAGGGGCTGTGTGTCGCTACCTACAAGGGGCTGTGTGGCACTACCTACAAGGGGCTGTGTGGCACTATCTACAGGGGGCTGTGTGGCACTATCTACAGGGAGAATCTGTGAGTGGTGGGCTGATGGTCATTTTACTGTGAGTGGTGGGCTGACGGTCATTTTACAGTGAGTGACAGGCCAATAGTCTTGAAGTGGTTTCCACCTCTGAGCTCCAATTGAAATTAATAGGAGGCAGAAAATACCTGCAGCGCTAGTTTGGTGCTTTAAAAAAACGCCCAAAAAAAGGTCAAACAAAGGTAAAAAAAAAAACAGAAGGAATTTAGTGCTTGTTTTTAGCCATTATCTGTCTTTCCCGAAACTATTTTTGGTAGGGGTGCCCTGAGGAAATGTTATTTTTCCAGTGGTGCCTCAAGTCCAAAAAGGTTGGGAAACTGTGCAAGGCTACATATTCACGACGGCATGCGCAAGGATCCCGTCATGGAGCAGCTCAGTTCGTCGTGGCAACTGGGCCTAGGTGAGTAAAAAATATTTTTTTTGGTGGGCACTGTCTAGAAGAGGGAGGTGGGGGGCTGTATGGCACGATCTACAAGTAGGAGGTGGGGGATTATGGCAGTGTCTACAGGGAGGCTGTATGGCACAATCTACAGGGGGCACTATCTACAAGGGGGTGCTGTGTGTGGCAGCCAGGGGAGGGGGGCATTATACTGTGTGGGGGCCACTAAGCAGACTTTATACTGTGTAGGGGTACTACAGCGGACAATATACGGTGTGTGGCACTTAGGGGGCATAATACTGTGTCCTCTATGAGCACCATTAGATTTTTGTCCTCTATGAGCACCATTAGAGGACAAAATACTGTTTTCTTGAAGGGGTTATAATATATTATATTATTAAATATTATTATTATACTATATGTGGGGCACTAAAGGGGCATTATACTGTGTGGGGTCATTATACGTTTTATGGGGCATTTTTTTATGAATGGGGTGGGGCACCGAAAGATAATTTCGCACGGGGTGCCATCTATCCTAAGGCCGGCCCTGATTAAGACTGCACCAACTAAAAGGGTGGCATATCCACTATACAATAGCAAATTACAATTGTGATTAAAAAAATCTCACTATTTCTTTAACAGTTTTGGCTTTTGCCTGTGTTTTGCAATTTATATTAATTATCCCAGGCAGATAGAATAACAAGCTTATTTTATGGGGACCATTTATATTTTTTTGAACCCTTCATGACTTTTATTTTGCATTTTTTGATAGAGATTAAGATAGTAATTTAATTGGAGTTATCTCAATCAAATAGGTTGTCTGATGTATATCTAATATGTTATATTGGTTCATGTTTATATAGTAGAGAAAGCTATCTACACAAGATCCCTTTCTATGAGCTTAAATGATATGTACACCTTTGAAGTGAACATTTTTGTTTTAATAAATAATTTTTTCTTCTGATTTTAAACTATTCTTAAATAGATTTTCATACTTTTTGTTTTACTTTTTAAGATGCAGCTTCTATGTATCCTGTATGCATAGAAGCGGTATAGTTCTGTCAAAGCCTATTCCGTCAGGTCAGCTGGACTGACGACTCGGCTGAAAGCTGGACCTGTGTGTCTCATGAACTTAGATGTGATCGTTATCAGCTGGATCCTGCGTGTGAGAAACACACAAGACCACTATCCAGCTGAGCCGATCCACAAAAAAAATGCATAATGTGAACCCAGCTTAAGACTGTAAGGCTCCCTAAGGCTGGGTTCACACGACCTATTTTCAGGCGTAAACGAGGCTATTATGCCTCGTTTTATGTCTGAAAATAGGGCTACAATACGTCGGCAAACATCTGCCCATTCATTTGAATGCGTTTGCCGACGTACTGTGCCGATGAACAGTAATTTACGCGTCGTCGTTTGACAGCTGTCAAACGACAACGCGTAAAATGACTGCCTCGTCAAAGAAGTGCAGGACACTTCTTTGAAACGTAATTTGAGCTGTTTTTCATTGAAGTCAATGAAGAACAGCTCAAGATTACGGGCGTCAAAGACGCCTCGCAAAATGCGAGGAGGAGCTTTTACGTCTGAAACGACGGAGCTGGTTTCTCCTGAAAACAGTCTGTCTTTTCAGACGTAAAAGCCAGTTCTCATGTGCACATACCCTTACAGTCATTGTGGCAGATTTAATACTCTGTCTGGGTCAGGAATGTGTCACATTTTGGCACAATTTTGATGTTTGCATCTCACTAGACACTTTCAAGTGGCTCAGCTGAGAATGGGTCTGGCTTATCAACAAGGGATGTGGCTTAAATATAACAAAAGTGTGCGAAAAGCGCGCAAAAAACTGGCACAAAATTCTGGCACAAAATAAGCGACATCAAAGATAGTATAAGAAAGAGGAAAATGTCTAACAGGTCATACAAGAGTCGCCAAAATTATCATACACTATGCACCACTGTGATAAATTTGGCGCATTATGTGACTGGTCTAAGTTTGCCCTGTCTAACATTTAGAGAGTATTATGCCATTGTGTTTCCTGCAGGAGCCTAGACTTAACAATTCCCAAGTTGATCCCAGGTAGTAAAAAAACCTATGAACTGTTTCTGGCAGGGGGAGTCATGAAAGTGCCAAGTCTAAGGGTATGTGCACACACAAAACAAAAAACGTCTGAAAATACGGAGTTGTTTTCAAGGGAAAACAGCTCCAGATTTTCAGATGTTTTTTATTCAAAGTCGCGTTTTTCGCTGCGTTTTTAACGGCCGTTTTTGGAGCTGTTTTTGGATAGTCTATGAAAAACGGCTCCAATAACGTCCCAAGGAGTGACATGCACTACTTTTTCGCGGCCGTATTTCAAAACATATGCCCATGGAAATCAGTGGGCAGATATTTGGAGGCGTTGTGCTTCCGATTTTTCAGATGTTTGGAGGCCTTTTGCGGCCCGAAAAATGGCTGAAAATAAGCCGTATGAACATACCCTTAAAACGACTTTTACATTCTTTATATTTTAGCTAACCTAAAAATAACATAAGAAATGCTACTCCATGTTACTCCGGGGACACAACCTGAGGATTTCCTGCACAAAGTCTACACCCCCATGAGGGGAGTTTTAACCCCCTTGTATTAGCTAAATCTATGCCATAAAATCTGAGCTGTAAATACCCCTGTAACTGTGTTTTATTGGGACTTTTACATGTGATACTTTATTTTTATTCTTCATTTATTTTGTCTAGCCACCTCCCCCAGCTCATAACAGACTAAAGAGAGCACTTTAAATGTGTGCAGTACCTATTTACTGTAACTAGATATTAAATATTAACTTCAGCAAGAAATAAAATAAAAGTTTTTTTTTACATTTTACTTAATTTATTGTTTTTATACTGAGATCTAATGTTTGTCTTCTTAGGGTATGTGCACACACACTAATTACGTCCGTAATTGACGGACGTATTTCGGCCGCAAGTAGTGGACCGAACACAGTGCAGGGAGCCGGCTCCTAGCATCATACTTATGTACGATGCTAGGAGTCCCTGCCTCTCCGTGGAACTACTGTCCCGTACTGAAAACATGATTACAGTACAGGACAGTTGTCCTGCAGCGAGGCAGGGACTCCTAGCATCGTATATAACTATGATGCTAGGAGCCCGGCTCCCTGCACTGTGTTCGGTCCGGGACTTGCGGCCGAAATACGTCCGTCAATTACGGACGTAATTAGTGTGTGTGCACATACCCTTAGACTCATTAAGCTCCTTCTCTTCCTGTGAAGACCCCATTGATCATGCACGGGGTCTTTTTGCAGAAATGGAGCTACTACTTAGTATTTCATGCGTACTTGCTGTCTCACAGCAGGACTTCGAAAATCTTAGATTATACCAAGATGTGCTTACAAAAATGTTATAAGCTGCTGTAATCACAACTAACTACCATAGAACATTGTACATGTTCCTAAACTGTAACAGAACAAATCACAAAAGCCAAATGACCTCATGTATAATGTATGGCTTGAGATTATTTACTATTAAGATTCTTATATAATCAGCAAAGGCATAAACACTCAACATGTGTTCAGTTTATAGAGATTAAAAACTATAATTGCAAGTTCATTAATTAAATGCTATTTTGTCAACTGGAGAAACACAATATATGAACACTTTGCAATGTCACAGAATTGTATATAGTAGGCCATAGTAGGATGTAACACAGATGTAGCCGTCTTTACCCTTTACTTGACTTTTAACGCATTAAATACACAATGGCAAGATCTATTATTTTGCGTTTTTCAATCACTTTTCAATGTCTTTTGTTGCGTAATATCAAACTGCAGCAAGTTATCAGAGTCAAGATAAAGATGGCTACATCTGTAGATTATTATTAAATATATAAGAGATAACGGTACCCTAAAAAAGTGCTTTAAAATAAGGTTTACTTTATGCTGACATTTCACAAAACTACTAATGCACAGTAAATTGTACTTGTTCCCCCATTTGACTGTAATAAGAAAATCAATAAAAATTGTTATTGATATACTTATATAGATTCATGTTGTTTTATAAAAAGGTAAATTAAAAAGGTAGAATTAATGTCCATCAGAAGTTCTGTTCCGTTTTTGTTTGTTCAGAAACTCTTTCCCTGTTGTTACAACGGTTCGCCGCTCCCGTCCATAACATGGCCGCAGATGGAGGAGCATGTGACCAGACATGTCACTCTACATCCTCCATTGTAACATATTGTGTCTGTGCTAGTTTCCTAGATGCAAGGTGTTACAATGGAGGGTGCAGAGCGACATGTCTTGTCACATGCTTCTCCATCAGTGGTCATATTATAGATGGGAGAAGAATGCAGTTGAAAGATACATTTGTCTTAACAAGGGGACAAAGTTTCTAAATGAGTGGAAACAGCGCAGAACATTTGATAAAGACATATTAGTAAGTGTATTAAAATCTAGCTTTCAATGCACTTCC
This sequence comes from Rhinoderma darwinii, assembly GCF_050947455.1. NCBI lineage: Eukaryota > Metazoa > Chordata > Amphibia > Anura > Rhinodermatidae > Rhinoderma > Rhinoderma darwinii. Next base: position 212,671,735 of record NC_134690.1, on the reverse strand, counting down.
TAAAGCGGCCAAGCCCTTTAACTTAATACAAGCGATGACGTGATATATGACTGACACCATGTTTAGTCCTAGTCAGTTAGCCCATGGATGCATTACACTGGACTAATCTGGACTATACTATCATTATTTTTTTGTTTTAGACCGAGGCTACTGTACTGATATGAAAAAGATATGGGATAATAATTTTGAATACATATATATTAGAAAACTGTATGATATAACAAATCAAAAAATTAAGTCTAGAATAACTTTTTCAGTATGTCCTTGAACTGTTGTCTTCTGTCTTTATGTTGTTGTCTTTTTAAAATTGTATACAGATATTTGTTAGACATACAGTATCTGATTCTAGGAAAGCTAGGTGACAATAACTATGGCCACCATTATAGATGCTGCTCCACCCAACAATGAAAAAACACAAGTAAGGGCATTCTAAAAGAAGACACTCAACCTCTATAATATAATGTAATCACCAAAAATCTTTATTCATGCCAAAGACCAAACAACTGAAGTTATTTCAGAATCCTCCCCATAGGTAATCCAATATCATGTGCAGAAAATGTAACATACATTCCTCCCAGAATAATAAATGTACAACCAATATAAATATCACAATAAATGAAAAATATATGCCTTCTATTCTCCTCCTATCAGCCACAGGTAGAGAAGTTATAGTAATCAAACTCATAATACACATCCCCGCTATTGCAGAACTTAGCATGAAGTTGTCTTCACAACTCACTTCTGCTGCCATGTATATCATAAGCTGCCCTAGTTGCTGCAGAACCTCATATTATGCACATCCGTTTTTGCAAAACCTCTATAAGTGCATGCCCAGACGTGGCGGAGTTCTTTCGCCACTGTCCGCATCAATGCCGCACAGAATCTGCGTTGCAGATTCTGTTGCGGCTTTGCCTAAAATGGGCATTAAATTGATGCGGATTAGCCGTTGCGTATTGAGGGGAAGAGGGCTTCCCTTCTCTCTATCAGTGCAGGATAGAGAGAAGGGACAGCCCTTTCCCTAGTAAAAGTAAAAAGAAATTCATACTTACCCAGCCATTGCCTTGGTGACGCGTCCCTCTTTCGCCATCCAGCCCGACCTCCCTGGATGACGCGGCAGTCCATGTGACCGCTGCAGCCTGTGATTGGCTGCAGCCGTCACTTGGACTGAAACGTCATCCTGGGAGGCCGGACTGGAGGAAGAAGCAGGGAGTTCTCGTTAAGTAGGAACTTCTATTTTTTTACAGGTTGATGTATATTGTGATCGGAATTCACTGTCCAGGGTGCTGAAACAGTTACTGCCGATCGTTTAACTCTGTCAGCACCCTGGACAGTGACTATTTACTGACGTCGCCTAGCAACGCTCCCATAATTACGGGTGCACACACGTAGTTACCCGTAATTATGGGTGCACACACGTGGTCACCCGTAATTACGGGGGCACACACGTAGTCACCCGTAATTACGGGAGCCCCATATACTTCCTCAGTCTGGCTGTAGACCTAGAAATACATAGGTCCAGCCAGAATGAAGAAATGTCATGTTAGTAAAACCAGTACGCTCCGCAGCACACATAACATCTGCGGACTTCATTGCGGAATTTTGACTCTCCATTGAAGTCAATGGAGAAATTCCGCAATGAGTCCGCAACAAGTCCGCTACACGTCCGCAACAACCTTTGTATGCTGCGGACACCAAATTCCACACCGCAGCCTATGCTACGCAGCGGAAATGTCCGCAACGTGTAAACGAACCCAACCACAAAGCTGTGGAAGGCAATGGAGAAACGTGTACGCTGCGGATTTCCGCTGCGGACTGTCCGCAGCGGAATTCCAGAGCAATTCCGCCACGTCTGGTCATGCCCTAAGATTGACATGGATCTCCCAATTCTTCTTCAAAAAGAGGTTCTACAGCAGTAGAGGTGTTATATGGTCAAAAATGCCTGGGTGTCTTAGGCCATGTTCAGACGTGGCGGAATTTTTCCGCTGCAAATGTTGGTGCAGATTTGGGGCAATTACGCAACGAATCTGCACATTTGACATGTAATTCAGACGTTGCAGATATCACAGCAGACTTGCCACAGGTTTCAGTTTTTGCATTACAAAGGCTGAAATCTGCAGTGAAATTCCGCTGCTTCTCCGCAATGTAATGAGCATGCTGCGGAGGGAAAAATCTGCACTGCAGCCTGATTTCCGCACAGTTATTTTCCGCAACGTCTGAACTAAGTTTCCTAAAAATGTATAGAAAGAAATGTAACAAACGTCTTCTGCAGAATTCCACTTCGCACTGTCCGCAGCGGAATTCAACAGCAATTCCGCCACGTCTGAATGTGCCCTTATAGTATTCTTTTCATTTACAATAAGGAGTTGCATTTTTCATCTAAACTTTGTTGAGATTCTGATCACTACTGATAAAATCTAACATACATAGCATTCACATAAAAAATGCTTTCTTCCTATGTTACATCGCACCATAAGCAATTGTTTCAGCTCTCTTTTTTTTTTAACCTTCTTTATTATTAAACTATTACCTTTGAAATATATTCAAATTATACCCATATCTTTTTGGATTTGTAGATTATACAAACTCCAACATGTTAGCTTTTTTATTCTTAGATACTTTTATATACTAAAATAATATGGATACAACAGTTTTGATTACAATTTGCAGGCAAAAATGTAAAAACATGAATAAGATACCTTCAAGTGTATGTCATGGAGCTTAGTATTGCAGGAACTGTAAGAAAGACGACATCTAGTGGACATGTCTGAAATAACTCCAGACAGTGTCTCACAAAGTTTCTACCAGTGCATACAGAGAAGTATGATGGAATAATATAGTCATCTAATATCTATGAACATGTATTTATTCTGAAATTAAATATTACAAACTAAATCAATGGATAGATATAGATAGATAGATAGATAGATAGATAGATAGATAGATAGATAGATAGATAGATAGATAGATAGATAGATAGATAGATAGATAGATAGATAGATAGATAGATAGAGGTTTCATATAAGATATCAGAATTCTTGGTACATTATGTATGAAGTTGAAATCGCACTATAAATAACATTTTGCTTTAGGATGTCGCCATGTTGTTCCAATGTCTGGAGCTCTTGTTTAATAACAACAGAAGGACAATATATCACTTTCTTGAGATCTGTGAAATCCATCCTGTGTATATCATTGTATAACAAACTAATATGTAGGAGAAGGTCCACTCCCTCCCTAGAGTGTGTATGGTTGGCAGGTCTGTAATGAGAACAGGACAGATAGAAACAGTCTCTCCGCAGAAGGGGTCAGCTCACACCACCACACTACCTATAATACATCTAGTGAAAAGCCATTTTTAAATCTCCAGCTGCGAAACCTAGAAAACAATCTAAGATTAAAACAATTCCCCAAACAGATCTCACTTAATATATGAGCATGGAATATCCTATTATCCTTCATACCTATATTGCAGACCTGACAAAACATACAGTTTTGTGAATAATAAATACATGTGATAGGAAGGAATTGATTTATGGAAACCTAGAATCTGTAAACCTGCCAATAATAGACATATACAGAGAATTCCAATATCCACTTTATCAGAGGCAGAATGAGCATTCTGGTTATAGCAATACATGGAGAGATGAAAAATAATAAAAACATTTTTGTAAGTCAATAACTTTGTATTTAGACACAAAACCAAAAATTCCTGAAAATTCAGTTGTGACTTTGTTTTTCCTCAATTTCCATGGGTTATAACTAAATCCGTATCAGCCATAAGAGGCGCTATATGACCCAGATGCTGAGGAGACCCACGCAGGTGCAGAAATTTTATTCTTCATTATGGAGAGAAAAAACGTTGGGTGCTGTCAAGCTTTGCAACATGGGTCCAACCTTTGAGCAAAAGATCTGATATACGTATGACACTAATATGATTTTATTTTTTTTGTAAATTCTTTGTTCTAATTTTGAACAAAGGAAAAAGGGGTGGGAGTTACAAAAAGAAAAGGAAGGTTAGGGATGGGGTTTCATTATAGTCATTTATACAAAAAAACAACAACAGTTGTCTTTGATGTAAATTCCAAACAAATGAAAAATCATATTTGACTGTATTCTAAATGAAACGATCATGCCTTCAATTTGGACTGAGACTGACAGTTTCTTTGTTATTTATAAGTAAATATCTAAATTTTTTTATTTTTGGAAGTGCATCCTGTTGTCCCAGATCTCGTGATCGTCGCGATTCTGATCTAAAGACCATTTTGTCTCTTCATAAGATTGAATTAAACAGACTTTGTTTATTCACTCTAGACTAGATGGTGTCTCTGTCTCTTTCCAATGTCTTGCTATTATGGTTTTTGCTGCATTCGGTATACTATGCATTCTTTGATTGTAGCATAAGTAAAAGTAGTTATGCTGCTATTTGCTTGCAAAGTTCCAAGGCACCAGACTTCCATAAAATGTCAAAAGTGACTTTTTATGCCTTCTGGGTTTAAAAAAAAAAAAAAAAGCAAAATATATGTTTCCATACTAATGATATAAATGCTGATAGTTTGACAGTCATATATAACCAGCTGACGAAGCCTGGTGGCGAAACGCGTTGGGTGTAAGTGGGCTCCTGGCACATCGCTACTCTTTACCCCATTGTATATCTGCATGGTCTGTCAACTTCTATTCTATTATTTTTTGGCTACCTTGCCACTTCTGTCTATCGATTCTGATGGTCTATTTCACTGTTTATTTTTGTAATGTGACTCACCATGGCTGTTTATTTACAATGTACTTGTGTATGGTATAGATGTTATGGCCAGTAGCCCACTCAGTATTTTCTTTACTGTGAGGACTTATATTTTGATCCATTTTTTTATGCTATTAACTGTATTTTATATTTTTATCATGTCTCAATAAAAGTCATATATAACCACTAACAGTAAGTGCTGGCTCATCCAGGCAGCCAGGTTTGTACCAGGGTCCTGCACAGAAAAATTAACTTGACTGTATGCCATCCCATTGCGAGCAGGGATCAATGTGTACGGAAAAGTGAAATATGTTGGCGCAATATAATAAACCCCAAGAAATATGTATCTGTATCTAAGAGGAAGTAAAAATGGGAAAATAATCATATCTACTCAAGGACAAGGCAGTCATGAGACGACAAATTACAACATGGATATTATTTACACAGGACGCACAGTACACACAGCAGCAAACAGGGGCAGAATCACAGCTTTTTACTAAACACTAAACAAACTATTTAGATTACAATTATTATTGTCGTTATTATTATTATTATTGTTATTAAAAACTATAATTTTTTTTATTATTATTATAAAGACTATTATTATCATTACTTTTATTTATTTATTTATATATATACAACAGATATTGTGGAGGAAATAAAAGTAGCCTAAACATACAACACAGTAACAGATCCGTAGCTTCTTTACTGTGCTTTAAACAACATTCATTAAGTTGCCATTTTCCCTTAAGAAGAAAATTATGGAAAAATACCAATTTAATTTGTAAAATAATGAAACATTAAAGCTCTGGCTTTAATACTTGCATAAAAATTTACAGATAATATTTGATAAATCTGAAAAGCAGGAATCATGTGGAGGGCACAAATTGTCTGAGCAATAATAGCAGTAGGATAATTGCTGTATTTGATTCCTTCAATTATAGATTATGAGGACTGAGCTGCTCTACTGTCTCTTAGGAAGTCATTATGTGTTCTCTAGCAGAGCCATGCAGCTCATTCTAACAGGGATGATCAGCTTCTTCACAACTTAACTTGGCTGACTTAGAAAAGGTAGATAGCGGGAATGACGTTACTGGATCAGCTTCATTAGGTTAACTAGCAATAAGCCTCTGAAAGTAAATGAAATAGTAATTCCCTTCTGAATCAGAGTGAACATGCCTAATGATGAACAAAGCCAAAGTGCGACTCTCATGTGCAGAAAAAAGTTTTTCACCAAATTATGCCATAAAGTAGTTCAAGTGAAGATGAGTCTGCTGCAAAGCCGTTAGTATAATGGTCAATGCTTTGTATCCTTATTTCTATCGCTAACATTAAAGCTAAATAGCAAGAATTGCAGCCTTTGTTTATTCCAGTCTTCCAATTAAAGTCCCTTTAACTATCAGCTGGCTATAAATGTATCTTCAGAGGATGAAGTGTTGACACAGAGATGCAGCATACCATGAATTTTGATACATGATTGTACTGAAAATGTAATAACCAGTGAAAATCTCATCCTGCCATCACCACTGGTAATGAATCGAGTATTCGAGCATAATTCTTTCACTTATTTGTCTCATTTTTTACAGCTTTTGTCAGCTTTATAGCAACCGTGCTATCCATTAAATTGGTTCTGATATTTAACAGTGTTTTTAGAAATGAGGCTTGTGCTGAGAAATGACTCCAGAAAACGACTTGTTAAAAAAGACTAGAGAATGAAACGCTGTCTCTCCACATTCATTAGTATGCCAGCATGTCATCAAACTGCTGTGTTGTCAGCAGCATCCAAACCAACCTTAATCAGAACACACTGGGGTATATTTACTAAGGTTTAATACCCAAATCACTGACTAGTTCATATAGCACACTATGATTCCTAGGAGCGCTCGCTGTAAGAAATGTTGTGCTTTGCTGACTCTTAAAGGACAATAGTTAACTCTTTTCAATCCTGATAAAACTGATGACAAGCTATGCTAAAGTCAAAAACAAAATTATATTATTATACATAATTGGTTACTGTCTTTTACTGTAGATTTCAAGGGACAGCCCCATAGTAAAACTACCCCTTCTAGTGTAAATTCTCGATCAGTATATCATGTAACACTAATAACCCCAGATCGTTTTCCAATCTGTCAGCCAGCAGTCATCACATATAGACTCTAACCCAACATGAAGATCAGCAATTGAGAAACACAGCCTTCTGCAATCCTAGCAAGTCCCCCAGGGTGTCATCCTAAAGTTTACACGACTAGTAACTATAGGCTTAAAGCAGATATGTATAAGTGCTTTTAACTGTATGGGGGACACATGCCATGTATGGAGAGTTCGTACTACTCCTGACGATATTCACGGTACCACCGCCGTCTTATGCACTCTATACAGAGTGACAAAGCAGTGGCTGCCTGTTCTCTCCATACACAGCAGGTGTCAGCCATCCAGCAGTTGCGGTTAATGATGACAGGCATGGGACCGAGCAGTCACCGCTCCACACAATGCACACCAGGGGCGGATTGGGAGCTTAAAGTGGCCCTGGAAAAAACTTCTATAAGTGGCCCCATGTTGTGGGTGGGGCCAGCACAAGTAGGCTGTGTCAGCAAACTGTTTGCTGTAGCCACATTGGTGTTAGATCTAATAATGCAGCCTTATTATTATTGTCAGCATTGGGCTGTGTTCACATCTGCATTGGATGTTCTTAGGCCCCATGCACACGACCGTAAAAACTCCCGTAATTGCGGGCCGTAATTACGGCCCGTAATTACGGGCCCATAGACTTCTATTGGCCACGGGTACCTCCCCGTATGCTTACGGGAAGGTGCCCGTGCCGTTGAAAAAAGATAGACCATGTTCTATTTCAGGCTGTAATTACGGCACGGGCATCCCATAGAAGTCTATGGGGCTCCCGTAATTACGGGTGACTACGTGTGTGCACCCGTAATTACGGGAGCGTTGCTAGGCGACGTCAGTAAATAGTCACTGTCCAGGGTGCTGAAAGAGTTAAACGATCGGCAGTAACTGTTTCAGCACCCTGGACAGTGGCTACCGATCACAATATAGATAAAGCTGTAAAAAAAAAAAAAGACGTTCATACTTACCCAGAACTCCCTGCTTCTTCCTCCAGTCCGGCCTCCTGGAATGACGTTACAGCCCATGTGACCGCTGCAGCCAATCACAGGCCAATCACTGGCTGCAGCAGTCACATGGACTGCCGCGTCATCAGGGAGGTCGGACTGGATGTCAAGAGAGGGACGCGTCACCAAGACAACGGCCGGGTAAGTATGAATTTCTTTTACTTTTATTACGGAAAGAGCTGTCCCTTCTCTCTATCCTGCACTGATAGAGAGAAGGGCTGCGGATTAGTGCAGTGCAATTTTGCAGCCAAAAACGTGCCCGTAAATACGGGTGGAATACTGGTGACACCGGACCCGTATTTACGGGCACGGGTCCGTAAATACTGGTGCAATATGGGTCGAATACGTGTGACCAAGGACCCATATTTACGCCAGTATTTACGGGTGGACAAAAATACGGTTCCGTGCACGGGGCCTTAGGCGTCTTTCACACCACAGTATTTCTATCAATATAATGTATTTGCTGATAAAGCTCCCAGGAGATGAATGAAACTATTAAAAAATGGTTGTCTCTGCTATCCGTCCTCCATAGGCGCCCATGTTAAAAAAAAGGACATTTGTATGCATGGAATAGCACAGCCTTCAAAACTATTCCATGCAGCAAAAAAATAAAAACTTTTTTGGCCTCCAATCGGTGTATGGGGGTCTATGGATCCATTTATTGTATGCATTAGGAGCTTTCCCGCCACATACAGTAGACTGATAGAAATACCATGGTGTGAAAGAAGCCTTAGAAGCTTCCACTGCAGGTAAAAAAAATCATGACCAAAAATAGTGCAGCAGCCAGCAGCTGCCCCCGTATCTGACCATCACTACAGATGGTCGGGTACTGGATCTTACACGGCTTTCCTGGTACCCCTCGTGGCGGTTGGTACTGGGGTAATAATGAGGGGGTTAGTGTTAGCCTTTTCACCAGCTAATACCAAGTCCCTCCTTAGTAATGAATGCTCTCAATCAGACAGCGGCCATTACAAATGCAGTAGTAAGATAGTTAAAATAAACACAGAGACATAAAAAATGATTGTAATAAAAACCACCCCACACAACCCTCGTTAACCATTTTATTGAGAATAAAAAAAAACGCTGTCATCGAAGTAGTCCTCGAATCCGAAGTAGTCCTATCATGCAGAGGAGGAAGGGACGCACACCAGGTATATATATAATATGCCTAGGTGACTAGTTCTCCACCTCTCATCCTCCCACAGGGTATGTATGTGCACAGCCTATCTCAGCCATAATATAGTGACCACTAATTCACTCAAGTAATGTATCCGACCCAAAAAGATTCCATCCAAAATTTGTATATACAAGGGTACTTGTTAATAGAAAAAACCTTTTCATCACCTGCTTATCCCTTATCGATGTCACCTATATAGCGAAAGGGATGTTGTGTTGTATTAGTAAGAAATTGTAAATATACGTTCATAACAAATGTATTGTAAATAAACAATATTTATTGTACATCAAAAAAATATCTAGTCAATATAAGCCGGTCCCATTGTTGGTGAGGCAATCAATGTTTCAACATACCGCAAGAGATATGATCAGAAAGAAAGAAAGAAAGAAAGAAAGAAAGAAAGAAAGAAAGAAAGAAAGAAAGAAAGAAAGAAAGAAAGAAAGAAAGAAAGAAAGAAAGAAAGAGAATTAAAATCAATCAATATAAATCACAATAAACATTAATCAATACCCACACTGATGGTGGTGCGGACCACAATAAAGGAGAGAGAACAAGGTAAAGTGGCATCTAGGAAACACTACCAAGAGGGAAGTCTACATTGAGGCCACGTGTTTTAAGAGTATCAAGACTATGTATCCATTGTAACAGTCGAAGTTTAAGCAACTTATTTCTGTTGCCATCCCGCCTCAAAGGGGGAACATGACCTATAATCAAGAATCGCAAGTCACATTCTCCGTGTTTAGAATCGGTAAAATGTTTAGAGACAGGAAGATCAAGTCTCTTCTTCCGTATCGTGTAACGATGCTGATTTAATCGTGTTTTGGCATCAAGTGACGTCTCCCCTACGTATAATACATAACACGGGCACTGGAGTACATATATTACAAATTCAGTATTGCACGTGAGGAAATAGTTAATTTTAAACTGTTTGTCAGTATTTGGATGTCTAAAAAGGTTCCCTTTAACCATAAGCGTGCAATTTGTACAGCCTAAGCATGGGAAACAGCCTTTTTTTAGGAGGACATAAGTAAGTTTGTTGATTACCCTTGCCAGTACCAAGGTCCGACCTCAAAAGCTTATCTCTGAGATTGGGCTAAAACGTCCGTAAATAGTGTGTGTAAACCCAGTCTTATATCCAAAAACCCGGCCTGTGCATAACGGATTGGTTCAAAGCGTACCACACCAATCCATGGATTATTCATTCATCCCATTATTATGCCCTGATGCACTCCGCCCAGCTTACATATACCCTGATGTACTCCGTCCAGTTTACATATACCCTGATGTACTCCGCCCAGCTTACATATGCCCTGATGTACTCCGTCCAGCTTATATATACCGTGATGTACTCCGCACAGCTCACATATGCCCCCACATTATAAGCTGAAATACCAGTAAAACACCAAGCAATATCTGTGCTTCAAAAGCCAAATGGTGGTCCAACTGAGTCTGGCAGTGTGCCCAAACCGCAATTTATGACCACATATGGGGTATTACTGTATTCTGGAGAACCCGCTTAACAATTTATGGGATGTGTGTCTACGGTGGTACAAGCTGGGCACAACACATTGGGCACTGAAATGGCAAATCTGTGGAAAACAGCAATTTTCAATCTGCAACATCTATTGTTTACTCATTTTTGAAAAACACTTGTGCGGTCAAAATGCTCACAACACTCCTAGATAAATTCTTTGAGGGATCTAGTTTCCAAAATGGGGTAATTTTTCGGGGGTACCACTGTACTGGTACTATAGCTCAATGCAACATGGTGTAAAAAAAGAATCTTGTAAAATCTCCACTCCAAATACTAAATGGCGCTCCTTCCCTTTAGAGCCTTGCTGTGTTTCCAAATAGCAGTTTATGACCACATGTGGGGTATTTCCGTACACCAGAGAAGTTGCTATACAAATGTTATGATGCTTTTTCTCTTTTATTTGTTGAGAAAATGAAAAATTTTGAATTTCTCATTTTCACTGCCCATTTGTAATAAAATCTATGAGACAAATGTGAGGTCAAAATGCTCACTACCCCCCTAGATGAATTCCTCAATGGGTGTAGTTTGCCAAATGTAGTCACTTTTGGGTAGTTTACACTGTACTGGTACCCAAGGGATTTGCAAAAGCGACATGGTGTAGAAAAACCAATCCAGCAAAATCTGCTCGCCAAATGGCACTCCTTCCATTCTGAGCCCTGATGTGTATTCATACAGTGGTTTATTACCACATATGGGGTATTTCCCTACTCTAGAGAGAATGTTTTACAAATGTTATGGTGCTTTTTCTCCTTTATTTGTTGAGAAAATTAAAAATTTTGAACTAATGCTACGTCTTATTGGAAAAAAAATGTACTGCACAATTCTAATGAAATCTATGAAACACCTGGGGGGTCAAAATGCTCACTACACCCCTAGTTGAATTCCTCTAGGGGTGTAGTTTCCCAAATGGAGTCACTTTTGGGGGGTTACCACTGTACTGGTACCTTAGGAGCTTTACAAATGAGACATGGTGCAGAGAAATTACTCCAGCAAAATCTGTACTCCAAAAGCTAAATGGCGCTCATTCCATTCTGAGCCCTTATGTGTATTCATACAGTGGTTTATTACCACATATGGGGTATTTCCGTACTCTGGAGAAGTTGCTTTACAAATGTTATGGTGCTTTTTCTCCTTTATTTGATGAGAAAATGAAAAATTTTGAGGTAAAGCTACATCTTAGTGGAAAAAAATTTAATTTTTTATTTTTACTGCACAATTCCTTATGAAATCTATGAAACACCTGGGGGGTCAAAATGCTCACTACACCCCTAGTTGAATTCCTCTAGGGGTGTAGTTTGCCAAATGGAGTCACTTTTGGGGGTTACCACTGTACTGGTACCTTAGGAGCTTTACAAATGAGACATGGTGCCGAGAAATCAATCCAGCAAGATCTGTACTCCAAAAGCTAAATGGCGTGCCTTCCCTTCTGAGCCCTGATGTGTATTCATACAGTAGTTTATTACCACATATGGGGTATTTCCGTACTCTGGAGAAGTTGCTTTGCAAATGTTACGGTGATTTTTCTCCTTTATTTGATGAGAAAATGAAACATTTTGGCCTAAAGTTACATCTTATTGGAAAATAATGTAATTTCTCATTTTCACTGCCCAATTCTAATGAAATCTATGAAATACCTGTGTAGTCAAAATAATCGCTACACCCCTAGATGAATTCCTCTAGGGGTGTAGTTTCCCAAATGGGGTCACTTTTGGGGGGTTTCCTTTGTTTTTGCACCACAAGATCTCTTCTAACCTGACGTGGTGCCTGAAATATAATTTATGAAAAGGAAGGCCGAAAAATCCTCTAGGTGCTCCTTTTGTTTCAGGCCCGTAGCGCATTATAGCCACATGTGGGATATTTCTAAAAACTTCAGAATCAGGGCAATACATTAAAAATTTATTAAAATGGAATTTCTGCAAAAAAAATTACATTTGCAAATTTCCCTTCCACTTTGCTTTAATTCCTGTGACACGCATAAAGGGTTAAGAAACGTTTTAAATGTTTTAAATGCTGTTTTGAATACTTTAAGGGGTGCAGTTTTTAAAATGGGGTGATTTGTGGATAGCCTTTTTAAATTTTCTTGAAAATATGAGAAATTGCTGTTAAACTTATAAGCCTTGTAACGTCCTAGAAAAATAAAAGGATGTTCAAAAAATGATGCAAACATAAAGTAGACATATGGGAAATGGTAACTAGTGACTATTTTGTGTGGTATTACTATCTGTCTTACAAGCAGATACATTTGAATTTAGAAAAATGCTAATTTTTTCAAATTTGCTCTAAATTTTGGTGTTTTTCACAAATAAATATTGAATTTATTGAACAAATTTTTTCACTAACATAAAGTACAATATGTCACGAGAAAACAGTCTCAGAATCGCTCAGATAGGTAAAAGAATTCTGAAGTTATTACCACATAAAATGACACGTCAGATTTAAAAAATGAGGCTGTCATAAGGTCCAAAAGTGGCTGGATCCTTAAGGGGTTAATGACTGCCGATACGCCTTTTCATGGCGGTCATTAAGGGGCTTTATTCTAGGCTGCCGGCTTTTCACGGCGGCCTAATCAACGTTCTGCATGGGTCTGCCTTCGATCGCGGCCATCTAAACCCTCAAATGCCGCGGTCATTAGCGACCGCTGCCTTTGAGTTGTTTGCAGATGGAGTAAGCTCCCACTGTCACCCTTCGCCGGCCCGCAAATGGAATTGCGGGCATCCGATGGGGTGCCATGTCATCCGGGGTCCTAAAAAAAGACCCCCAGGTCCACCCTCGCTATATAACTATTAGGGCGTGCCAGAGTCTGGGGTTTTATACTGGCAATAATGCTCTGGCAATACGAAGATCACATAGTGAAGTCTCCTAGTGAGACTTAAAAAATAATTAATGTGAAATAAAAATTAATAAAAAAGTACAGTTTAAAAAAAATTTTAAAAAATGTTTGCCATAAAAAAATGGTGTTATTTAGTTAAAGTGTAAAAATAAAATAAAAACTACACATATATTGTATCCCCGCAATTGTAATGACCCAAAAAATAAAGTTATCAAATTATTTAAACCGCAAGGTGAACCCCGAAAAAAAAACTTAAAAAACAATGGCAAAATTGCTTTTTTTCCCATTCCCCTCCCAAAAAAAATAATAATAAAATGTTAATCAATAAGTCCCGTGTGTCCCAAAATGGTAGAAATGCGGTCCCGCATAAAAAAAAGTCCTCATATGGCGGCATTGACGGAAAAATAAAAAAGTTATGGCTCTTGGCAAGCGGTGATGCAAAATATCAGCGTAATTGTAAAATTCATAGAACAATGGCTGAATTGCTGTTTTTTTTATATCCCCCCCACAAAAAAAAAGAGATTAAAAGTTCTATATACCCCAAAATGGTGCCATTGAAAAATGCAACTCATCCCACAAAAAACAAGTCCTTCTACAGCCATGTCCACGTGAAAATAAAAAAGTCATAGCTCTTTGAATGTGACAATGGAAAAACTAAAAAAAATGCTTGGTCGTTAGGGCCCAGAATGCATGCAGGGGGAAGGGGTTAATGGGCCAGTAGTGTTCAGTCCTAACTAAAGTTTCTAGAGACTGTGTAAAGAACTGTTGTGCTCAAAGGCCATTATATTGTGTAAGTTCCTCGTTCATAGTCGTCATCTCCTATTGTTAATTAAAGAAAATAAAGCTTCAACCTGCCTCCTCCTTACATGTGTAAGCACAGGTCTACCTGGAATTCAGTGCATAGAGAGCTGGTTTCCAATAGCAAGGAACTAAATTACCAGTGGGAAAAAGTTTATCACGTTAATAACAAATATATACTAAGGCAAAAGTAGTGGTAATAAATGGCAGGAGCCTTTCTTCCCTATTGTCCTTAATCTAAAAAAAAAAAACATTTTATAATAAAGTGTAAAGTCATAGCTTTATATCTGACAATATTGTCATACTCTGAGGATACCATTACTTGTGTACTTCTATACCAGTTGGCTAGTTAGAATATGACTGCTTTATTACTACAGTGAGGTCATCTACTGGCCAAACTTAAAGAGGCTCTGTCACCACATTATAAGTTGCCTATACTGTACATGATTTGATAGGCGATGTATTGTAGATTACAGCAGTGTTTTTTATTTAGAAAAACAATCATTTTTGACGGAGTTATGACCTATTTTAGCTTTATGCTAATGAGTTTCTCAATGGACAACTGGGCGTGTTTTATATATGGCCAAGTGGGCATTGTGGAGAGAAGTGTATGACGCTGACCAATCAGCGTCATACACTTCTCTCCATTCATTTATACAGCAAATAGAGATATATCTATATCGCTATCTGCAGCCTCAGACACACACATTAACATTACTGCAGTGTCATGACAATGAATATACATTACCTCCAGCCAGGACGTGATGTATATTCAGAATCCTGACCACTTCTGTAGCGTCTGTGTGAGACTACAGCACAGCACAGCGAGATCTCGCTGTAAATGACAGCTTACAGTGTAATCTCGCGAGACTACGCCTGCTATGTTGTAACTCACAGAGAAGTGCAGAGAAGTGGTCAGAGTTCTAAATACACATCACGTCCTGGCTGGAGGTATTGTATATTCATTGTCATGACACTGCAGTAACGTTATAGTGTGTTTATGTGGCTGCACATAGCGATATAGCTATATCGCTATGTGCTGTATAAATAAATGGAGAGAAGTTTATGACGCTGATTGGTCAGCGTCATACACTTCTCTCCACAACGCCCACTTGGCCATATAGTAAAACACGCCCAGTTGTCCATTAAGAAACTCATTAGCATAAAGTTAATATAGGTCATAATAAAAACCACTGCTGTAATCTACATTACAGCGCCGATCACATCATGTACAATATAGGCCACTTATAATGTGGTGACAGAGCCTCTTTAAAGGCTAATAACCAATGTAGAAACTCAATTGCATATCCATCTTGTCTCTTAGATATATAACTGAATAGCAAATACATAATGCAATATTGAAATATTCCTCACACCAAATAAGAGAGACATAGAAAGATCACATTCACAGATTTAACCCCTTAAGGACGCAGCCACTTTTGGACCAAATGATACAGCCTCATTTTTTAAATCTGACATGTGTCACTTTATGTGGTAATAACTCCGGAATGCTTTTACCTATCCAAGCGATTGTGATTGTGTTTTCTCATGACATATTGTACTTTATGTTAGTGAAAAAATTTGGTCGATAAATTCAATATTTTTTTGTGAAAAACAACAAAGTTTAGAGAGAATTTGCAAAATTAAGCATTTTTCTAAATTAAAATGTATCTGCTTGTAAGACAGATAGTAATACCACACAAAATAATGACTAGTTAACATTTCCAATATGTCTACTTTATGTTTGCATCATTTTTTGAACATCCCTTTATTTTTCTAGGATGTTACAAGGCTTATAAGTTTAGCAGCAATTTCTCACATTTTCAATAAAATTTCAAAAGGCTATTTTTTTAGGGAACAGTTCAGATCTGAAGTAGCTTTGAGGGCCTTATATATTAGGAAACCCCATAATTCACCCCATTTTAAAAACTGCACCCCTTAAAGTATTCAAAACAACATTTAGAACGTTTCTTAACGGTTTATGCGTTTCACAGGAATTAAAGCAAAGTAGAAGGGAAATTTGCAAATTTCATTTTTTTTGCAGAAATTCCATTTTAATCAAATTTTCCAGTAATACTGAAGGTTTTTTACCAGAGAAACACAACTGAATATTTATTGCCCTGATTCTTCAGTTTTTAGAAATATCCCACATGTGGCCCTAGTGTGCTACGGGCCTGAAACAAAGGCCCCAGAAGCAAAGGAGAACCTAGTGGATTTTTCGGCCTTCCTTTTCTTAAATTATATTTCAGGCACCATGTCAGGTTAGAAGAGGTCTTGTGGTGCAAAAACAAAGGAAACCCCGCAAAAGTGACTCCATTTGGGAAACTACACCCCTAGAGGAATTAATCTAGGGTTGTAGTGAGCATTTTGAACACGCAGGTATTTCATAGATTTCATTAGAATTTGGCAGTGAAAATGAAAAATTACATTATTTTCCAATAAGATGTAGCTTTACCTCAGAATTTTTATTTTTTTCAACAAATAAATGAGGAAAAGCACCCCAACATGTGTAAAGCAACTTCTCCAGAGTACGGAAATACCCTATATGTGGTAATAAACCACTGTATGAATACACATCAAGGCTCAGAAGGGAAGGCACGCCATTTAGCTTTTGGAGTACAGATTTTGCTGGAATAATTTCTCGGCACCATGTCGCATTTGTAAAGCTCCTAAGGTACCAGTACAGTGGAAACCCCCCAAAAGTGACTCCATTTGGGAAACTACAACCCTAGAGGAATTCAACTTGGGGTGTAGTGAGCATTTTGACCCCCCCCCCCCCAGGTGTCTCATAGATTTCATTCGATTTGAGCAGTAAAAATGAAAAATTCCATTTTTTTCCACTAAGATGGAGCTTTAGGTCAAAATGTTTCATTTTCTCATCAAATAAAGGAGAAAAAGCACCATAACATTTGTAAAGCAACTTCTCCAGAGTAGGGAAATACCCCATATGTGCTAATAAACCACTGTATGAATACACATCAGGGCTCAGAATGGAAGGAGCGCCATTTTGGCTTTTGGAGAGCAGATTTTGCTGGAATAATTTCTCGGCACCATGTCGCATTTGTAAAGCTCCTAAGGTACCAGTACAGTGGAAACCCCCCAAAAGTGACTCCATTTGGGAAACTACAACCCTAGAGGAATTCAACTTGGGGTGTAGTGAGCATTTTAACCCCCCCCCCCCCCCCAGGTGTCTCATAGATTTCATTCGATTTGAGCAGTAAAAATGAAAAATTCCATTTTTTTCCACTAAGATGGAGCTTTAGGTCAAAATGTTTCATTTTCTCATCAAATAAAGGAGAAAAAGCACCATAACATTTGTAAAGCAACTTCTCCAGAGTAGGGAAATACCCCATATGTGCTAATAAACCACTGTATGAATACACATCAGGGCTCAGAATGGAAGGAGCGCCATTTTGGCTTTTGGAGAGCAGATTTTGCTGGATTGGTTTTTCTGCACCATGTCGCTTTTGCAAACCCCTTAGGTACCAGTACAGTGTAAACTCCACAAAAGTGACTCCATTTGGCAAACTACACCCATTGAGGAATTCATCTAGGAGGGTAGTGAGCATTTTGACCCCACTGGTGTCTCATAGATTTTATTAGAAATAAGCAGTGAAAATGAAAAATTACATTATTTTTCAATAAGACGTAGCATTAATGTGTTAAAATGTTTCATTTTCTCAACAAATAAAAGAGAATAAGCACCATAACATTTGTAAAGCAACATCTTCAGAGTACGGAAATACCCCACATGTGGTCATAAACTGCTATTTGGACACACAGCAAGGCTCTAAAGGGAAGGAGCGCTATTTAGTATTTGGAGTGGAGATTTTACAAGATTAGTTTTTTGACACCATGTTGCATTGAGCTATAGTACCAGTACAGTGGTACCCCGAAAACTTCCCCCATTTTGGAAACTAGATCCCTCAAAGAATTGATCTAGGGGTGTAGTGAGCATTTTGACCGCACAAGTGTTTTGCAAAAAAGAGTAAACTATAGATGTTGTAGATTGAAAATTGCCATTTTCCACAGATATGCCATTTCAGTGCCCAATGTGTTGTGCCCAGCTTGTACCACCGCAGACACACATCCCATAAATTGTTAAGCTCGTTCTCCAGAATACAGTAATACCCCATATGTCGTCATGAATTGCCGTTTGGGGACACTACCAGGCTCAGTTGGACCACCATTTGGATTTTGAAGCGCAGATTTTGCTTGGGGTTTTACTGGTATTTCAGCTTATAATGTGGGGGCATATGTAAGCTGGATAGAGTACATCAGGGCATATGTAAACTGGGCGGAGTGCATCAGGGTATATGTAAGCTGGGCGTAGTGCATCAGGGCATAATAGGATGATGTAATAATGGGGTGAATGCATAATCCATGGATTGGTGTGGTACGCTATGAACCTTCCCTTTATGCACAGGCCGGGTTTATTGGGTATGATACAAAATATCTGCGATCCAGTATTGCCTAATCTTTGAGTTCTTCACTAGCCCTATAAGCCGCACAAGGCCCTAAAGTTTCCTCATCTCCGCTGCGTCTACAGGGTCCACCTGTGGAGTCCAGCAAATGACGATGTAGGCTACTGGACCTAAAAAATTTGTCTGGTCCTTCATTTTGCATCAATGCGTTTTGAGAGTCATAACGTGTTATTTTTCCGTTGACAGAGCTGTGTGAGGGCTTGTTTTTTGTGGAACGAGCTGTAATTTTTATTGGTTACATTTTGGGGTACATGCGATTTTTTTTTATCACTATTTATTCAATTTTTTGCGAGATGAGGAAAACAAAAAACAGCACTTCTAGCACGGTTTTTATTTTTTTTATTTTTTACAGTGTTCTTCGTGCAGTATAAACAACATGTTAACTTTATTCTGTGGGTCGATACGATTACAGCGACACCAAATTGATATTGGTTTTTTTACGTTTCACTACGTTGCCACAATAAAAATACTCTTTTCTAAAAAAATCATGTTTTAGTGTCGCCATTTTCTGACAGTCATAACTTTTTTATTTTTTAGTTGATATCGCTGCGGGAGGGCTTGTTTTATGCGTGACAAACTGTAGTTTCTATTGGTACCATTTTGCGTTACTTGCAACTTTTTGATCACTTTTTATTAAAAATTTTTTGAGACAAGATGACCAAAAAATAAAATGCTGTCATTGTTTCTCCTTAAAAATGTTTACGGTGTTCACCGTGCGGTAAAAATAATGTGACATTTCTATAGATCAGGCCGCTCCGAACGCGGCGATACCTATTATGTATAGTTTTCTTTAATGTTTTATTTTTTTTTCTAATAATAAAGGAGTTGATCAGGGAAACCGGGTGATTGTTGTTTTTATTAGTTAAAACTTTTATTTATTTATTTATTTTTCTTTCACTTTTTTTTTTACTTTTTTCACTTTTTTGTTTACACTGACCTGGGGACTTGAGGATCTGGTCTTATGATCCCCAGGTACAATACACTGCACTACTTATGTAGTGCAGTGTATCGTAACTGTCATTCTTCATTTGACAGTCAGCCTATTACGACATGCCTCGGGCAGGACCTAATAGGCTACCGTACCTGGGCAACCAGGAAGCCTAGCAACGGCTTCCTGGTTGCCATAGCAACCATCACCACCCGCAATCCATTGCAGGGGGACCAGAGGGAGCTCCCTCCCTCTGTCAACCACTTCAATGCGGCGGACGCCATTGACAGCCGCATTGAAGGGGTTAAATGGCTGCAATCGGCGGTAACTGCCATCGCAGTCATTGCAGCGGGTTAAACCTGGAGAGAAAATTAAAAAACAAACGGCGCCAACATGGTGCAGGTCACATTTGTTAAAGGTAGAGCAAGTCAATATGAATTGATAACTGCTCACCTATTGGAGTTGTGCTGCAACAAGCACAACAATGGTACAAATGTAAAGGATGAAGCTGCAGCTGGGTTAGAAGAACCGGCCACCTGAATAGGGGAAACGCTGGGTATATATATATATATATATATATATATATATATATATATATATATATATATATATATGCAAAAAAATGGAGCTTCCAAAAAATAGCGCTGCTAACATTCAATAGAGGACAATCCAGTAGTTCAAAACAAGACTACATTTATTAGAACAAACATAAAACGGACTACGCGTTTCTACGCCGAACCGCGTTAGCAGCGGTATTTTTTGGAAGCTCCATTTTTTTGCATATATATATTGCAGCGGGATGTCAGCTGACAGCCACTGAAGATAAAGTGCGCACAGCTCCTGTGCTCGTTTTATATACAGGGCGTGACTGTACGCCCGTGTGCGGGAACGCACTTTGAATTTGGACGTACAGTCACACCCAAAAGCGGGAAGGGGTTAATATATGCATTCTCTTATCTGGGAGCTGCACCTTTAACCTAACCCTACCTCTACACACCCTTCTTTTGAAGTACACTCTGTCCGCATCTACTCTCCCCCTAAGCAGTGTCAGAGTAGCCTGAGTTAGGGAGAGTTAAAGAGTCTCTGTCACCACATTATAAGTGCCCTATCTTGTACATGATGTGATCGGCGCTGTAATGTAGATTATAGCAGTGTTTTTTATTTAGAAAAATGATAATTTTTGACCTATATTAGTTATATGCTAATGAGTTTCTAAATGGACAACTGGGCGTGTTTTACTATATCACTAAGTGGTCGTTGTACAGAGGAGTGTATGACGCTGACCAATCAGTGACCAATCAGCATCATACACTTCTCTCCATTCATTTACACTGCATATAGCAATATAGCTATATCGCTAATTGCAGTCACATAAACACACTATAACGCTACTCATGTGTCATGACAATGAATATACATTACCTCCAGCCAGGACATCATGTGTATTCATTCTCTTGACCACTTCTGTAGCGTTTGTGTGATTTACAGCACAGCACGCTGTGAATGACAGTTTACAGCGTTATCTCGCTAGACTACGCCTGCTATGCTGTAACTCACAGAGACGCTACAGAAGTGGTCAGGAGAATGAATACACATCACGTGCTGGCTGGAGGTAATGTATATTCATTGTCATAACACATGAGTAGCGTTATAGTGTGTGTATGTGACTGCACATAGCGATATAGTTATATCGCGATCTGCAGTGTACATGAATGGAGAGAAGTGTATGACGCTGATTCGTCAGCGTCATATACTGCTCTGTACAATGCCCACTTGGTCATATAGTAAAAGACGCCCATTTGTCCATTGAGAAATTCATTAGCATAAAGCTAATATAGGTCATAACTCCGTAAAAAATGATTGTTTTTCTAAATAAAAAAAACACTGCTGTAAACTACATTACAGCGCCGATCACATCATGTACAATATAGGCCACTTATAATGTGGTGACAGAGCCTCTTTAAAGGAACTCTAAGAGTCCAGCCTCGGAGTCCAAATCAGGATATCGATGCATCGGTTTATTTATACAGGACAAGAAGCCAAAGAGAGATAACATACAAAAGTCAATAGTAGACACACACGAGTACCAGTATAGCTTCATTGCAGTTGTAGCTTAACCAATTAGGTTTAAGATCACTTATGGTACATACATACATACATACATGTTAGACAAAGACACAGCCTGTGGAAATGCCCTGAGCCCCCACATTTGGAAAAAAACAAGTTAGACGGAACGTTAAACTTTCCTGGTGGTTCTATAGCCTACGTATACACATCTAGTAATCATTAACTCTCTAATTGATTCTCAGCCTGATTATACAGGATAAACAACTTAACCCTTCAGTTACTTTCATAGCGGCAATCGTCTTCCTACCTTCAGGCCCTGCCACCATGTTCACCGACCACTTCACTTAACTGGCTATAAAAAAAATTACTTTCAACTGATATCCCCATCATCATAGGTGACATTAAGATCCCCATTGACACATCCAACTCAGCTGCCTCCAAACTATTATCAGTCTTGTTCTCCTTTGGCCTTTCACAGCGGTACTCCATAGCCACTCACAAAGATTGCCACACACTAGACCTTATTTTCACACATCTCTCTTCCCTATCTATCTTCCCTATCTTACCTGTCTATCTAATTTTGATTGATTTCAAACACAAGATTGAAACATTAGAGAACGTTTCAATCATTTCAGTGCTCTACCTCCATAACATGCTTCCCTACCATTACTAATGAAAAGCTCTCCACCCTACTCTCCAAATCACACCTCACCACATGTGAACTTGACCCGATTCTATCCCACCTCCTCCCTAATCATACTATTGTGTTTATCCCAGCACTAACCCATTTCTTCAACCTATCACTAACCACTGGCATCTTCCCTTCTTCATTCAAACATGCAACCATCATACTAATCCTTAAAGGGAACCTGTCACCAGCATTTCACCTATTGAACTTTACTTATCCCTCACTGGCCGCTGCTATGAAAAGTTCATTGCCGTTATCACTTCTCCTAAACTCCTCCTCCAACTGTAAATAACGGTCTGCAAACATTTTGCGCCTTTTATCGTAATAATCCGGTGTCCTGTTGTACGCAAATACCAGAGGAGGACATCAATGCGCAAGCTCAGGATTTTTTTTGTGGCAAGGAGCTGTCAATCAAAAGTAAGGAGGCGGGTAAACTCGGAAAGACTCGAGGAATGAAGATATGACTCTTTTAAAACGAAGATGTGACTCTTTTATGCTCATTTGCATACGATGTGGGAACACTAAAATACTGAATACTAAAGCTACAGAGCCGACTAAGAAGACAATTCTAGGTTATATAGAAATTATTTTTCACCCACTACCACCAGGTAGTGCTGGTTTAATAGGTGAAATGCTAGTGACAGGTTCCCTTTAAGAAGCAGTTCAACTATTGCCCCGCCTCACTACTCCTATTTGCTTGGAAACTCCTTGAATAGCATGTCTACCTTAAATGTCCTCCCACTTCTTATCCTACTCTCTTTTCGACGATCTTTATTCTGGCTTCCGACCCCAGGACTCCACTGAGACAGCCCTTACCAAGTGACTAATGATCGTTTAACTGCCAAAGTCTCACAATAATAATCTGTGTTCCTCCTTCTAGATGTGTCCTCTGTCCTTGACACAGTCCACTACTTCCTCCTATTACAAATTCTGTCATTTCTTGGTATCACAGACCTGGCCCTCTCCTGGATCTCCTCATACTTCACCAACCGAACTAGTGTCTTCCGCTCACACACTACCTCTTCTGATCTCTCTCTCTGTTGGTATCCCTCAAGGATCTCTCGTGGGACCCGTGATTTTCTCTATCTTTACCTTTGGTATGGGGCAGCTCATAAAATCACATGACTTTCAGTACCACTTCTATGCTGACAATGCACAAATTTATCTCTTTGGCCCAGATGTCACCTCCCTAATATCCAGAGTTTCAGAGTATCTAACAGCTATACCCTCCTTCTTCCATCCCACTTCCTTAAACTCAATGAAATTCATAATTTTTCCCTATCTCATGCAATCGCCTTACAAGACATATCAGTTAATGTTTCCACATTTTCCTCAGACTCAAAAGTCCACTGCCTCAGAATAACCTTTGATTCTGCCCTGTACTTCAAAATGCACATCCAAGCCCTTAGCACCTTTTACCGCCTCAAGCTCAAAAATATTTCTTGAATCCGCTCTATCCTCAACCTTGAGTTAACAAAAATGTTAGTACATGCCCTCATTATTTCCCGCCGAGATTACTGCAACATCCTGCTCTGTGGCCTACCATTAAACCCTCTTGCGCTTCTCCAATCCACCCTCAACTACTGCCAGGTTAATCCACCTCTCCCCTTATTTCACCTCTGCCGCTGCCCTCTGCCAATCCATACACTGGATACCCATTTCCCAGCAAATGCAGTAAAAAAATATTAACAATGACAAGGCTGTCCATAACCTATCCACTCCATACATCTCTGCTTTAAACTCCCGATACCTCATCAACGTAATATTCAGTCTCTACAAGACCTTCTGCTCTGCTCTCCTCTTATCTGCTCTTCACTTTGTTGTCTCCACGATTTCTCCCGTGCATTCCCCATATTCTGGAACTCGCTACTCCAACATTTCAAACTCTTTCACACTATCCAAACCCTCAAAGGTAACCTGAAAACCCACCTCTTTAAAAAAAAAAAAACCTGCTTCCACTACTCTACTGGATGAATAGCTTCTACCATCACCTTCTGGCTTCTTGCTTCTTCCGTTGTACAAGTCTGTCAATTCTTAAGCTCATGTTTATTGTACTTCTTGTTTTTACTCTCTAATGTCATGTAAAACCACTTCTCATCTGTACAGCGCTGTGGAATTAATGGTGCTTTAAAATAAATAAATAATAATACTATTTCATGACCAATGCAGATTTTAGTCCTTGCACAAGAAATTAGAAGAGTGTAGGTTATGAATACAAATTATGAATTGTTTCCCTGCATAATAATAGGGTATTACAGTATTAGTAAACATACAGGAAAAACAGCACGTGACAGCACAACAGACTTTTAGGCTTTGTTAATAGGCATTTCACAAAACAAATTACCAATGTTTATATGTTATTTATGGCCATTGAAGTATTTTCGAATTGATTTATGAAGTACAATTAATTTATGTTCTCATTAACGCTTTAATGTTTCCCAGAAGAGCAACAGAGTCTTAGTTTTATTGCTTTTTGAGAAAGCCTTAAACTTTAATAACATTGTTCTGGCCATTTGTAGAAGGGGATTCTTTATTTTCTAAGTTACCAGATATATAAAATTGTTATCATTATTCTCATTAGTGTTACATTTTACATTTCTTAGCAATTTGCAGACTAAAACAAAGCAGCAAGAGCACAAAATCACAGAAAATATTTGTCTTGCTTATACAATGATATAATGTTAAAACAGCACAGTACTCAAAACTAAATGTGCAATGCTTCCTCAAGTTACAATATTAAAGGGGTTATGTGGGGACCAAAAATTATTAGCAGTGTACTCACTGCAGTATGTGAGTACACTTGCTAATATACATTCCTGTCCCCCGTTGTGCTGATTCTGGGATTTTCATCAATTTTTATAGCGGTGCCAGGGGCCCGGAAGTCTAGTTGCACAGTCTTCCTTCATGACGAGACAACTCATTGTCACGTGACCCTCCCCGCTGTACTCTATGTATAAGCAGTAGCAGTAGTACAGCGAGTACATAGAGAACAGCGGTGTCAGTCACGTGATGAAGAGTCCTGTCGTCATGAAGGAAGACTGTGAAACTAGACTTCCAGTCCACTGGCAGTGCTTTAAAAATCTATGAAAATCTCCGAATCAGCACGACGGGGGACCGGAATGTGTATTAGCAAGAGTTTTTAGTTGTATGATATCACGCTGCACCAAGTTATCAGAGTCAAGATAAAGATGGCTAAATCTGTATTTCTAGAAATAAAATAATTACAATATTCAAATGTGTTAATGTGAAATGTAAATACATTTTAATGTATGTAACAGTAATTTACTATATATTACCCAAACTAATGTGACCCCTTCCCTTTCTCGGGTATCATTTATACTTGTTTGCCACACTATGAATGCATACATACGCCCACAATCACTACATTACACTTATCTTTTCCTTACAGGACTATAAATGCACATTCAGTACCATAGATGTGCGTAGCTGTTTTACTTAGGTTGTGCTCTTAGTAAAGACAAATCTCCCAGCTTTCTGTCACCCCATCCCCCAACAAAAGTTTAAAGTACAGATACAGTATCAGAATCTAGCTTAATCCACCAGAACCAAGTTTATAACATAGATACAGCACCAGAACAAAGCAGTATCAATCAATTGCAAAGCCAGTTTAACCCCTCCCATGTAAGATTGTCCCGCATAAAACTACACCTCTAAGTATGAGCTTAAAGAGGCTCTGTCACCAGATTTTGCAACCCCTATCTGCTATTGCAGCAGATAGGCGCTGCAATGTAGATTACAGTAACGTTTTTATTTTTAAAAAACGAGCATTTTTGGCCAAGTTATGACCATTTTTGTAATTATGCAAATGAGGCTTGCAAAAGTCCAAGTGGGTGTGTTTAAAAGTACAAGTCCAAGTGGGTGTGTATTATGTGCGTACATCGGGGCGTTTTTAATACTTTCACTAGCTGGGCGCTCTGATGAGAAGTAACATCCTCTTCTCTTCAGAACGCCCAGCTTGTGACAGTGCAGATCTGTGACGTCACTCACAGGTCCTGCATCGTGACGGCCACATCGGCAGCAGAGGCTACAGTTGATTCTGCAGCAGCATCAGCGTTTGCAGGTAAGATCGACTTACCTGCAAACGCTGATGCTGCTGCAGAATCAACTGTAGCCTCTGGTGCCGATGTGGCCGTCACGATGCAGGACCTGTGAGTGACGTCACAGATCTGCACTGTCACAAGCTGGGCGTTCTGAAGAGAAGAGGATGTTACTTCTCATCAGAGCGCCCAGCTAGTGAAAGTATTAAAAACGCCCCGATGTACGCACATAATACACACCCACTTGGACTTGTACTTTTAAACACACCCACTTGGACTTTTGCAAGCCTCATTTGCATAACTACAAAAATGGTCATAACTTGGCCAAAAATGCTCGTTTTTTTAAAATAAAAACGTTACTGTAATCTACATTGCAGCGCCTATCTGCTGCAATAGCAGATAGGGTTTGCAAAATCTGGTGACAGAGCCTCTTTAACAATGGTAAAGGTATTCTGGGAGTTGTTGTTTCACAAACAAGAATACTACCACCCATCATCATGGTGCAGACCATATGAGTGTCTACAAGACTGATCATATACAAATGTGACATCTTATGGTTGGAGTCATTTTTCTTCCTTTTCTTGTCCATCTGGACAAGATGGACAAGATGGCTTCCCCCGACCAGGACTTGTCTCTGCAGAGTTTGCCACCCAGACGTCCTTGGCTCCTCACTTTTGCAGCAAATCTACACACTGTGACTCCTGAATAAAGTGCTAAATTTAATAGCTCCACACACTGTGCCTCCAGAAAATAATACTGCCGCAGACTGTGCCTCCTAAATATAATAGATTTAAACACAGCACCACCGATTTTAAATAAAGCCCTACAAAGGGCCCCTGAATATAGTATTACCACACATTGTGCCCCGGAATATTTTAATGCTAAACACTGTGAATAGATTACTGTCCTATGTACATACACTACCGTTCAAAGGTTTGGGGTCACCCAGACAATTTTGTGTTTTCCATGAAAACTCACACTTATATTTATATAGTCCAGACATTGACAAGGTTAGAAATAATGATTTTTATTTGAACTAATAATTTTCTCCTTCAAACTTTGCTTTCATCAAAGAATGCTCCATTTGCAGCAATTACAGCATTGCAGACCTTTGGCATTCTAGCTGTTAATTTGCTGAGGTAATCGGGAGAAATTTCACCCCATGCTTCCAGAAGCCCCTCCCACAAGTTGGATTGGCTTGATGGGCACTTCTTGCGTACCATACGGTCAAGCTGCTCCCACAACATCTCTATGGGGTTGAGAGCTGGTGACTGCGCTGGCCACTCCATTACAGATAGAATACCAGCTGCCTGCTTCTTCCCTAAATAGTTCTTGCATAATTTGGAGGTGTGCTTTGGGTCATTGTCCTGTTGTAGGATGAAATTGGCTCCAATCAAGCGCTGTCCACAGGGTATGGCATGGCGTTGCAAAATGGAGTGATAGCCTTCCTTATTCAAAATCCCTTTTACCTTGTACAAATCTCCCACTTTACCAGCACCAAAGCAACCCCAGACCATCACATTACCTCCACCATGCTTGACAGTTGGTGTCAGGCACTCTTCCAGCATCTTTTCAGTTGTTCTGCGTCTCACAAATGTTCTTCTGTGTGATCCAAACACCTCAAACTTCGATTCGTCTGTCCATAACACTTTTTTCCAATCTTCCTCTGCCCAATGTCTGTGTGCTTTTGCCCATATTAATCTTTTCCTTTTATTAGCCAGTCTCAGATATGGCTTTTTCTTTGCCACTCTGCCCTGAAGACCAGCATCCAGGAGTCGCCTCTTCACTGTAGACATTGAGACTGGCGTTTTGCGGGTACTATTTAATGAAGCTGCCAGTTGAAGACCTGTGAGGTGTCTATTTCTCAAACCAGAGACTCTAATGTACTTGTCTTGTTGCTCAGCTGTGCAGCGGGGCCTCCCACTTCTCTTTCTACTCTGTTTAGAGCCTGTTTGTGCTGTCCTCTGAAGGGAGTAGTACACACCGTTGTAGGAAATCTTCAGTTTCTTGGCAATTTCTCGCATGGAATAGCCTTCATTTCTAAGAACAAGAATAGACTGTCGAGTTTCACATTAAAGCTCTCTTTTTCTAGCCATTTAGAGTGTTTAATCGAACCCACAAATGTAATGCTCCAGATTCTCAACTAGCTCAAAGGAAGGTCAGTTTTATAGCTCCTCTAAACAGCAAAACTGTTTACAGCGGTGCTACCATAATTGCACAAGGGTTTTCAAGTGTTTTCTAATCAATTATTAGCCTTCTAACACAGTTAGCAAACACAATGTACCATTAGAACACTGGAGTGATGGTTGCTGGAAATGGGCTTCTATACACCTATGTAGATATTGCATTAAAAACCAGACGTTTGCAGCTAGAATAGTCATTTAGCACATTAACAATGTATAGAGTGTATTTCTGATTAATTTAATGTTATCTTCATTGAAAAAAAACTGTGCTTTTCTTTCAAAAATAAGGACATTTCTAAGTGACCCTAAACTTTTGAACGGTAGTGTAGTTCCTAAATGAAAAAAAAATCTTCCATACTGTGACAACTCAATAAAAAAAATCCACACTGAGCCTTCCATACAAAAAATTGGTCAGACTGTGCCCCAGAATACAAAATTAGCCACACTGTGCCCCCTGAATATAAAGCGTGCCACACTGTGCCGCCTGAATAAAACAAGAAAGACCCACCAAGTAAAGAATACTCCCCTCCTGACATTTCCGCGCAGCCTGCCTTGGCCTCTTTTAGCCAAGCTCCTGCAGAACGACACAGGTGGAGTAATGTAATTATCGTGGCGCCTAGGACGCAGAGAAGTGCTAAACGGTGGAGCAGGGTGCCTATCAGGGCTCTCTGCCCTGCCACCACCATATTCACATCTCAAGGACACAAATACAATTGAATAGGGGAAAGGGAACCAGGTCCGCTGCATCCAGCTCTGTCTACCGGACTCCAATGTGATGTGCTGATTGGCTGTGCCCAATCACACGCGTTTTAGCAGTGAAAGGCTCATGCTGATTGGCTGGGTCTTCCAGACTGCACTGTCTACAGAATTCAGGAAAAGGTGATCAAAAAAAGTTTCTTTGTCGGGAGCTCCCATTGCTGATAGATACATCAGCAACGGGAGTGCCCCACAAAGGAGGTGTTTTTGATCACCTTTTCCTGCATTTGTTGGACGCTGGGAGGATCTCCTTTCCAAGGAAACAGACACCCATACTCAGCTCCGGATCCTCTGGCTCTCTGGCTCTCTGGTGGGTCCGACCCTGAATAGATCCTAATGTTGGAGCAAGAGCATAGCAGTGCATACATCTCCACCACTGCTGCCTGACACAGTATCCTGACTCCTCATCTTTAGTAGCAGCCCAATCAGCATTAGTGTAGTGAGAGGGGCCCCTTACTTAGGGGCCCGGTCGCAAATGTGACCGCTGTGATCCCAATAGCTACGCCACTGTCAATCATCCACTCAGAACAACTGCACCTTGCTTGACCTACAAGGTTCTTTGGATTCTGTCCATTTGTAAAGGTATATCTGCCAGCTCTGAGCTCAGGTTTGTATGACCACACTTCTGTTCATTGTTTCTGGTAGTTTGCTTTGGAAATGCCATCTGATATTGGAGACTACTCCAGGGACACAGCCTGGGAGTTCCATGCCTAAAATCAATAGCCCCTTTAAGGGGGATTTTTAAATGAATACAGCAAAATCTCTTAAGGCCCTTTTACACAGGCCAATTATCAGGCAAACGAACGCTCGTACAGAACGCTCGTTGCCGATAATCGCCCTGTTTAAACAGGGCAGAGATCAACAGACGAACGAGCAAATACTCGTTCATCTGCTGATTGTATCGTTTTAAATTTTTTTTATATTATTGTTGTCAGCAGCACATCTCCCTGTGAAAACATGATAATAATCTATGTGGGCGAGCGATCGGAGTAACGAGCGCTCGTCCCAAAACTAGCTCCTTGTGAAAGGAGCAAACGAGCGCCGATCAATAATCTGTCTCGTATATCGGCGCTCGTTTGTGTAAGAGGACCTTTAAACTTTGCCCTCTGGTTTAGCCCTAACCACATGTTTTAGTAACACACTCGGTCTAAAACTTGACTGTAACATTTGGTATTGAAATATGACAGTTGTCTGCTTACACAAAAGTATTTAGGTAGTGGTCATGAGTGCAGAAACTTTCTGGACTTCTGGTCAATAGAACACTACCATTAAAGAATACTACAGGCAAATTCTCCTCATTTTATAATGACTCATTACAGGGAATAGTAAATTGCTGTCAATTGCATAGCAAAAGTAGATAAGGTTGGAAATACATTTATTTTTCATAAAACCAAAAAAGAGTGAACCACGTAAGTTAAAGACAATCCGATAAAAATGGGGGAGATTTTTTTGGATTTGCGTTTCATACGTCAGTCTTATTTTAAAGATCGTTGGAGTAAGATGCACCTCATTTATGAACTGAGCTTTACGCAAATTGCAACTTTCTACACTAGAAAACTGGCGTAGAGTGCATCATGAATTCCGCCCAATGTGTGCAGTAATGGTGAGCATTCCACATCCCAGTCGCTGGCATTTCAGACTACCCAAGATTTATGCACTGTTTACCACATACAGAGGGTAGATAGAAAGTGGAAATAACAACCAATTGAAGAGGGATGGGTGGGGAAAAGAATGAAAAAAGTAATGAAGAGTCCACAGCTTTTGTCTAAAAAAAAGTGCTATTGTAGCTAAAATGATCCATCAAAGGGGCAGTCTTAGTACAGTCAGTGGTGGTATATTACGAGAATATGTAATTGATATTGGTGGGGATCTAACTGCTATGACCCCCAGCAATCACTAGATCAAGTTTTATGTAGCACTAGGAAAGCGGCATACCCCTTTGTCTCCTGTCAGCCTTGCATGGCTTTCTCCTTAGACTGTATGTTCGGCCATGTGTTTATGAGGTGTGCAACATGTACAGTCATATTTATCTGACTAAGTGCAGTCTGAAATTTTCAGGGACAAATTCATGCCAGTCTCTCCCTGCAATATGGAGGGACCAACCTGGCATATAAGATATAGCTGGTAGCTGCAGACTTTTTTTAAAAAAAAACTTTGTAAAAAGACTGGCAATTCAGACGGGCAGGATCAAATTAAGGGGCAGCCGTCATTCTGCAATTATTTGAATAATATTTCTTAGTGAGTTTCTTGTTAGCCAACACACTAATAGGGTAATTCAAATTCCCACTGATAATACTATTTTGAGGCATCAACCTTTTTATATCATATACTAATTTATTTCTAATTTATATTCCGGGATTCACATGAGAAGAGGTGACAGGAATAAACCTATTTTGTTTATAAAAGTTGCAAAAAGTAATAGGAAAAATATTTGTCCTCTGGGGAATGTAAACTTGTAGGTTGTGGCTTAGTTTTACAAACAGATAAGCATAACATTTTAACACAATAGAAAATAAATAATCGGAATATACATATTGCATGACTATGAAAATAAACCATTGGATTTAAAGTCAGCAAGATAAATGTGATGAATACACAAGTCTATGAGAGAGAACAACATTAATGGGAAAGGGAAAAACAGACTAAATGTTATTAGTCTAAACACACAGAGAGTTGGGATTTAATAAGAAGCTAGACAAATATCAGTACACATCCAGAAGGCATGGTACGGTGCAAAACTATTTTATGAAATGTAAAGATTCAGAAGCACAAATATTACCTATCCATTCAGTTGATAGGGACAATAAAGTTTAATGTGATATAAGAAACAAGTTAAAGACACAGAATATACAGTAAGAGCGTGATATAAATGGGCAGATTTATTAAAGGGGTAGTGTGGTCATGGGGCAGTTTTTCATACTGATGACCTATCCACAAAATAGGTCATCAGTATATGATCGGTGTGGGTCCGATACTGGGACCCCGCAACGATTAGCTGTTTCAGCAGCATCTGGCATCGGGAAGGCTCCGTACACTGTACAGCAGTTGTGATGGGTTACTGCAGCTCTGCTCCTGTTCACTTGAATAGGAGCAGAGCTGCAGGACTGCAGCACGGCCACCATACAATGGTCGGAGCCTTCTGCTTTTGGCACTGACCAGTGCATAACTTGCAGTTCTGGAGGCAGCTGGCACGTCTGATCTGCGCAGGGTCTGGGTGTTGGACCCCCACCGACCATATACTCAGTGTGAAAAACCAACCTATTACCAGACAACCCCTTTAAGACTGGCATTTCATACACCAGTCTTCATATAAATATTGCTGGAGTATCTGTGGCCGTTCGTGCGCCTGAAAGGAAAATCCACATTAGCTTGTAGCTGGCGTAGATTTCCACTATAATTAATGGCAGTTTCTGGTGTAAGTTATAGTAAATTTGTCGGGCTGCGACAGGCCAGGCACTCTTTCCGAAAGTGGCAAAGGCAATGTAAAAGGTCAAAAGTCACAAAATTTTGCACAAATTTAGACTTTTCTACTACAGTAATCTGGCATAGAGTGCTTCATAAATCTGTCCCAAAATATTTACTGTGCACATATAGGTATTTCTGCCACCGTTTTCTATTTCTTGTCCCAAATCCTGTCAGTCTTAAATGATTATAATTATTATAATTATTTTAGGTGGTAATTTCAGTTTCTTTTATTTATTTATTTTTTCTTATTCACATCTAGTAAACATTATCAAGTTTATTATTGTGGGGTTTTTTTTTTCTTTAAAAATCAATACGCCTATCTTTTATACTAGTTCTCTCCAATGCTGTGCCTCACAGTCTCATTCATCAAGTAGAATGCAACCTCCAAGAGGGTCCCCAATTCCAAAACAACTCCGTAACCACAATTATACAGTAATGTGAAAGAGTAAGGACACCCCATATTAATATTTGGTCTTTATTCAAACAAAATTCCATTTCCTTCTAAGGAAAAAGTTCACACACTGTAAAAAAAATAAGCTATTGAATCAGCCTAAAATACCTGCACCAAAATCTGCACAAAAATATTTTATGTTAGATGCGGATTCAATGTGCTTTGCAATGGGGGAAATATGTTTTTTAAAAAATCTGCAGCAGATAGGGCATGCTGGGGATTTACTTGCATCATACTGTACTTTGTTATGGAATTTCTGTGCAAATTTCACAACCGAAATTCAGCAATGCATACGCTATGTGTGAAGAGTGAAGCCACAGGTTGTGATTTTGTTGTATGGTCTTGCAGCAATCTTCACAAGATTGTGGCAACTGCAATGAACCTGCAACAGAGCCGTTACATGTGGCCTCACCCTAAAAGACCTGAAAGTAGAATCATTTATGTCATTAAGATTCATGACTACATCGCTGTATACATTGGGAGAGTTTCCCATTGTATACGCTGATAGTGTGAATTTATTCTTAATTTGGTTTGCTCCCTGTTGAAATGTGTGGTATCTCCAAGCCTAGATCCAAAGAGCTCTCTGTGGCCTTCAGAGAGAAGATTATAGATGCCTAGAAGACTTAAAAAAGATTTGCTATACTATACTATACTATAAGATACTATACTATACTATACTACACTACACTATACTATACTATACTATACTATACTATACTATACTATACTATACTATACTACACTATACTATACTATACTATACTATACTATACTACACTATACTATACTATACTATACTATACTACACTATACTATATTATACTACACTATACTATACTATACTATACTACACTATACTATACTATACTACACTATACTATACTATACTATACTATACTATACTATACTACACTACACTATACTATACTATACTATACTATACTACACTATACTACACTATACTATACTATACTATACTATACTATACTACACTATACTATACTATACTATACTATACTACACTATACTATACTATACTATACTATACTACACTACACTATACTATACTATACTATACTATACTACACTATACTATACTATACTATACTACACTATACTATACTATACTACACTATACTATACTATACTATACTATACTACACTACACTATACTATACTATACTATACTATACTACACTATACTACACTATACTATACTATACTATACTATACTATACTATACTATACTATACTACACTATACTATACTATACTATACTACACTATACTATACTATACTATACTATACTACACTACACTATACTATACTATACTATACTATACTACACTACAAACCTATTGGTACATTCAGGAAGATCCTGTCAAAATACATGTGAAGTCAATGTGTAAGCTATGTATAGACAGGACAGATGTGTATGCCAAGTAACCTTGGTGCATTGACCCTACGGATTAGCACAGAAAACCTACAGGGTTGAGGGTTCAATTAACACATAACAAATGTAGTATAGAGAAAAATATAGACTTTATTCACAACAAAATATAATATAACAATATAGATTAAAAAGATGAGTCATGCAGAGCATAGACAAGGCGTCACTCATTGCAGGAACAATGTGTTCACAAACTGTGTGATACATGGGTATAGATAGATAGATAGAAGTGGATGGTATATACTATTCAGTATCTGCAGTTAAACCCAGACCGCAGCGATAGCTAGTAACACAAAAAATAATGAAATGACCGTGCCTGGAAACATTGTGTCTGGGAAAAAAAACCTGCTATTACATACCCATGTGATGAAAACCTGCTGGAGAGAGACGCCAGACCCGACGCGCGTTTCGGCGGAAATGCCTTCGTCCGGGGGTGGCGTCTCTCCAATGGGAATCAAGATTAAAAAAGGACAAGCAGCCAATCGGACATTAGAAGGGCGTTACCATCCATGGTCATATGTGTGCTGATGGCAGCGTCACACGACAGGTGTGGATATGGCCGGAGGCGTGTCTGCGGCCGAGCGTCATCGAGGGGGGCGGGGGTCAACGACGTCTGACATCGTCAACACACGCCCACCGAGATGCAGACGCCCGGACCGCAACACAATCCAGCCACTCCCCCCGGCGTGAGCGCACAGTCACCATGCCTGAATATAAGGTATGTCAAGATAGAGATATGTCCGACAAATTAGATAGTATGGAGAACTTTTTGGACTAAGTGATGTTTTTTAAAAACACGTTGGATGAACAGTTTGCCGAATGGGAAAAAGATATCAAAGAAATTAAATCCAAAAAGTTTTCCAGGGACATAAGCGATTATGCTGAGAAAAAAGTATACAAATGGAGGAAAAATAATTTTCCATCTAAATTCAATCGCTCTATCTCCACGACTTCCCTATCCTCACAAAGTGAATCAGAGGGTGGGACCCGGTCAAGGCCCTACCATTCTTATGGCACGAGACAAAAAAGAAAAATGACGCAAAAACCAACTTCAAATAAAAGGAAACCTGAATTCGGTGAATCTTCTAATCATCTTAAGGTAATCAACCTTTCGACACATATTTTTTCAACTCCCGAAATGGAGGTATTGGAAAAAGGGCTTACATTTTCCCCATGTGCCCGATTCGACAGTTTTTCAGCTATCAAAGATCTTCATATCTTTGGCAGATCATTAATCTATAAAAAATTCTTTCACAGGCCAGATTTTGATGAAAATTTTACAACTGCTTTAGAAAAACAAACCCTATCTGATTTGGAAGATTTACTTAAGGAACAAGAACACGATCCTTCAGGTAAAATACCTTTATCCATTAGATCCAAATCGAAACGGTTTCCTGCCATGACTTTGTGCCCAGCAGTAGATTCATTTGTTAAATCTGTTAGCTCTGAATTTGCAAAAATGCCGAATAACATCTCAAGTGATAATGACATCCTGGTAACGCCCTTCTAATGTCCGATTGGCTGCTTGTCCTTTTTTAATCTTGATTCCCATTGGAGAGACGCCACCCCCGGACGAAGGCATTTCCGCCGAAACGCGCGTCGGGTCTGGCGTCTCTCTCCAGCAGGTTTTCATCACATGGGTATGTAATAGCAGGTTTTTTTTCCCAGACACAATGTTTCCAGGCACGGTCATTTCATTATTTTTTGTGTTACTAGCTATCGCTGCGGTCTGGGTTTAACTGCAGATACTGAATAGTATATACCATCCACTTCTATCTATCTATCTATACCCATGTATCACACAGTTTGTGAACACATTGTTCCTGCAATGAGTGACGCCTTGTCTATGCTCTGCATGACTCATCTTTTTAATCTATATTGTTATATTATATTTTGTTGTGAATAAAGTCTATATTTTTCTCTATACTACATTTGTTATGTGTTAATTGAACCCTCAACCCTGTAGGTTCTCTATACTACACTATACTACACTACACTATACTATACTATACTATACTATACTACACTATACTATACTATACTATACTATACTACACTATACTATACTATACTATACTACACTACACTATACTATACTATACTATACTATACTATACTATACTATACTATACTATACTACACTATACTATACTATACTATACTATACTATACTATACTATACTATACTACACTATACTATACTATACTACACTATACTATACTATACTATACTATACTACACTATACTATACTATACTACACTATACTATACTATACTATACTATACTATACTATACTATACTACACTATACTATACTATACTATACTATACTATACTATACTATACTATACTATACTATACCGTAGTGCAACTCTGTAATGTATAGCATTATTTTGCATTTAGTTTAGCCCTGAAGAACATCATTGTGCCATGTAGGCTGCCGGACACCCACAGACACATATGGCTTTATTCTGACAATCATGAGAGAAATGAAGGATGTGTAATGACTGTTAGGTCAATCCTGCATCTTCCTGCCGCACCCCTATGAATACAGGATCAGTCTCTGCCCATCCTGAGCCGTGTTTACCGGCTCTACTGGAGTCCATGTCAGCTGGATGGCCTGGCGCTGCTTCGGATGTGAGACTGTGTGTTAGGAAGGAAGCAAGTTGAATGGGCACTTCTTGTTATATACTTATTCTGGTTCAGACATCAATTGGAGGCATTCAGTAGTCCTGAAGTGATGACCAGATACAAGATTAATAAGTATAACGCAAGCAGTTGCTGATTGCCAAAATTCTAGTTGTAATTGAACATTTATGCCTACTTTTGCGACTATTTATGTTGCAGTCTGTCTCTGAGTAGTGCTCACTGACAGCAAACCTGTACATCCTCGCTGAAGATGTCAGCTAAAAACGAAAGTTTTTCTAGAAGATCCTTACGGCTGCAGAGCATTCATACATCATCATATACTGTAGCAGTTACCAGTGACAGTGGCTCCCTTAGGCTGTGTTCACACGTGTAAGAATATATGCATTTTTTTTCAACTGCAGTTTAACTGTCTGTAATATGCTCAGGACAGTTGTACAATATATTCAACTGATCTTAGAAAATATAATTCAAACACTGTCCTGACGCTTTCTAGATTCTTTATATGTGCGGTTTGCTCTTAATGACATGACTGTGGAAGCTATAACTGCAGCGTAAGCCGCATTGTATTAAAGAATGTGTTTTTTAACTAAGTTTTTGTGATTCTGCTGAGCTGGACTCAGCAAATTGAAAACCACCATAACAATTCATATGAGCTGTGTAAGTACATGCGACTAAAACAAATGTGTGCGGTTTTTTTGTCCTCACAATGCCACCACTATAAGTGAACATACCCTAATTCTAGATTCGCACACAGTATTTGCTTGCATTCTCAGAAGCGTTTTGCTTGGGGTTTTATCACATACTTTTTTGCAGAAACTGCTGCAGCCAGATGTTACTTTAAAGTCTATAATAGAATATGAGAAAATCTGCTAACAAAGCATTTTGGTTTGTGGTGTTTTTGTATCGCTTTTGGGGTCAGTGGTGTTATTTAAAAACTCTGCATGCTCTAGGTATGGTGTTTTTTATGCTGTTTTTTCCATAGGCAACTCTATTGGACACTAAATAAAAAATTCCACCAAAAGCACATGTAAAAACCTCATTAACCCCTTCCCCCTGCTTGCATTCTGGGCCCTAATGTCCAAGCCATTTTTTACATTTTTCCATTGTCACATTCGAAGAGCTATAACTTAGTATAGTATAGGATGATGCTGATTCGTCAGCATCATACACTTCTATTCACAACGCCCAGCTAGTAAAACAAAGTAAAAACGCCCAGATGTACATACACAATACACGCCCAGTTGTACTTTAACTTTAAACACGCCCAGTTGTACTTCAGAAAATCTCATTTGCA
This sequence comes from Rhinoderma darwinii, assembly GCF_050947455.1. Classification (NCBI taxonomy): domain Eukaryota; kingdom Metazoa; phylum Chordata; class Amphibia; order Anura; family Rhinodermatidae; genus Rhinoderma; species Rhinoderma darwinii. Next base: position 212,633,059 of record NC_134690.1, on the reverse strand, counting down.
TAAATATAAAAATGGTCATAACTTGGCCAAAAATGCTCGTTTAAAAAAAAACCAAAAAAACGTTACTCTTATCTACAATGCAGTGCCGATCTGCTGCAATAGGAGATAGGGGTTGCAAAATCTGGTGACAGAGCCTCTTTAAGGTTTAAAATACCTTCGGTAATAAGGGGTTAAACTCATGCCATTATTACATGAATTTTAAAATGCTAATAAAAATGTGTATGAAGGAAGCCTTAGGGCATGTTCAGACGTGGCGGAATTGCTGTGCAATTCCGCTGCGGACAGTCTGCACTGGAAATCCGCAGCAGACAGTCTGTCCATTGGTTTCCACACCTTTTTAGTTATCTTCGTGCAGACATTGCGGACAACTCCGCTGTGGACCATAGGCTGCGGTGCGGAATTTGGTGTCCGCAGCATACACTGGCTGTTGCGGCCTTGATGTGTACTTGTGGCGGAATTTCTCCATTGACTTCAATGGAGTTGCAAAATTACGCAATGAAATCCGCAGATGTTATGTGTGTTGCGTTGCGGATTGCTTTCACGAACAGGATATTTCATCATTCTGACTGGACCTCGAGGTCTATAGCCAGACTGAGATGGAATGTTTTAAAAAAGAGCAGGATGTACTCTTCACCTGAATCCGCAACAACTAATCCGTAGCATCTTACATCACATTTTAGGCAAAGTCCAAGAGAAGGTGTATGGGCAGCACAGTAGAACAAAAACCTCCAGGGCATAAAGGTGCAAGCCTCCAGGGATCCAACTTGTAAATCCCCAATGGTATACAAATGTAAGGAGAAAGAGGCAGCACTCCAAGGTTCAAGCTTGACAAAGGCTGCATTGAGCAGCTGAAACGTTGCACCTTTTTCACTGATGGGTGAATAAACTTTCTATTTTTTGTACCTTGGAGTGCTGCCTCTTTCTCCTTACATTTTAGGCAAAGACGCAACAGAATCTGCAACGCAGATTATGTGCGGCATTGATGCGGACAGTTGTCTGCAGAATTCCACCACGTCTGAACATGCCCTTACCGCTAACATGGATGGAAAGTCACAGATAGGAGTCAAGACACTTCTAAATAAAACCCTGTACATAGGGATTCTGAAATACTGGCAAGTTTTCATTTTTGGCTGAAGGAATGCTTTAATAAATCTACAAAATCACTTTCCAAAGACAAAGAAAGCAGCTAATGTTTATGTGTCTGGTTATGATATTTTAAGAAATATTTCTTAAATTGAAATAAATTTAATTTTTTTACTTTCAAAGAGTAGATTAATGTAGACAAATAAAAATTTAGAACAATTGCTTCTTCATACAGGTTACAAAGTACAAAAAACCTTAATGGTATAAAAGAACAGCAAATGTACCAATAATAGCACAAACCAAATGACACCTTCGTGTGAGGGTAAAAAGCCAATAAGTTCAAAAGCTTAGCGCACCAATAATGTTGCAAAGGCAACAGAAACAGTCATGATGTAGAAAACAGGAAAGGAATGAATTTAATTTTTAACATATTTCATTTTTGTTCATAAGGCAAAATAAGCCCTCTAACAAACAAATAAACATAAAAAAAAAAACATACTTCACTACTGTAGAAGAATAAGAAAAATTATTTTTGGGAAACTGTTCTTTTGGCATATGCTTTCCCCTGTGTTTTCTAAAAGTTATCAGGAGTATATTTGCCCAGCGCTCTGTTTTCAGCACTGTTGACTGAATTCAGAGTATTTTGCTGTGACAAGTCAATCCAGTGGAGCTGGAAATGAGATGATAGGGCACAATTCTAGCAGCCTATGCAATGGGGTTGCTGAAATGATTTTTTATAAGAAACCTTTTACATTGGCACTTGTTCAACTTTCTTTACACCTTGTGCAGAGTATTCTAAAGGAAGCTTTAATGGTTTTACTGCTCATGAGCCACATCAGTTCTTCCTTATAGTGGATACAAAATACAGCTCATATACCGCAGAAATACAGCAATATAAATGCAATTTAAAAGCGTAGGTAGCCCTGGTTGCAGTGGTGGGCCGGTAATCTAGATCGTAGACTCCTGCAAGAGGAGGCACAGTGGATCCACCGCTTGAACACCATGACCCCTTTGGGTCTTAATGAGGGGTTCACCTTTAGTGCTTTTCTTTGATCCCACTTTGAACTTCATTACTATTGTGTTTTTTATGTTCATTCTATATTGGGGAACATAGGCTATTCTGTGTATCTACCCTGAACCTACTCGATATACCATTTGAGTCTCTACTTATCATCCACTAATTTAAATATATATATCTCCAACGGTGTGGTGGTTTTCCACTACACCACATAAACTAAATCTATGACATTGACCATATAGTTATGGCGGCTTTTGTTGTCTACTAGATACTATGGCTTCTCATCTAAGATAGGTTGTCTCATTCATCAGATGTACGATGTTTACTTTTCCCTTAGGAGCTCCTTTGTCAGCCCTTTGATACAAATTATATTATTGTTCAACACTTACCATTGGCTTCTTGCGGGAACAGGTCGTTTCTGCACTAAGTCCTCATTTTTACAAATGCGCCTGCGCTGTCCTTTTGGTCACTGCTATCTACTGCGATTAGTTTAAGTCCTTTCACTGTGCATCTGCGCATGCGTCAATACTTTGCTGTCTTTCTTTAGATCCAACAAGCATGCGCTGACATGGTATAGACTATCTGCACTATGTTCGCATTTGTTATATATGCGCACGTGCTTTACCTAGCCTATTATTGGCTTACCTTACGTTGCTTGCGATTTGCCAATCTGCCGATCCAGATGGCCAGCCCGCTTTCGTTTGCTGTGACTGGCCGTCTACCTTGACACACCCCCTCCATACGTCATCGGAGATGTCCATAATAGGAGCACTTATTTCGCCGCGCCGCCATTAGCCCCGTGTACCCCTGAGGACGCTAATTAGTAGCGAAACATGTCGGGGGGGGGCTTCCTTTATTTTAATTCCTACCTTAGACCGTATTTACTGCAAAAATACCTAGACAATCTAACTTGTAATCGCTAGGAGCTAAGGTTCCTATGCTGTGTGTACTACACCTCTGTACCTGCACTAGCCATTTACCCCCATGTCCGGTCTCAGGCAGTGACAATTTTAATAGAATTATATGTGCTCTGTCTTGCTACACGTAGCTTAATAAAGTATTGTTCTATCCTTTTTGAGGTAGTTGGGAAACAGGGTTTGTTTGCCTGCAGGTATTCTTTTTGGTATTGGTTGCAGTGGTGCACACCATATACAGTAGAATACCATAATGCAATTGTTTTGTATATAAATTATTAAGGCACCGTTTACATCACGTTTGATGTGTAGGCTGGGAAAATCTCCAGAAGTTTACACCAGACATAAAGCCTGGACATATGCAAGTATAGGCTATATGGTTGCATATGTCTACCGCAGACTCCCATTGTAAAGAAAATGTATAGTGCGCAATATATGTGTAATGTCGGGGTAGGAAAACAGACAAGTGAGCCCTAATCTACCCGCAACTCAGTCCCTGCCTACTTGCAACGACCCGCCCTAGGCGACGGGGTACAACTGGGCGACGGTCCCTACACTCAATAGGTGCACGACAGACAAACAGACAAGGGTACAAAGAAGCCAGGGAAATGGGGAAGTTGCCCACGGGAACACCGTGAGCAACAAGCGAGGTGAACGAGCCGAGTCAAACCAGGAGATGAGCGAGGTACAAAAACGCAGAGCAGAAGAGTCGTCAGAAAAGCCAAGGTCAATCACAAGCAGAGGATCAGTAGTTCAAGAAGCCACAGCAGGGCCAGGAAACCAACAGAGAAGAATCACAAGCAAAGGAGGAACAGGAAAGGCAGGTATAAATAGACAGAGGGCGGGAGCTAGCTCCGTCTGGCCAGGCTGTGATAGGCTCTCCCACTCCTAAGCCTGCCATCCTGGGTGGTGGAAGATGGAGTCAGTCTCACAGACATAGAAGCAGGTGCAGACTGATTACCTATGGGCGTCGACACAGAAGTTGTGTCTGGCAGATCCTTTACAATATGTTTTTTTATCTAGAATGCTCTTGTATTGGAATACGTAGTCAACTACCCTTTCCAATCATGTGGAAAAAAAAAAAAAAAGGAAGCTGATGCAGACTGGCAGCATGTATGCCAAAAGGACAATCTTTTGGCATATATATCTGGTTCATAAAAGTATATATGTATGTCTGGTTCAGTATATACAGTTAGTACAGAAACTCAGCTTTAATTTGAGAAAATTCACATCCTAATTTGAGGAAGGATTTAGGAATTACAGCTCTTTAATATGTAGCTGCCTCTTTTTCAAGGGACCAAAGGTAATGGGACAATTATCTCAAAAGGTGTTTAATGGCCTGCATGGACTATTCCCTCTTTAATCCATCATCAATTAAGCAGGTAAAAGGTCGGGAGGGGATTCCAGGTGTGGCATTTGCATTTGGAAGCTGTTGTTGTGAACCCACAACATGAGGTCAAAGGAGCTCTCAATGCAAGTAAAACAGACCATCATTAGGCTGAAAAAAATTAAGAAATCCATCAGAGAGAGGGCACAAATCTCAGGAGTGGCCAAACCAACAGTTTGGTACATTCTTGAAAAAAAAGAGCGCACTGGTGATCTCGTGAACTCCAAAAGACCTGGACGTCCACGGAAGACAACAGTGGTGGATGATCGCAGAATCCTTTCCATGGTGAAGAAAGACCCTTTCAGAACATCTATCCAAGTGAAGAACACTCTCCTGGAAGTAGGTGTATCAGTATCTAAGTCTACCATAAAGAGAAGACTTCATGAGAGCAAACACAGAGGGTTCACCACAAGGTGCAAACCAGTAATCAGCCTCAAAAATAGAAAGGTCAAACAACATCTAAAGAAGCCAGCCTAGTTCTGGAACAGCATTCTTTGGACAGTTGAAACTAAGATGAACCTATATCAGAATTATAGAGTAAGAAAGTATGGAGAAGGGCATGCATGGCTGCCAAAGGCATTAGGTCACTAGTGTTTATTGATAATGTGACTGAAGACAGAAGCAGCCGGATGAATTCTGAAGTGTTCAGGGATATACTTCCTGCTCAGATTCAACTAAATGCAGCAAGGTTGATTGGACGTCGCTGCACAGCACAGATGGGCAATGACCCAAAACATACTACAAAAGCAACCTAGACGTTTTTTTAAGGCAATAAAGTGGAATATTCAGCAATGGCCAAGTCAATCACCAGATCTCAACCCGATCGAGCGTGCATTTCCATCCGGAAAAAAACGCAGCAGAATACAATAGCACAATAGTGGATTAGATTTGACAAATGACATGAGCAACGTGAGCAACCGCGAACTCTTAGCCATTAAATGGGCATTTGAAGAGTGGCGCCACTTCTTGGAGGGGGCTAGGCACCAGGTAACTGTCATTACCGACCACAAGAATCTGGTTTTCCTAGAATCTGCCCGAAGGCTAAACCCGAGACAAGCTCGATGGGCGTTGTTTTTTACTAGATTCAACTTTGTGGTCACCTATAGGGCTGGGTCTAAAAATATTAAAGCTGATGCACTGTCGCGTAGCTTCATGGCCAGACCTCCTTCGGAGGAAGATCCTGCTTGTGTTTTGCCCCCAGGTATAATCATATTCTCTGTTGATTCTGACTCCGAAATTGCGGCTGATCAAGTTTCAGCTCCCGGGAACCTTCCTGAGAACAAGCTGTTTGTTCCCCTGCAATTCTGGCTAAGGGTGCTCAGGGAAAATCATGACTCTGCACTATCTGGCCACCCAGGCATCCTGGGTACCAAGCACCTCATTGCTAGAAACTATTGGTGGCCTGGGTTGCCTAAAGACGTTAAGGCCTACGTCGCCCCTTGTGAAATTTGTGCTAGGTCCAAGACTCCCAGGTCCCGACCAGTGGGCTTACTATGTTCTTTGCCCATTCCCCAGAGACCTTGGACCCATATCTCCATGGATTTTATCACCGATCTGCCTCCATCTCAAGGCAAGTTGGTGGTGTGGGTTGTAGTAGACCGCTTCAGTAAGATGTGCCACTTTGTGCCCCTCAAGAAACTACCCAATGCCAAGACGTTAGCTACCTTGTTTGTCAAACACATCCTGCGTCTCCATGGGGTTCCTGTCAATATTGTTTCTGACAGAGGGGTACAATTTGTTTCATTGTTTTGGAGAGCTTTCTGTAAAAAGTTGGAGATTGATCTGTCCTTCTCCTCGGCCTTCCATCCTGAAACTAATGGCCAAACTGAGAGGACTAATCAGTCTCTAGAACAATATTTAATGTGTTTTATCTCCGACTGTCAAGATGATTGGGTCTCCTTCATTTCCCTCGCCAAATTTTCCCTTAATAACCGGGTCAGTAACTCGTCAGGGGTCTCCCCGTTTTTCTGTAATTTTGGGTTTAATCCACGGTTCTCCTCCGTTTCACCTGGTGGTTCCAACAATCCTGAGGTAGATGTAGTTCATCGGGAACTGTGCACAGTCTGGGCCCCGGTTCAGAAGAGCCTAGAGGCGTCCCAGAGCATACAAAATACTCAGGCAGATAGAAGACGTTCTGCTAACCCCTTGTTTGTGGTCGGGGATCTGGTGTGGCTATCTTAAAAAAATTTGCGTCTTAAATTCCTGTCCAAAAAATTTGCTCCCCGGTATATAGGGCCATACAAGGTCATTGAGGTCCTTAACCCTGTCTCCTTCCCTCTGGAGTTACCGCGATCTTTTCAAATACACAACGTGTTTCATGCCTCCCTCCTGAAACGCTGCTCCCCGTCCTTAACTACCTCGAGGAAACCTCCGGTCCCTGTTCTCACCCCTGAAGGGGTAGAATTCGAGGTGGCCAAGATTGTGGATAGCAGGATGGTCCAAGGCTCCCTCCAGTACCCGGTCCATTGGAGAGGATACGGGCCTGAGGAGAGGACTTGGGTACCCGCCCGGGATGTTCACGCTGGGGTATTGCTCAGGAGGTTCCATCTTCGGGTCCCCAATAAGCCAGGTCCAGCTAGGAAGGGTCCAGTGGCCCCTCGTAAAAGGGGGGTACTGTAAAGGATCTGCCAGACACAGCTTCTGTGTCGATGCCCGTGGTTAATCTGTCTGTATCTGCTCCTAGGTCTGTTAGAGTGACTCGATCTGCTACCACTCAGGCTGGTAGGCTGAGGAGTAGTAGAACCTATCACAGCCTGGCCAGATGGAGCTAGCTCCCGCCCTCGGTCTATTTATACCTTCATTTCCTGCTCTTCCTTTGCCTGTGATTCTGTCTGGTTTCCTGGCTCTGCTGTTACTGCTAGTACTATTGACCTCTGCTTCAAATTGACCCTGGCTTTACTGACTACTCTCCTGCTCTGCGTTTGGTACCTCATACACTCCTGGTTTGACTCGGCTTATTCACTTATTTTGTTGCTCACGGTGTTGCCGTGGGCAACTGCCCCATTTCCCTTAGCTTCTGTGTACCCTTGTCTGTGTGTCTGTCATGCACCTATTGAGCATAGGGACCGTCGCCCAGTTGTACGCCGTTGCCTAGTATAGGCCGTGCAAGGAACTGAGTGGCAGGTAGATTAAGGCTCACCTATCTGTCTCCCTAGCCCGACATTACACATACTGTATATAGAAAAAAAATTGTGGTATTGTTTATCCACCACCTGGGTAAGAGTAAATTCGTTCTCCGTAATATTATAATAAGAAAGAGATAGATCTTAAGGCGAGATTTGTTAAAAGAGGTTACCCATCAGCAATCCTAAAGGAATCATACAGACACGCACAGTCCCAAAAAAGAGAAGAATTATTAATTCCTAAAAAGAAAGAAATTATTAAACAGCCTATACGACTAATAGGAACATACGATATGGCAGATTATACAATTAAAAGTATATTAGAAAAACATTGGAAAATTCTTCAGATGGACGCTGACCTCAGAGGGATAGTAACACCAAGGGCACAAATAACCTATAGAAAGGGAAGAAGCATAGGGGATCAAATAACACACAGTCATCCAGATACTATAAAAAAAAGAAGGGTGCTGGCTAAACCGAAAAATTGATGGATGCTGTAAATGCGGACACTGTAAGGCATGCACATATATACAAACAATAAAAGCTTTTCATAGTGCCCATACAGGAATTAATTACACTATAAAAAGCTTCTCCAACTGTAGTACAAATAACGTAGTATACAAAATTACCTGTCCATGCCCCCTAGACTATATCGGAAAGACCACAAGGGAATTCAAAAAGACAGTTCTGGAACACATAGGTGATGTACAACATGAAAGAGACAAACCAGTATCCCGTCATGTTCATCTCAAACATAAGGGAGACCCAGATTGCCTAAAATTTACAATAATAGAATGGTTGCGACCATCCATAAGAGGTTGCGACCATCAACATCGATAGAATTTTATTACAAAGAGAATCAAAATGGTTTTTCAAATTAAGCTCAACTGTACCAAATGAACAACTCGATTTTGGATGCTTTATTTGAATCCACTCCGCATGTATTTTCTAATAATAAAGTAGATTCTTATAACAAGAATTACACTAGATAAAAGATACAAAATAAAATAATGAAACAACAATACTCCCTAGCATTTGCAACCTATACTTGCTTTAAGATAGTTTGACAACTATCCCTTGTTTGCCATTTAAATATTCCTAGAATATAGTCACATGACTGCGTAAAAATGGATTACCTTAATAAATAAAGAAGCTCACTCCGTCGTTTTCTGAGACTGTATTTATGTGTGTGGGTAAAATGAGTGCCGGTTAGGAACCCCCCCTTTTTGGCCGGTCTTTTTGTACCATACACACAACTTTGGCCTATTTGAAATCCCCCCCCCCCCCCTCCGCTCCCATTTCCACTCACCGGTCGGGCTTTCTGCTTTTTTACATAGACAGATTTATGTCTATGTACCCTCTCTGACACAGACCCGCAGCGTCAGCCAGATGACGCGGACCTGACCAATGAGAGGGCAGTTGAGATTACATCACAGCCAATGACTGGCTGCCATGTCACTCAACTAGGGGCGGAGCATCTCCATTTTCCTGACAACGCGTCTCCAGGCAGCGAACATGGGATCACTGCCTGCAGACTTAATATATCTCCGGTTGTTGAGATTGCAGGAAGCCTGACTCGGAGTGGAGTGTGGCGGTGACCCGCGGCGCGATCGCGGACTTGGCTGACACATGGACAGTTTGTTTATGGTCAGTGGGTCTGCGGTCGCAGGGCGGATTATCGCTCCACACTGGACATACGCCCCCCCCCCATATACGTCACAGGGAGGTGTGGGTGGTGAGGGAGGACCCGGGGGAGTAACCGGATATAAAAGGAGCAGGGAATCCCTTAGTATAATGACGATACACACCAGGAACAGGCGTTCTTTATTTACTTCTCAGAAGGAAGGCTTAACTTGCAAGCATGCTTTAACCAGAAAGCATTTTCTCTACATGGATTGACAGCTACACTAATCTTTAAAGCAGCTTATTCTGAACCTTGATGCAGCTGCCTTTTTGACCCATCTCCCCAGAGGAATCGTTTGGTCAGCAAGAAACGCGTTGGGAGAACATCTATTTACCAATCATTACCTAGGAGAGGTTCACCACTTTTTTTTTTTCGATATTTTGGACACATCTGCTAAAAGGACTACCAACAGGAAAAAGGGGTAGGAGGGCAACTGCCCTACAATCTTTATATTACCCTTATATGTGGTCCATGCAAAGGAGAGAAATGTGGAGGAACCCCCTGAAGATAATAACCATAATATATCACAGATTAAGAAACCTTACAAAGGTGGACTGATTTTTTGCTGTCTCAAAAACCTTGACATGTAAATCACAGAAAATATATGAGAAGTTGCATGCAGCATTGGCACATGATATCTTCATCTATACATATTATATGTTACGTATGTTTTAAACAAAACTTAGTAAAAGTTATATTTTATACATACTGTATATAGAATGCAGGCAGGGTTGCACCGTCCACGAGGCGAGATGAGCTTCTTGCCTCAGGAGGTAGCCTGCTGACTCTCTGGGGGGCGGTGACGACACTGAAACCAGCCGCCACCACTCCTTCCTTCACTAATTACCTGCATCTATATGGCCAGGCAAGTTCCATGCCCGACAATTTAGAGCCTTACAATGACGCTGATTGGCAGGGCAAAATGAGTTGCCCCGCTAATCAGCGCCTTTCAATTATGCTAGCGGCGCGATAACGTCATCGCGCCACTTCCGTTGTTGAAAGGCGCTGATTGGCAGGGCAAGTCATTCTGCCCTGCCAATCAGCACTGTCGTTCAGCCCCAGCAGACTTGTTCAGAAGAGAACAGGCGTGCATTGATACAGGACGGCAAGGGAACGGGATCAAGGTATGTAAAGTTGTTTTTTTCCACCTAAAAGTGTGAGTGGCATTATCTACAGGAGCTATATGTGGGACACTATCTGCAGGGGTGGGCTATATGTGGGGCACAATCTACAGGGGAGGCCATATGTGGGGCACAATCTACAGGGGAGGCTATATGTGGGAAACTATCTACAGGGGGCTATATGTGGGACACTATATAAAGGGGGTGCTATATGTGGGGCACAATCTACAGGGGAGGCTATATGTGGGTCACTATCTACAGGGGGGCTATATGTGGGACACCATATACAGGGCGGCTATATGTGGGGCACTATATACAGGTGGTTCTATAAGTGGGGAGCTATCTACAGGGGGGCTATATGTGGGGCACTATATACAGGGGGAGCTATATCTGGGGCACAATCTACAGAGGGTACTAGATGTGGGGCACTATACACAGGGGGCGCTATATGTGGGGAGCTATCTACAGGGGGGCTATATGTGGGGCGCTATCTACAGGTGCCCTATGGGGACACTATCTACAGGAAGCACTGTGTGTGTGTGTGTGTGTGTGTGTGTGTGTGTGTGTGTGTGTGTGTGTGTGTGTGGGACACAGTGTATTGTGCTATTATAAGCAGGGACACAGTGTATTGTGCTATTATATGTAGGGACACAGTGTATGGTGCTATTATAATCAGGGACACAGTGTATGGCACTATTATAATTAGAGGTGCAGTGTATGGAACTATTATATTTAGTGGTACAGTGTGTGGCATCATGAGAATTTTAGGTGCAGAAATGTTTGAATTGTAAGAAGCTGGAGACATCTGAGCGGGAAACTGCGAAAATGGGCTGTGGCCGGGAGAAGTCGTCATAGAGGTTTGGACCGGATGGAGAAGAAACGAGAAAAAGAACAGCTAGAATCTGAGATCGTCACCGGTGAGTCACTTAATATAAATGTTTATTCTGCCTTTAATCAGTATGTAGTCCCTGTATGATCTGCAGCGAGATGATGGGTGGTATGATTTTTTTCTTGTGAAACAGCAACACCCAGCATATCCTTACCATTGTTCGGTCCATTCTGGGAGCTGTAGTTATAACGACAGGGCTTGCACTAAATTGAGTTGTATTTCTGTAGGTGCTGTATTTATGTACCGAGCTTTGTTCTGGTGTTGAATATATATACTGAGATTTGTTCTGGTTCTGTATATATGTACTGTGCTTGGTTCTGGAGCTATATATATGTATGAGATTGGTTCTGGTTTTGTATTTATGTGCTAAGCTTTGTTCTGGTGCTGTATATATGTACTGAGCTTGATTCTGGTGTTGTATAAATGTACTGAGCTTTGTTCTGGCACTGTAAATGTGCACTGAGCTTGTTCTGGTGCTGTATATATGTAAAGAGCTTGGTACTGATGTTGTATACATGTATGAGCTTGGTTCTGGCACTACATATATGAACTAAGCTTGGTTCTGGTGTTGTATTTATGTGCTGAGCTTTGTTCTTGTGCAGTATTTATGTACTGAGCTTTGTTCTGGTGCTGTATATATGTACTGAGCTTAGTTCTGGTACTGTATATATGCACCCCCCACCTCTTTCCCGACATCTCCTTCCCCATCGCCATATTTGTTTTCTCTACCAATTAATGAGGTGTAATTTTTTTTTCACATTTTTTTTAGTAACTCGAGCATAAAACCATTTGTACATTTTACAAGCGTTATAGTTCTATCTACAGCACCAGAACAAAGCTCATTACATATATACAGCACCAGAACCAAGTTCAATATATATACATATATATGTATCTATATATATATATCTATATATATATATATATATCTCAAAAGAAGATATGCGGCACTCCAATGAAGAAAATGGTGGTTATCAAGCATGCTTGATAAAGATCCTATTGAAGGATTGAAACCACCATTTTATTCATTGGAGTGCCGCATATCTTCTTTTGCTATATCTGACATTTCGTCCGAGGATCAGGACGTTTTTGCTGGGCACCTGTTCATTGATTTCCCTGTGAGTGCTGCTGCTTTCTCCTTATATATATATATATATATATATATATATATATATATATATATATATATATAGCAAAAGAAGATATGCGGCACTCCAATGAAGAAAATGGTGGTTATCAAGCATGCTTGATAAAGATCCTATTGTAGGATTGAAACGTCGCTTTTGTATTGGAATTGAATAAACCACCATTTTCTTCATTGGAGTGCCGCATATCTTCTTTTGCTATATCTGACATTTCGTCCGAGGATCAGGACGTTTTTGCTGGGCACCCGTTCATTGATTTCCCTGTGAGTGCTGCTGCTTTCTCCTTATATATATATATATATATATATATATATATATATATATATATATATATATATATATATATATATATATATATATACACAAGGAGAAAGCACACAGCATCAGAAACAAGCTCATTACATAAATACAGCACCAAAACAATGTTCAGTACATAAATACAGCACCAGAGCAAAGCTCAGTACATATATGCAGTACTAGAACAAAGCTCAGTACATATATACAGCACCAGAACCAATCTCATTACATATATACAGCACCAGAACAAAGCTCATTACATATACACTACCGTTCAAAAGTTTGGGGTCACCCAGACAATTTAGTGTTTTCCATGAAAACTCACACTTATATTTATCAAATGAGTTGCAAAATGACTAGAAAATATAGTCAAGACATTGACAAGGTTAGAAATAATGATTTTTATTTGAAATAATGATTTTCTCCTTCAAACTTTGCTTTCGTCAAAGAATGCTCCATTTGTAGCAATTACAGCATTGCAGACCTTTGGCATTCTAGCTGTTAATTTGCTGAGGTAATCGGGAGAAATTTCACCCCATGCTTCCAGAAGCCCCTCCCACAAGTTGGATTGGCTTGATGGGCACTTCTTGCATACCATACGGTCAAGCTGCTCCCACAACAGCTCTATGGGGTGGAGATCTGGTGACTGCGCTGGCCACTCCATTACAGATAGAATACCAGCTGCCTGCTTCTTCCCTAAATAGTTCTTGCATAATTTGGAGGTGTGCTTTGGGTCATTGTCCTGTTGTAGGATGAAATTGGCTCCAATCAAGTGCTGTCCACAGGGTATGGCATGGCGTTACAAAATGGAGTGATAGCCTTCCTTATTCAAAATCCCTTTTACCTTGTACAAATCTCCCACTTTACCAGCACCAAAACAACCCCAGACCATCACATTACCTTCACCATGCTTGACAGATGGCGTGAGGCACTCTTCCAGCATCTTTTCAGTTGTTCTGCGTCTCACAAATGTTCTTCTGTGTGATCCAAACTGTAATGGATTTGCCTGACACAGCTTCTGTGTCGACACCCGTGGTTAATCAGCCTGCATCTGTGCCTAGGTGTGTTAGAGTGACTCGATCTTCTACCACTCAGGCTGGGAGGCTGAGGAGTGGGAGAACCTATCACAGCCTGGCCAGACGGAGCTTGCTCCCGCCCTCTGTCTATTTATACCTTCATTTCCTGCTCCTCCTTTGCCTGTGATTCTGTCTGGTTTCCTGGCTCTGCTGCTCCTGCTATAATTGACCTCTGCTTCAAATTGACCCTGGCTATACTGACTACTCTCCTGCTTTGCGTTTGGTACCTCGTACACTCCTGGTTTGACTCGACTTGTTCACTACTCTTTTTGCTCACGGTGTTGCCGTGGGCAACTGCCCCATTTCCCGTGCAAGTAGGCAGGGACTGAGTGGTGGGTAGATTAGGGCTCACCTGTCTGTCTCCCTACCCCGTCATTCCACAAACACCTCAAACTTCAATTCGTCTGTCCATATCACTTTTTTCCAATCTTCCAATGTCTGTGTGCTTTTGCCCATATTAATCTTTTCCTTTTATTAGCCAGTCTCAGATATGGCTTTTGCTTTGCCACTCTGCCCTGACGGCCAGCATCCCGGAGTCGCCTCTTCACTGCAGTCGATGACACTGGCGTTTTGCGGGTACTATTTAATGAAGCTGCCAGTTGAGGACCTGTGAGGCGTCTATTTCTCAAACTAGAGACTCTAATGTACTTGTCTTGTTGCTCAGTTGTGCAGCGGGGCCTCCCACTTCTCTTTCTACTCTGGTTGGAGCCTGTTTGTGCTGTCCTCTGAAGGGAGTAGTACACACCGTTGTAGGAAATCTTCAGTTGCTTGGCAATTTCTCGCATGGAATAGCCTTCATTTCTAAGAACAAGAATAGACTGTCGAGTTTCACATGAAAGCTCTATTTTTCTAGCCATTTTGAGAGTTTAATCGAACCCACAAATGTAATGCTCCAGATTCTCAACTAGCTCAAAGGAAGGTCAGTTTTATATCTCCTCTAAACAGCAAAACTGTTTACAGCGTTGCTAACATAATTGCACAAGGGTTTTCAAGTGCTTTCTAATCATCCATTAGCCTTCTAAAACAGTTAGCAAACACAATGTACCATTAGAACACTGGAGTGATGGTTGCTGGAAATGGGCCTCTATACACCTATGTAGATATTGCATTAAAAACCAGACGTTTGCCGCTAGAATAGTCATTTAGCACATTAACAATGTATGGAGTGTATTTCTGATTAATTTAATGTTATCTTCTTTGAAAAAAACTGTGCTTTTCTTGAAAAAATAAGGAAATTTCTGAGTGACCCTAAACTTTTGAATTGTAGTGTAGCTCCCCCTGTATATAGTGCCCCACATTTAACTCCCCCTGTAGATAGTGCTCCACATATAGCCCATCCCTGTATGAAGTATTCAACATATAGCCCACCCCTGTAGATAGTTTCTCACATACGGATGTAGCCAGCTTTATCTTGACTCTGATAACTTGCTGCAGCGTGATATCACACAACAAAAGTCAATGTAAAGTCATTGAAAAAGTCAAGATAAGGGATCTAGCCACTGTTTATTTAATGCGTGTAATGGGGCAGCCCACCGGATCGCTGTCTCC
This sequence comes from Rhinoderma darwinii, assembly GCF_050947455.1. Taxonomy (NCBI): domain Eukaryota; kingdom Metazoa; phylum Chordata; class Amphibia; order Anura; family Rhinodermatidae; genus Rhinoderma; species Rhinoderma darwinii. The sequence continues at coordinate 212,617,775 of NC_134690.1, read as the reverse complement.
TGGGGTAGACAGGCACATTTGGCACAGTAAGAACAGACTATAGTCCAGACACAGTGTGGTACTACAGGCCTTAGCCAGTTTTATTAGGTAGAAAAGCCGTAGCAGAAATCAAATGAATACATAAAGTAAATCCTAGGCCGTCTGGCCACTAACTAAACATACAGTTCCTAACTACAAAGAGCTGAGCCTAGAGCTCCAACTCCCAAACACACCACAGTTGATTTACTCACATCCAGCTTTCCCAGGAGCAGAGAGACTGTGAACTCTGCCTCTATTTAGAGCACACCTCAGCTGTGCAGGTAATTAGCCACAATGCAATACCTGAAGTGGCTAGTGGAATAGGGACCCTTCCAACTCTCCCTATTCCAACAACCAGGCCCTTTTACACAGGTTTTCCAGAAAACCCTTGAGCAAGGAAAACACATTTTCCATGCTAGCTCAATTCCCTGGTTGTTTTAAAATGTATAGGACAGGAACCTGGGTGAGAGGTATACTCCATCCACTACTTTTCCCCTGGGCCTGTCACATGCGTCAAAAGTCAACATAAAGACGGCTACATCTGTATAGCTCACCCTATAGATAGTGTTCCAAATTCCCACATGTAGACCCCCCTGTAGATAGTGCCCTACATATATTTCCCCCTATAAATAGTGCTCCACATATAGACCACCCCTGTATATAGTGCCTCACATATAGTTCCCCCTATAGTGCTCCACATATAGCCCAACCTGTATATAGCCCCCCTGTAGATATAACCCACCCTTGTATATAGTGTCCAACATATAGTCCACCCCTGTAGATAGTGCCATACATATATCTCCCCCTATAAATAGTGCTCCACATATAGCCCACACATATATATAGTGACTCACATATAGCTCCCCATATAGTCCTCCACATATAGTCCACCCCTCTATATAGCTCCCTGTAGATAGAGTGCCCCCTGTAGACAATGCCACTCACATTTTTATTAGAATAAAAAAAAACTTTACATACTCACCTTAATCCCGTTCCCACGCCTTCCTGTGGCAATGCAGACCTGTTCTCTCCTGGGCAGGTCTGCTGGGGTTGAAAGACGCAAGCGGCGCGATTACATCATCGCACTGTTTGCATCATTGAAAGGTGCTGATTGACAGGGCAATTCATTGTGCGAATCAGCGCCTTTCATAGACGCAGGCAGCGCGATGATGTCATACTGCCACTTGCGTCGTTCAACCCGGGAACGGGATTAATCCCGGGAACGGGATTAAGGTGAGTAACGTTTTGTTTTCTTTATCCTAATCGTGCAGCTTGTGCCACTGAAAGTCGCTGAATTGTCGGGCACGGAACGTACGCGACCATTCATCTTTTATCCCTAAGAAGGGTTGGCGGTGGCTGGTTTCAGTGATGCAGGCCGCCGCCATCGACGGGGTGGCCCTGCCCCCCTTCCCTTAGTTGCACCCTGGGCACATTCCCCACCTGCCCTCCCCCTAGCTGCGCCCCTGATGTATGGAGCTTTGTTCTGGTGCTGTATATATGTACTGAGCTTTGTTCTTTAGCTGTTTATATGTACTGCGCTTTGTTCTGGTGCTGTATATATGTATTGAAATTGGTTCTTGAGATGCATATATGTACTGAGCTTGGTTCTGGTGCTGTATTTTTTAATTACTGAGCTTGGTTCTGGTGCTGTATATATGTAATTAACTTGGTTCTGGGGCTGTATATATGTACTGAGCTTTGTTCTGGAGCTGTTTATATGTACTGTGCTTGGTTCTGGTGCTGTATATATGTATTAAAATTTGTTCTGGAGATGCATGTATGTACTGGGCTTTGTTCTGGTACTGTATTTTTTAATTACTGAGCTTGGTTCTGGTGCTGTATATATGTACTGAGCTTTGTTCTGGTGCTGTATATATGTGCTGAGCTTTGTTCCAGTGCTGTATAAATGTAATGAGCTTTGTTCTTGTGCTGTATATATCTACTGAGCTTTGTTCTGGTGCTGTATATATGTACTGAGCTTGGTTCTGGAGCTGTTTATATGTACTGTTCTTTGTTCTGGTGCTGTATATATGTATTGAAATTGGTTCGGGAGATGCATATATGTACTGAGCTTTGTTCTGGTGCTGTATTTTTTAATTACTGAGCTTGGTTCTGGTGCTGTATATATATATATATATATATATATATATATAAGTAACTTGGTTCTGGAGCTGTATATATGTACTGAGCTTGGTTCCGGTGCTTTATGTATGTATTGAGCTTGGTTCTAGAGCTGTATATGTCAGAGCTTTGTTCTGGAGCTGTAATTATATGGAATATATTTAGAATAACAAAATTGCAGGGCAGATGGAATTGTTTTCAATTCATTGTATATTTAATGGGAACCTGTTAGGTAGTTTTAACCCCTTGAACCGCCACCATGCGGTAATACATGACCTGACAATATTTCCAAACATTCCGCTGTATGTTTTTTTCAGATGCAGAAAAATCTATAAATTCAACTTTTAAACCCGCGCACACTATATGCTAATTACTCATTAAATGGGTCATGGGGCGGTCCTGCTGTCCTGAAGAGTCACATAGTCCTGCTTGCAAACCCAACTTTCCATGCTTGATTGATATCCCTCTATCTGTTATACATCACTACTATTCTCCTCCAACTTCGAATGTGCCATTGCCTTGTACTACTTGGGCACACACCATGCAGCGAGGTGTACTCTGCCTGGCTGCCCCGCAAATGCCAGGGGAGTTAAAGGCAACAGCGCATCGGCAAGAGGAGGAGGCTGTTAGTGATGTAGAACAGCCAGGGGGATGTCAATAAAAATCTGGGTAGTGCCATTAGAGCTAGAATCGGCCCTGAACGCAGGAAATATATAGAAAAATTATTACTTCCATTCCCTGTTGCTCTAGAAAGCGTCAATGTTTTTAACCTATGTGGCTAATTTTTGGAAATTAGAAATAAAAGTTAGATATTAATAATTGCAATAGTACTATATTTGAGTAGAGTGGAAATTAAGGCTTGTTTTGGCAGTAGGAAATTTGCACTGAACTTGTATATAATTACTGCCCACCACCTTCTGGGGTCCTTTTTTGTCAATATTTCTGCATTTTTCGAAAACATTACAGAATTCCGGAGAGAGTGTGCAGACTCACATGTCAAGTGCATCATAGAGATATGGCAAGACATTGCGAGTATTTAACAAATTATACCACTTTATTACAATGATGCTTGTAGCTTGGAGTAGCAATAAATCCATATGTTTTCAGTGGTGAAGAAATATGCCAAACCACAGATGCTGTTTGGACTCAAATAAGCAATTAGTGGAACATTTTACAAGTTCTGTTGAATTCAGTACAGCTTTGATGTTGAAATAGATATCCCAGTTAATAAGTTAGTAATCACAAAGTGAATGACAGCCAAAAAGCACACACATTTTTTATCAGAATTTTAAAACATTTCCAATACTAGCTCTGTGATTATATATATTTTATGTTGTTTTAAGTGATTAAATCCTAAGTAAGCGGCCATTACTAAGGCGGTAGTAATAAAGTTTAAAAGAAAATACAAAGACATATAACAAATATTTTATTGAAATAAAAACCACCCCACACAACCCTCATTAACCATTTTATTGAAAATAAAAAAAGTCGTCATTGAAGTAGTCCTCGAATACGAGGTCGTCCAAAAACCGAACCTGTAAAAAAACACAAACACACAATAAAACACATTAGTAACACATGTGGTAGGCTTAGATACAGGGCCCATGTGTGATACTGTCTGTTGGACCCTGAATTTAAGCTACCACATGCTAGGCTTAGATACAGGTCCCCAGCAAACAGTAATCCTATACAGTATACTACTATGTGGTAGGCTTAGATACAGGGCCTATCAGACAGTATCACACATGGACCATGTATCTAAGCCTACCACGTGGTAGGCTTAGATACAGGGCCCAGCAGTCAACTGCGCTATTGATTCCGTAAAAAAAACTGAACCCTTTCACAACAGTGACAGACGGAAACCATTAGCAAAGGATCCATCGCCATTGAGATCAATGGTGATGCAAACAAAAGTTAAGGTTTCCGTTTCCCTTTTCGTTGAGGGGTTCCCCCGACCAGTGGCAGATTAAGTGTACCATGGGGCCTGGGCTGTTGACACAACTTGGGCCCCCTCCTTCCCCCTCACATGCAATTCAACCCCCCCAACCCGCTGACACTGTACCCGTCAGTGCCACTGACCTGACGGATACAGGTTTTAGCACAAGATACAGCTGCTCTGTATTCAGGATATAAAGCAGCTGTATCTCAAAAAGTAAAAATCATTTTTAATAAAAATGTATTTAGAAAAATGCACCAAACACACTGATACACTGTTTTATCAAAGAAAAAAAAATTATAATAATAATAAAAGAAGAATATTTTTTTTTTATAACTACTCTATTTAAAGTGTAACTAAACTTTTAACATGTCATAGTGATATGTCAGAACTTTTAATCGGTGGGGGGTTCAAGCACTGAGACCCCCACCGATTGCTAAAGTGAAGCGGCAGGGGCGTACGATTGAATGCTGCGCCACTTTGCTTCTGATCGGCATTCCTCGGAGTGGTGTACGTCCGTACACCGCTTGCTCGGCTTTCCGAGAAAAGGAGATCAGAAAAGTAGCAGCACAGCGGTCACCTGAGAGCTTCTGACACTTTGTTTAAGCGATCTAAGGGGGTATCAGTGCTCGGACGCCCACCGATTAAAACTTCTGACATTTCACTATGAGATGTCAAAAGTGTTTTAGAAGTTTAGCTACACTTTAAAGGTGTTTTCCAGTGAGCGAAATTTATGACATATCCTGTGGATCCTGTCTAATAGGTGCAGTTCCAAGAGGTGGTACTCACATCTACCTCTAAAACCGGGCCCCCTAAACCCTGTTCTACCTCTTTCTGCTATCGCTGCCTCTCGGCCACTTCCTGACAATGGACTTTCCGTAACTCATAGTAGTGAATGGCAGTTACGGAAGCAGCGTAGCATGCGAGCTACGCTGTTTCCGTAACTACCATTCAGTTCTATGGAACTTACGGAAACAGTGTACCAGAACCAAGTTCAGCACATAAATTCAACACCAGAACCAAGCTCAGTACATAAATACAGCACTAGAACAAAGCTCACTACATATATACAGCCCCATAACCAAGCTCAGAACATAAATACAGCCCCAGAAGCAAGCTCAGTACATAAATACAGCACCAGAACAAAGCTCAGTACATATATACAGCACCAGCACAAATACAGCTCAATTTAGTGCAACCCCTGCTGTATAGGTTTGTATGGATAAAACTACTTCTCCCAGCATGGCCCGAACAGTGGTAAGGATATGCTGGGATTTGCTGTTTCCAAAAAATATATATCATAACACCCATCATCTTGCTGCAGATCATATAGTGACTACAGTACTGATTAGAGGCAGAATAAACATTTACATTAAGTGACTCACTGGTGACGATTATAGTTTTTCTTTTTCACTTTTCTTCTCCATCCGGTAGAGACCTCTATGACTTCTCCTGGCCACAACCCATTTCTGCAGTTTGCCGCTCAGATGTCTTGGGCTTCTCACTTTTCAAACATTTCTACATCTATAAACAATGATAAAGTTAACATGGTGCCCCACAATACGTCCCTATATATAATAGTACCATACACTGCACCTCTAATTATAATAATGCCTTACACTGTGTCCCTGATTATAATGGCACCATACACTGTGTTCCACACACACATAGTGCCCCTTGTAGATAGTGCCCCATAGAGCCCCCTGTAGATAGTGCCCCCATAGAGCCCCTGTAGATAGTGCTCCCATAGATAGTGCCCCACATATAGCCCCCCTGTTGATAGCGCGCTAAATATAGCCCCCTGAAGATAGCTCTCTACATATAGCTCCACCTGTATATAGTGCTCTACATATAGTCCCCCTGTAGATTGTGTCCCACATAAAGCCTCTCCTGTAGATTGTGCCCCACATATAGCACCCTGTAGATTGCACTCTACATATAGCGCACCCTGTATATAGTGGCCTACATATAGTCCCCCTGTATATTGTGCCCCACATAAAGCCTCCTCTGTAGATTGTGCCCCACATATAGCACACTGTAGATTGCACTCTACATATAGCGCACCCTGTATATAGTGCCCTACAAATAGTCCCCCTGTAGATTGTGCACCACATATAGCCCCCTGTAGATGGCGCTCTACATATAGCGCCCTACACATAGTCCTACTGTAGATTGTGTCCGACATATAGCCCCGCCCTCCTGTAGATAATGCCACCCACACTTTTTAGTTGAAAACAACAAAATGTATATACTAACCGTGATCACGTTCCCGTGCTGTCCTGTGTCAAGGCAGGCCTGCTCTCCTTTGCGAGGGCTGAGGCTGAGCAACACCGTTGAAAGGCGCTGACTGGAAAGGCAGAATGACATGCCCAGTCAATCAGCGCCCTTCAACAATGGAAGCTGTGCGATGACGTCATCGCGCCGCTACCATCGTTGATTGGCAGGGCATAATGACGTCCCCCGCCAATCAGCGGGACAACTCATTCTGCCCTGCCAATAAGCGTCAATGTAAGGCGCTGAATGGTCGGCCATTCAGCACTTATTCATGTAATTGTACCTGCGTTCTATAGACGCAGGTACAATTAGTGCAGCAGGGGGTAGTGGCGGCTTGTTTCAGTTGTGCCGCCGCCCCCTCAGAGAGGCAGCAGGGTGGATGGTGTGGCCCTATTTCCTCTCGGCCCACCCCTCCTCCCCATTAGCGGCGCTAGCGCGCTGCAATGTGTTTTTTTTTAAATGATGTGCGATTCGGACCGCCCATATGATAATCCGCCACTGCCCCCGACGGAAAGCTCCAACGGAACTCCTTAATGGAAAGCAACGCTGATGTGAAGAGGCCCTTAAAAGCTTATGTTTCTGATTTTGTCAATTCTTTCTTTAACTCTTAAACATTTTTTTACATTTTTTTACTGTAACACCTCACTTCTAAATAAACTTTTCATTTAATTTTTCCGTGAGATAAGAGGGTTTGTTCATGATTTCCTTATCAAATAACATATATTTTTTATTACATAAGGAGTATATTATAATTTGTATTAAATTAATTATGCATTGATAACATAATGCAAATTATTGAGATTAATTAAAATCTAAAGGATAACACTTCATGAAAGTAAATATTATTTTAGTGACCAAACCTTTAAGTATATTACTATCATTATTATGCTGCAGACTTGTCACAGCAGATTGTCTTTCCTAAATTAAAATGATTTTTTATGTACCCATTATTGTTTTTGATAATTTAACATTTATATCTCTGATTTTTTTATGAGAAGAATGTCCTTGCCAGAGCCCTGCAATCGTGCTTATCAGATTACTCAGCATCAACTGTATTCTTTAAGAACTCTGCATAACAGTCTGTGTCTGTCTGTTTTGGAAACATGGGTATACGGTATTCCCCAGTGCCGGCTCTATAATTCATGTAACATCTTGTGCTGTGCAGCTACCATTCATCAATAAGCCATGAGTAACTACCAATTAGGTTTTCAGTGTTTTAGCCAGCCACTTTCACTGTTTGAATTCACTTGCCTCGGGAATCTATCAAAGACACATATTTCTGTTTGAAAGTGTAGCCAGAAAGGAGTTTGCACTGCATTTTAAATAATGTTCATCCTTCTAGGGACCATCAGCATCTGGTCCTACCACAGCAGATTAAGATATCACATTCACAATGACAGAAAAAAACAACCCAATCTATTTAAAAAGTCAATAGAGACTACAGTAAATGTTGTTGACTACTTTCTTGAACAGATAAAACCCATGTATGGCTTATCTTGCCTGCAAAGGAGTCCATCAGACTAACTAATGAATCATTTATTTATGCAGACTATTTTGCTAAGATCAAAAATTTTGATGTGGCCGTGTCACCAACATTAGAAGTAGAGATAAACGAATCCATTCTACACATCTAATTTTAATACGAATTTACCAAAAGTTTCAGATTCGACAAATAACAAAATGTTTGGGGTTTGTTGCGCACGAATAGTGGCAAAATGTCAGCCGTCAGTGGAGTGGCCACCATTTTACAGATTAGAAAATGATCACATGACCTCGGGTGTGCTTACCCATAATGCCCTGTAGGCAGCCATCACAAAATGCACTACGGTTATCCCTAGGGGAGAGAAGGAGATTACTTCATACCTGATGTGAAGTGGTTTATTCAACTCTCCAAACTCCAGTGTTGCTCCTTTAATAGGAAGCTGAACCATAATCCTTTATTTTCCTGTTCCCTCCCTGCACTGGTCATGAAGAGGAGTCTGTGCCTTTGCAGGGGAGTTTTTAGAATGCACAATGCCATGTGGCTTAAAGAAAACAGTGTCTACAAATTCCCTTCTTAAAAAAGTGAGAGCATTAAGGTAATCAAGGCAAGGAGTCGAGAGGCAAAAATCAAGAGAAACTAGACAACAGATTCAACAGTGTAGCTGAACTCACTGGGTTAATTCAGTGAGAATAGCTATTGCCTTGGACACAGGAGGTTCTATGATTAAATTCTGACAGTACTTTTCATCATCCAGGATGCCCTCTGGACCTCTTAGGGGCTGGCTTATTAGAATATCACTGAGGAAATTCTTTTAAAAGCCTAGGAGCATGAACATTTTCTTCTGGTTTCCCAGAACTCTCCTCAGTGTCATACACTTTCCAATGGATCAAGTACTGTAGCTTATCCCGATAGATTCTAGAGTGCAAGATATTATCAAGAATATATACATCTTTACCATTCACATTTACTATTAGGTGGAAGAGGTAAATTGTTGCCCAGAAAAGGCTTTTTTTAATTGACTTAAATAGGTTTTATGATTATAAAAACATAATTTTTAAATAATGTGTTACTGCTATTTATGTACTGAGACTGTCCCTTAAACATCTCTTTCATTGTTTTTCTCTACAGTCCCGGTTCTGTGGCCACCCTCCTGTTTTATTACCTTATCTTCCGCTCCATGGCCGTTTCCTGTCATCCTCCCTATACAGCAAAGCCCATGCTGCCTTGTGCTGGCTGACATCTCAGCCAATTAAAGAATCTTACACTAGACCTCCCTTCTGCATGTTTTAGCCCACCCATTCCACCGCCCGACGCCATCTTTGCACTCCCAATCAGAACACACCATAGTAACTGATAGGTCTGTAGAACTGGGTGCATGCTCAATAGGGCATTGATCTGATGCTGGGGGGAGCACACGTTATGCAGGTGCTGTGAGGACTGAAATTTGAAAACTCAACCACACATGCTGAGAGATTGAGGAGACAGAGGAGGAAGTCCATCATCTCCACCAGTGTACAGCAACATCAAAAATTAAATACCGTGCACTGAATCCACTGGAAGAAAGGACTGAAGACAGATGTACATGACGTCGGCAGAATCAGCGATTTCAGGGACGTCACATGACCGGCCAGGAGAGAAGACGATCAGTAAAGAATTAAAAAGTAAGTACATTGCAAAGACGCCTGTTTTTACATATTGAGGTAATCAGAGGATAATATATATGTCTCAGAGAACCCCTTTAAAGAGAGAGCAATGATAAACAGCATGCACTTTCATAGTCTTGGAAAGTTTTAAATGGAAAGGGACTTTGTTGATTTAAGTAGACATTTGAACCGGCCCAATATATTTCTGGCCAACTTTTGGAGAAAGTATTTTTAACGTTAATTTTTTTATGGAAAGCTACACTTTGTCCCCTACATAAAAAGCAGGAGTTGCTATTGGGGGTTTATAAGCAGCATGTTTAAAATTTGAGCATTGGGCAAACTCTCAACAATCTTTTCTTCAACCTTTTGTATTGTTGTCAAGCACTCTGTTACTGCTTGAAGAGAGGCACACATTGGTAAATAAGGAATGAAAACTGGGTGAAAAACTGTATTAGGATAGACGGACTTGTAATGTTAAACTATGTTTAAAATTATTATATGTACACTCAGCTGTGGGTAAATAATAAAACCAGTCATCCTGAAGATAACTAATAACGCATTGAAGGTACAGTACTGCTCAAGAATTTATTTAGTTCTTTCAGTTTGCTCATTTGATTGGGGATCAAAGGCAGAAGACAAATGTACTCTTATCCCAAAAGCAGAGCAAAAAATTTTTCTAGAATTTAGAATTGAACTGTAACCCTCAATCAGAAACCACATTATCTGGAATAACATGTCATTTGAATACTGAATGAATCAGTTCAGCCGTTTTTTTCTGCAGTGGATATTCCCTTGATTAGAATAAAAAGGGCAGTCTTTGTGAAACGCTCTACGACAACCAGTATGGTGTTCATTCCTTTGGAAGGAGGTAGGTCAGCCACAAGTCCATAAAACTGAGCCCCAAGGGTGAGATAGGATAGGTAGAAACTATAGACAACCTAAAGGAAGAGAGCGTGGAGCTTTATTTTTGGCAGATACCTCAAACTCAGAAACTAGACATATTTTTGGACATACACTACCGTTCAAAAGTTTGGGGTCATCCAGACAATTTTGTGTTTTCCATGAAAACTCACACTTATATTTATCAAATGAGTTGCAAAATGACTAGAAAATACAGTCAAGACATTGACAAGGTTAGAAATAATGATTTTTATTTCAAATAATAATTTTCTCCTTCAAACTTTGCTTTCGTCAAAGAATGCTCCATTTGCCGCAATTACAGCATTGCAGACCTTTGGCATTCTAGCTGTTAATTTGCTGAGGTAATCGGGAGAAATTTCACCCCGTGCTTCCAGAAGCCCTTCCCACAAGTTGGATTGGCTTGATGGGCACTTCTTGCGTACCATACGGTCAAGCTGCTCCCACAACAGCTCTATGGGGTTGAGATCTGGTGACTGCTCTGGCCACTCCATTACAGATAGAATACCAGCTGCCTGCTTCTTCCCTAAATAGTTCTTGCATAATTTGGAGGTGTGCTTTGGGTCATTGTCATGTTGTAGGATGAAATTGGCTCCAATCAAGCGCTGTCCACAGGGTATGGCATGGCGTTGCAAAATGGAGTGATAGCCTTCCTTATTCAAAATCCCTTTTACCTTGTACAAATCTCCCACTTTACCAGCACCAAAGCAACCCCAGACCATCACATTACCTCCACCATGCTTGACAGATGGCGTCAGGAGGTCTTCCAGCATCTTTTCAGTTGTTCTGCGTCTCACAAATGTTCTTCTGTGTGATCCACACACCTCAAACTTCGATTTGTCTGTCCATAACACTTTTTTCCAATCTTCCTCTGTCCAATGTCTGTGTGCTTTTGCCCATATTAATATTTTCCTTTTATTAGCCAGTCTCAGATACATCCCGGAGTCGCCTCTTCACTGTAGACGTTGACACTGGCGTTTTGCGGGTACTATTTAATGAAGCTGCCAGTTGAGGACCTGTGAGGCGTCTATTTCTCAAACTAGACACTCTAATGTACTTGTCTTGTTGCTCAGTTGTGCAGCAGGGCCTCCCACTTCTCTTTCTACTCTGGTTAGAGCCTGTTTGTGCTGTCCTCTGAAGGGAGTAGTACACACCGTTGTAGGAAATCTTCAGTTTCTTGGCAATTTCTCACATGGAATAGCCTTCATTTCTAAGAACAAGAATAGACTGTCGAGTTTGACATGAAAGCTCTCTTTTTCTAGCCATTTTGAGAGTTTAACCCCTTAAGGACGCAGCCTTGTTTTGGCCTTAAGGCTCAGAGCCCATTTTTCAAATCTGACATATTTCACTTTATGTGGTAATAACGTCGGAATTCTTAAACCTATCCAAGCGATTCTGAGATTGTTTTCTCGTGACACATTGCGCTTTATGTTAGTGGTAAAATTTGGACGATAGATTCAGTGCTTATTGGTGAAAATTTGCAAAATGTAGGGAAAATTTATAAAAAATAGCATTTTTCAGAATTTAAATGCATCTGCTTATAAAACAGACGGTTATACCACCCAAAATAGTTACTAGTTCACATTTTCTATATGTCTACTTTAGATTGGCATCGTTTTTTGAACATTCTTTTATTTTTCTTGGACGTTACAAGGCTTAGAACATAAACAGTAATTTCTCTTTTTTTTAAGAAAATTTCAAAAGCCTTTTTTTTAAGGTACCTCTTGAGTTCTGAAGTGGCTTTGAGGGGCCTATGTATTAGAAACCCCCATAAAACACCCCATTTTAAAAACTAGACCCCTCAAAGTATTCAAAACAGCATTTAGAAAGTTTTTTTAACCCTTCAGGCTTTTCACAGGAATTAAAGCAAAGTGGAGGTGAAATTTGCAAATTTCATTTTTCTTGCTGAATTTCAATTGTATTCAATTTTTTTTTGTGTAACACGGAAGGTTTTACCAGAGAAACACTACTAAATATGTATTGTCCAGATTCTGCAGTTTTTAGAAATGTCCCACATGTGGCTCTACTGCGCTCCTGGAATAAAACACAAGCCCTAGAAGCAAAGAAGCACCTAGTGCATTTTGAGGCCCCTTTTTTATTAGAATATATTTTAGGCAGCATGCCAGGTTTGAGGAGGTGTTGAGGTGCCAAAACAGTAAGAATCCCCCAATAGTGACCCCATTTTGGAAACTACATCCCTCAAGGAATTAATTTATGGCTGTTGTTATTATTTTGACCACACAGTTTTTTCACAGCACCTATTTTAATTGGGCTGTGAAATTAAAAAAATGACATTTTTTCCAATAAGATGTAATTTATGATCAAAATTTCCTATTTTCATAGGGAACAAAATACCCCATTTTGTTGCCCAATTTGTCCTGAGTGTGGCAATACCCCATTTGTGGTGATAAACTGCCGTTTAGGCCCATGGGAGGGCTCAGAAGGAAAGGAGCACTATGTGTTTGTTGGAGTCCAGATTTTGCCGGATTGGTTTTCGTGTGCCATGTCGCATTTGCAGCGTCCCAGAGGTATCAAAGCAATGGAAACCCACCAGAAGTGACCCCATTTTGGATACTACACCCTTCAAACAATTCATTTATGGGTAATGTGACTATTTAGACCCCATAGTTTCTTCACAGAACTTATCTGAATTGGGCTGGGAATTAAAAAAAATAATAATTTTTTCCAATAATATGTAGTTTTAGGTCAAAATGTCTTATTTTCACAAGAAATAAAATACTCCATTTTGTTGCCCAATTTGTCCTGAGTGCAGCAATACCCAATTTGTGGTGATAAACTGCCGTTTGGGCCCATGGGAGGGCTCAGAAAGAAAGGAGCGCTATTTGTTCTTTGAAGTTCAGATTTTGCTGGATTGGCTTTCGGGTGCCATGTCGCATTTGCAGAGCCCCAGAGGTATCAAAGCAATGGAAACCCACCAGAAGTGACCCCATTTTGGAAACTACACCCCTCAAGGAATTCATTTATGGTTGTGGTTATCATTTTGACCACACAGTTTTTTCACAGCACCTATTTGAATTGGTCTGTGAAATAAAAAAAATGACATTGTTTCCAATAAGATGGAATTTTTTATCAAAATGTCTTATTTGCACAGGGAACAAAATACCCAATTTTGTTGCCCAATTTGTCCTGAGTGCAGCAATACCCCATTTGTGGTGATAAACTGCCATTTGGGCCCATGGGAGGGCTCAGAAGCAAAGGAGTGCTATGTGTTTGTTGGAGTCCAGATTTTGCTGGATTGGTTTTCGGGTGCCATGTCGCATTTGCAGAGCCCCAGAGGTATCAAAGCAATGGAAACCCACCAGAAGTGACCCCATTTTGGAAACTACACCCCTCAAGGAATTCATTTATGTGTGTTGTGACTATTTTGACCACATAGTTTTTTCACAGAACTTATTTGAATTGGGCTGGGAATTAAAACAAAATTATTTTTTCCAATAATATGTAGTTTTGGCTGAAAATTTCTAATTTTCACAAGAAATAAAATACCCCATTCTGTTGCCCAATTTGTCCTGAGTGCAGCAGTACCCCATTTGTGGTTATAAACTGCCGTTTGGGCCCATGGGAGGGCTCAGAAGGAAAGGACCACCATTTGGCCTACTGGGGATTTTTTGGTGCAAAGTCATGTATGCATAAGCCCCTGAGGTACCAGTACAGTTGAAACCCCCAAGAAGTGACCCCGTTTTAAAAACTACACCCTTGAGGCATTCATCTAGAGGTGTAGTGAGCATTTTGACCGGAGACATACACCCCATAAACTGTAATGTGGGTACTCACGGGTATGGCAATACCCTCAATGTGGGACACGCAGCTGCCTGGGCACGCAGCAGGGCTCAGAGGGGAAAGACGAGGGGGGATAAGCTGTGCGGAGTGCATCAGGGTAAGTAAAACTGGGGTAGATTAAAAATCATGGGATGTATGATACATTTTGAAGCACTCTTTCATACGGAGCCTTCGTTTTTCGGGACACGTGTCACATTGATATATTGTGTCCTTCCTTATCCCCCTCTTATAGCAGACTTTGTACCTCTTTTGACTTTTTCCTTTCTTGCCAGTTTGGGGAACTTCTCCTGGAAAGTGTTGCCCTGGTACGATGCGTGTGGCCCCGCTTCCAGAAGTACTGGGTGCCCCCCCTTCTTGGTCCATAAAAATTAGTTTCTTGATAACCACCTATTGAAATTCCAGGAAAGTTCCCATCTGGCCTGTACATCGATGTAGCACGTACGCGTTGTACAATGCCATCTGTATGATGTGCCCGGCCAGCTTCTTATACCACACTGCATGGCGCTGTAGGGCTTCAGGACTTGATCTGACAAGTCCACCCCTCCCAAGTACCTATTGTAGCCCAGGATGCAGTCTGGTTTGGGGGTCTCTGTACTGGTACCTCGTACAGGTACATGGGTACTGGTGTGGCATCTCTCCTGTCCTTGTACTTGACACACAATATGTTGCTGCTAGATTGTGCCCTGCTCTCACCCCTTCTGAGCGTTTGCCCTGCAGAGTCTTAGGGAGGCCTCTCAGATTTCTTCTAGCAGTGCCGCATGCCGCAGGACTGGAAGCGAGGCAGTTGAAGAGTGGGACGCTGGTATAAAAATTATCCAGGTAGAGGTGGTAACCCTGGTCCAGCAGTGGGTGCACCAAATCCCACACAATTTTTGCATTAACTCCCAGTAAGGGGGGGGGCATTCTGGGGGCTGAGCACTGGTGTCCTTCCCTTTATATATCCTAAATTTGTAGGTATACCCTGATGCAATCTCGCACAGCTTATACATCTTTACGCCATACCTTGCCCTCTTACACGGCAGGTACTGGCGGAATTGAACCCTCCCTTTAAAATGTACCAGGGACTCATCAATAGAAATACACTTCTCGGGGGTGTATGCTTGGGAAAACCGGGCACTGAAACGGTCTGATACGGGTCTCCATTTATACAAACGGTCAAAACTGGGGTCATCTCGGGGTGGGCACGGCTCATTATCAGTATAATGTAAGAAGCAAAGTATTGCCTCATTTATTTATTTTCTTAGGTTCCAGTTCAGTTCGGAAGTTGCTTTGAGGGGCCCATATATTAGAAACCCCTATCAAACACCCCATTTTAGAAACTAGACCCCTCAAAGTATTCACAACAGCATTTAGAAAGTTTATGAACCCTTTAGGTGTTTCACAGGAATTTAGAGCAAAGTAGAGGTGAAATCTACTTTTTTTTTTGTCAGAAAATCCTTTTTATACCACTTTTTTTTATAACACAAAAGGTTTTACCAGAGAAACGCAACTCAATACTTCTTACACAGATTCTGCAGTTTTGAGAAATATCCCACATGTGGCCCTAGTGCAGTAATGGACTGAAGCACCAGCCTCAGAAGCAAAGGAGCACCTAGTGGATTTTGAGGCTTTTTTTTATTAGGCACCATGTCCGGTTTGAAGAGGTCTTGTGGTGCCAAAACAGTGGAAAACCCCCAAAAATGACCCCATTTTGGAAACTAGACCCCTTGAGGAATCCATTGTAGTTTTCTTGGGGCGCATGCGACTTTTTGATCAGTTTTTATTCTATTTTTAAGTGGCGCGGTGACTAAAAAACCGCAATTCTACTATTGTTTTTTTATTCTATTTTTTTTACAGCGTTCACCGTGCGCTATAAATGACACATTCACTTTATTCTGCTGGGCGATACGATTACGGCGATACCAGATGTTTATAGTTTTTTTTAATGTCTTATGGCGTTTGCACAATAAAATACGTTTTGTAAAAAATCATTTACTTTTTGTGTTACCTTATTTTAAGAGCCATAACGTTTTTATTTTTCCATAAATAAAGCCGTGCGAGGACTTATTTTTTGCGTAACTAACTGTAGTTTCCATCAATACCATTTTTAGGTACATGCGACTTTTTGATCTCTTTTTATTCCATTTTTTGGGAGATGAAGTGACCAAACAATTGTGATTCTGGGACGGTTTATTATTATTTTCGTTTACGGCGTTCACCGCGCAGGATAAATAATAAAATAATTTTGTAGTTCAGGCCGTTACGGACGCGGCGATACCAATTATGTATCGTTTATTTGTTTGTATATATATTTTTATTAATAATAACAGACTGATAAGGGAAAAAGGGGGATTTTTACTTTTATTACTTTTAAATCTTTTATTTTCTTATTTTTACACATCTTTTTTTAACTTTTTTTTAACTTTTTTACTTTGTCCCACTAGGGGACTTGAGGGCAGGAGGCCCTGATCGCTATTCTAATACACTGCACTACATGTGTAGTGCAGTGTATTAGAACTGTCAGCTACTCACTGACAGCAAGCATAGTGGGTCCTGACGTTGTCAGGACCCACTAGGCTTCCGTCGATGGCATAGCCGAACGCCATTGTTTGGTGTCAGGTTGCCATAGTCACCGTCGCCGGCCGCTATCGTGTAGCAGGCCGGCGATGGCAGCATAACCCCTAAAAAGCCGTGATCGCTATTGAACACGGCTTTTCAGGGGTTAATCAGCGGGGACACAGTGATCGGTCCCCGCTGTAGGAGCTGTGACAGCCGCTGTACGAGACAGCAGCTGTCACATCTCCTGTATGTGTCGGGAGGACGGCCGAAACGGCCGTTACTCCCGAGACGTACTATTCCGTCATGGAGCGCGAACAGGGCGCTTTCCATGACGTAATAGTACGTCACTGAGCGTTAAGGGGTTAATCGAACCCACAAATGTAACGCTCCAGATTCTCAACCAGCTCAAAGGAAGGTCAGTTTTATAGCTCCTCTAACAGCAAAATTGTTTACAGCGGTGCTAACATAATTGCACAAGGGTTTTCAAGTGTTTTCTAATCATCCATTAGCCTTCTAACACAGTTAGCAAACACAATTTACCATTAGAACACTGGAGTGATGGTTGCTGGAAATGGGCCTCTATATACCTATGTAGATATTGCATTAAAAAACAGACGTCTGCAGCTAGAATAGTCATTTAGCACATTAATAATGTATAGAGTGTATTTCTGAATAATTTAATGTTATCTTCATTGAAAAAAAACTGTGCTTTTCTTGCAAAAATATGGAAATTTCTAAGTGACCCTAAACTTTTGAACGGTAATGTTTAGCCAGCTTAGAATCATGGACTAATTTTAGGACATCGATTTGTGCTGATTGTGGTACATAAAAACAATGAAGTCACATAAAGAACCCATCTTTGAAGCAGAGATTGACATTACTTGGAGGATGACTGAGCCGTGAATAATTTTCATATTCATTCTTAAGTAGAGACAGGAACTCTTTTGAAGAAGAAGAAGAAGAAGCCACTATAAAGTTATTTTCAGTTAAAACTGTGCTGTCACACTTGTTTTTCTGTGAGAACATCCTGAATAAGGCATCAGCTTTACCATTTTTTGATTCAGGTCGATAAACAATCACAAAGTTAAATCAAGAAAAAAATTAACTCCATCTTGCTTGTCTGAAGGATAATCTTTTGGCATCACTGATGAATTACAGATTTCTATGACCAGTTTAATTTGGTTACAAGATTAGCAATTCCCTCCAAAAGATGTCTCAACTCAGAAAATATATATTTTTTTATCTCCAGCAGTTCTTTATTTCTGATATCATAGTTATTTTCAAATGAGGACATTTGAGAAGAAGGATAAAAACAAGGATGCAACATTTTGTCTCAAGACTGCTGAGACAGGACTGCCCATTGAGCTGTAGCCTGTTCCAACTAACATTCTCTAGTTTAATGTATAAGATTCAGTATTTTGCTGGGTCTGCAGAGTGCATTAACCTAAAGTTCAAATGTCCTCAATCTTTCTCTTTTTCTTTCAGTATGTCTCTGATCAATTTGAATACACAATTAAATTAAGTTCTCCAGCTCATCTGGGGTTTCTACTCTCTTCTGGGACTCTAGATTCTACGAAGTATCAGCTACGCATAGGCAAAATTCTGCTGTGTATTCAGCAACAGGGCGTTTCATTGCCGCAGATTATGCAGTTTAGCTTCAGCTGTGGCACAAGGAATATGATAATCAAAAACTTGATTGATAACAGTGATAAAGTTCATTCAGAAAATGACTTTTATTTTTCTACATAAGGAGAGACCCTCGCTAGAGCTCCATCTGTCAGAAGATTGAATATAAACAATACCTTTTTACTTTCACTAGTAAATGGAGGAGGTTACTCCATTATATAATATACACAGAACTGATTAAGGGAACCTTTGAAATGGCGACAATACACCACTGAACTTTGATGGTAGTGGTATATGTGAATTTAAATCTGCAGCAGAGACATGTACATCCATAATTTTTTTATGCAATTCAATAAACTCTCTCTCTGCTGATCTCACATTAGATCTTGAAGCTGAGTACAATTTTCTTGATAGGTATAGCCAAATGCTTGTAGTTCGGCAATTAGTTGCCCCAGTTGTCAAAATACTTATTCCAGCAGACATCATAATTGGACCAGACTATTCTGTTAAGGTCTGAAGCAGCTTTTGAGTCTAGTGGCTAAAGCGATCAGGCAGGAGGGTGCTAATAGCAAGAGAAGTCAAGCAACAGTGCAGATCCAGTACACAGATAAGCGGTAACAGGTTGTAGCGTGAGGCAGAGACAAGGCCTGGAAATTATCCAAATTCAGTGCACAGATAAGCAGTAACAGGTTGTACTGTGAGGCAGAGATGGGATCAGGAAACAATCCACGTTCGGTACACAGATAGGCAGCAATAGGTAATAGCATGAGGGATACAGGCGTAGACTACAGACAGGAAGCTCAATAGTCTGGCAATAAGGAAGTGCAAGAGCCACACTTTTATAGTAAGCCAAAAGGGTGAGACCAATCAGGCAATGAAGGCAAGGAATCCAGAGAGGTAAAAGTCAAGAAAAAACTAGACAACAGATTCAGCAGTGGAGCTGTCCACCAGAACTAATTAGTTCAGTAATAAGAGCTGCTGCCTGAGAGTTTCTGGGTACAAGTCCTGACCTAGTGCCAGACAAAAAGTGCCCATAAAAACAATAGTGCGAAATAGATAGTGCCTCTGACAGAAGTAGTGCCCCACAAACAGTAAAATTTATTTACTTGGTGCCCCACACAGTAAAAGTTCCACCATTTCTGCTCCACATAGTAATAGTGTCCCCTTTTGTGCCTTACACACTAAGGCCTCATTTACACGAGCGTGTGCGTTTTGCGCGCGCAAAAAACGCTGCGTTTTGCGCGCGCAAAAGGCACTTGGCAGCTCCGTGTGTCATCCGTGTATGATGCGCGGCTGCGTGATTTTCGCGCAGCCGCCATCATAGAGATGAGGCTAGTCGACGTCCGTCACTGTCCAAGGTGCTGAAAGAGCTAACTGATCGGCAGTAACTCTTTCAGCACCCTCGACAGTGAATGCCGATCACAATATACACCAACCTGTGAATAAAAAAAGATGTTCAAACTTACCATGAACTGCCTGCTTCCTCCAGTCCGGTCTCCCGGCCGTTGCCTTGGTCACGCGTCCCTCTCTCGTCATCCGGCCCCACCTCCCAGGATGACGCCGCAGTCCATGAGACCGCTGCAGCCTGTGATTGGCTGCAGCCTGTGCTTGGCCTGTGATTGGCTGCAGCTGTCACTTGGACTTAACTGTCATCCCGGGAGGTCGGACCGGAGTTATCGGTAAGTCAGAACGTCTTTTTTTTTTTACAGGTTCATGGAAGTCACTGTCCATGGTGCTGAACCAGTTTAACGCTTTCAGCACCGTGGACAGAGACTGTCTCCTGACGTCGCGTACCCGAACATTTTTTACCGGTTTCGGTCAAAACGAGTTTGGCCGAACCCGGTGAAGTTCGGTGCGCTCATCTCGAATTTGACACTCCGTTTGGATGTTTGTAAACAGAAAAGCACGTGGTGCTTTTCTGTTTACATTCAGGAGTTTGACAGCTCTTGCGCGAATCACGCAGTTCGCACGGAAGTGCTTCCGTGCGGCATGCGTGGTTTTCACGCACCCATTGACTTCAATGGGTGCGTGATGCGCGAAAAACGCACGATTTTAGAACATGTCGTGAGTTTTACGCAACGCACGCGCACTGCGCAAAATTCACGCATCGTCTAAACAGCCCCATAGACTATTATAGGTGCGTACGACACGCGTGAAAAGCACGCACGCGCGTATAATACGCTCGTGTAAATGAGGCCTAATAGTGCCCCCATTTGTGCCCCACACAGTGATAGTGTCCCTTCAGGCCCGACACACTAATGGTGTTCCCTTTTTTGCCTTATACAGTAATAGTGCTCCCTTTTAGGCCCCACACTGTAATAGTGCTCCTCTTAGTAGCCAAAACAGTAGTATTGCTTCCTTTTGTCCCCTACACAGTAATAGTGCCCCCTTTTTGACCCTGTTATAATGCCCCTGGAGAGTTAATAACCCCCAGGGGCGTAACTAGGAAAGACTAGGCCCCATAGCAAACATTTGACTGGGCCCCCCCTCCCCCGCAACCAACACGCCCCCACCACACATCCCCCGCCCTCCCGACAATGAACATTTATTAGTTCTGTGTGCAATGTAAACATATAGCTAGGTCGCCAAGTGTACTTTTATTAACCTTTAGTTATAGGGTTACGAATTGTAACAAACAGTTAATCACTGATATTTTAACAGTTGTTATCATTTAATTATGTTTTTTCATAGTCATAACAGTTATTAAAAAAAACTAACCCAAAACTTAAGGACACACCTCTGTAGATAGTGCCATACAGCCCCCTGTAGATAGTGCTACATTCCCCCTTATAGATAGTGCCACATAACCCCCTTGTAGATAGTGCCACATACCCCTTCTTGCAGATTATGCCACACAACCCCTGTCACGGCGCGGGGTGTGGACCCACTGGGCCATACCGCGTAGCGGAGTAGCAGCTGGCCAACAAGGTACAAAACAATGTCTATCGGTCAGAACGGGTACCTGAGCTGTCCATGGCCGGGATAGTCAAGTTGTGAGTTTGAACGACGACCCCCGGCCATGGGCATAACAACCCCCTTGTAGATAGTGACACACACAGCCCCCCTTGTAGATAGTGCCACACACAACCCTGCTTGTAGATAGTGCCACAAACTCCCCTATTGTAGATAGTGCCACACACATACCCCCTTGTAGATAGTGCCACACACAACCCCCCTGGGTATATAGAGCCACCAACAAACCACCATAGATAGTGCCACACACAACCCCCTCTTGTAGATAGTGCCAGATACCCTCCTTGTAAATAGTGCCACACACAAACTCCCTTGTAGATAGTGCCACATACCCCCCTTGTAGATACCACCACACACAATCCCCATTGTACATACCACCACACACAACCCCCATGTAGATAGTGCCACATACAGCCTCCCTTGTAGATAGTGCCGCATACCACCCTTGTAGATAGTACCACATACGCCCTTATAGATAGTGCCACATGCCCCCTTGTAGATTGTGCCACATACCCCCTTGTAGATAGTGCCACATACCCTCTTGCAGATAGTGCCACATATCCCCCATGTAGATAGTGCCATATGCCCCCCTTGTAGATAGTGCCACACACAACCCCCCTTGTACATAGTGCCATACAGCCCCGGCAGAACCCCCTTGTATATAGTGCCACCCCAGACAAATAAAAAAACTTACTCACCTAGCCCACGTTCCCGCAAAGAATGTAGCTGCTCCTCTGCCTCCTCAGCATCCTGAGATGGGACCCTCGAGTAGGCAAGATCCAGTGACGTCATTGCACCGGCTCTGCAATAGTGTTCAATTGCATCTGCGTCCTAAGGATGCATATACAATTAAATGTGGCAGTCACCCGGGGCCCCGGATGCCCAATGCTAGTGACACCATCGGGAATGAGGGGGCCAATGCTGCCCGGCACATAATGTTATGTGTCGGGCCGGGTGGCGCTTACCCCCTCATGCCGCAGGCCCCAGAGCAGCTCTGGTGATGACACCTTTTATCCATCCCATACAGGAAAATGTCCCCTTTTGTTGTCTACACAAGAGAATGGTTTCTTAGAACTCTGTCTTTTGCTATTCCTCTGCTAGTCTTCCTAGAAATTTATGAAAAATTTGGTGTTAGCAGTGGATTATTCAGGACACAGTCCAGGCGTGTATCAGGTAAATAGTTGTTTATTGAGGCGCAGAATTTTGAAAGTATTTCTTATTACAATATTACGAGAGGGAGATATATTTTTTTTTTTTTTATATTTTTTTAACACTGAAATTTATTAACCCCATCCCTTGAGACTGGCACCACATACATAGTTAAGTCGATTTTGCAGTACCCCCACTCAACAATTACTTATCATGTTAGTCCCATCATGGTCCTGAATTCTTCAAACTTGGCTCTTGGTAGTGGCTTTGTCATAGCATCAGCTATCATCTCGTCAGTATCAAAGTAAACAAACTCAGGTAAACCACGTTCCCCTAATGTTTTACATCTATGTGCTTGGTTCTTGCATTGATCTTTTCAACAGTGCAAGTTTAATACATCAATTGTTGTTTTCATATATTACAGTTGGCTGAGTTGGTGGTTTACCAAGTTCCCCAAAAGTTGGTTCAACCAACTCACTTCTTGGCTGGCATGAGCTGTAGAGTCATATTCTGCCTCTGTGGACTATAATGCCACCGACACTTGCTTTCTGCTGGACCATGAAATTAGTATTTTTCCTAATTTGAACTAGTAACCACTTGTTGACTTACGATAACTCGAATCTCGAGCTCATCCTGTGTCCTCATTACCTGTGAATTTCCAATCTCCTTTTGCAGATATCTTTATATTTATGTCTTGAGTCTGCTTAAGATATTGAAGGACCTTTTTAACTGCGTCTCAATGGTATGGTTACCGTCTCAATGGTATGGTTTGCTTACATGTCGGCAGAGAATTCCCATTGTAGTTGTGATATCTGGGCGAGTAGTGATTGCTATATATAAAAGTACTCCCACTGCTTGTCTGTAACTTTAATTGTTAGTTAATAGATCAATTTGTCCTTCCAATTTTAAGCAGGATGATTGATTCATTAGTGTTGACACACCCTTGGCTTCTGACATCCCAAACAGTTTCAGGATTTTGGTGATTGTAGCACTCTGGTGGAGAGGAAAACTCCCATGTGGATCTGGATTTCCAGATAATACGTCAAATTTCCAAGGTCCTTTGTTTCAAAATGTTGGTTCAGAACTTTACCGAACGTAGCAATTTCTGTCTCTTTTTAATGAGCTATATTTACATCATATACATAGAGAAGGTACACTTCTTATCTGCATATTTTGTGTATATACATGGATCAGCTGGACTTCTTTTAAATCTCTTTCCCAACAAAATGTTGTTCATCTTAGTGTTCCATGCTTTTGCCGATAGCATGAGGCCGGAGATTTTTTTATCTTGCAAACAAGGTGCTCTTCCCCCTTTTAAATAAACTTTGGGTTGGGACGTGTACAACTCCTCTTTAGTGCCACTATTTAACCCCTTCCCGCCGCAGTAATTTTTCTGATTTTCATTTTCGTTTTTTCCTCCCGTCCTTCCAAAAGCCATAACTTTTTTATTTTTCCGTCGATATAGTCCTATGAGGACTTGATTTTTGCAGGACAAGTTTTAGTTTTTCATCGCACCATTTATTGTGCCATATAATGTACTAGAAAACAGGAGAGAAAATGATTTTTGGGGTAGAAAATGAAAAAAAACAGTGATTCCTCCATTTTTTTTGCGCTTCGTTTTTACGGAATTCACTGTGCAATTAAAACAACAAGTTAACTTTATTCTGCGGGTCAATATGATTACGACGATACCAAATATATATAGTTTTTTCTATATTTTAAAAAATAAAATGTATTTTATGTCGCCAAATTCTGAGAGCCATAACTTTTTTATTTTCTGTCGATTAAGTGACATGAGGGCTTATTATTGGAGCTTAGTTTTTGCGGGATAAGCTGTACATTTTAATGATACCATTTTGGGGTACATGCGACGTTTTGATCACTTTTTATTTCATTTTTTGTGGGGGATGAGGTAACGAAGAAATAGCGATTCTGGCGTTTACAATTTCTTTTTTTTACGGCGTTCACCGTACGGGTTAAGTAATGATATATTGTAATAGTTCAGACTTTTACGGATGCGGCAATACCAATTATGTTTATGTTTATTTTTTTTACTATGCTCTAGGGGGAAAATGGGAAAAAAGTTGTTTTTTATAACTTTTAATTTTTTAATTTTTTTTTACATTAACAAAAACCTTTATTTTACTAATTTTTACTTTTTTTATTAGTCCCCCTAGGGGACTTCAACCAGCGATCGTTAGGTCGCTTGCACTATATACTGCAATACTAATGTATTGCAGTATATCGGGATTTTGACAGGCTTCTATTAATACAAAAGATGCCGGACCTGGGGGCCTTCATTAGGCCCCCAGGCAGCCATAGCAACCATCGCCACCCCACGATTGCATTGCGGGTGTGGCGATGAACTGTTAGAGGGGGTCCCCCACCTATTTCTAACGATTTAATTGCTGCTGTCGCTATTGACCGCGGTACTTTACGAGTTGAACGGGCGAAATCACGCTCGAGCGTGATGCCGCTCATTACTCTGAAGAGTCGGCTGTAACATACAGCCGACACCGGCATCGTATGGAGCAGGTTCTCTACGTGTGCCCGTTCCATACTTCCCCTACCCAGCTTTGTCGTATGGATGCGTCAAATGTCGGGAAGGGGTTAAAAATACTTTTAATGTCAACATTTTTCACTGTCTTCTTTTGCACAGCTGCTACAGCCAGTACAGTCCTGACTGTGGATTGTTAAGCAACTGGAGAAAATGTAGCATCATAGTCTTTGTTACGGCAATGTAGTAACTTCTCAATCTCCAGTAAGAACTCACATGAATGCCGACTTCTTTAGGTTAAAGAAAGTTTATTGTGTGTACACAGAGCTCTGATTTTCTATTCAGAACTGACATCATTATTATTTACAGAAGTTTATATAGCCAATATAACGTATGTGTGACATGTGCACAAACAGAATTAGTATACAATAGTACATGTCTGCATAATACATACAGAATTAGTATACAATAGTACATGCATAATACATATACTGACTAAATGAATGGAGAGCAGTGCATGACGCTGATTGGTCACTGATTGGTCAGCGTCATACACTCCTCTGCACAACGCCCACATTGGTCTAAAGTAAAAACACGCCCATTTGGGCATTAAGAAACTAATTAGCATAAAGCTAAAATCGTTCCTAACATGGTAAAAATAGATAGTTTTTCTAAATATAAAGCACTGCTGTTACCTACATTATAGCGCTGATCTCCTTATGTAGGAGATAGGGCACTTATAATGTGGTGACAGAGTCTCTTTAAAGTGCAAGATTAGGAAGTTTTCCAAAAAGTAACTCAAAAGGTGACAATTGCATTAAACCATGAGGTGTGGTCCTTACTTCCATGAGTACAAGTGGTTAAGCGTCAGTGGTCTAGTCTCTTTACAGCATTTGGCCAGCTTTTCTTTAATGGTTCGATTATACGATTCAACCTTACGACTAGCATCCGGGTGATAAGTTGTATGTAATTGTTGTTTTATCCCTAGCATAAAGCAGATTAATTTAAATGCATTACAAGTAAAAGACAGACCTTGATCAATGGAAAGAACCTGTGGAATACCATATCTACAAACAAACTCTGCACATTTTAGCAGCAGTAACAGTAGCAGTTTATGATGCTGTTGGATGGGCTTCAACCCATCCTGAGAACTGATCTACACATACCAACACATATTGTAATCTTCCAACCTCTGGTAGCTGTATGTAATAAATTTGGATAATGTGAAAAGGACGAGTTGTTGATGCACCTCTTGCATTCTGTTGAAGACAAATGAGGCAAGACGCACACTTCTTTAACGCAAAGGCAGTGAAACCCGGAGCACACCAGTAAGTGAAAGCCAAATTTCGCATTGTAGTCTTACCTCCATGGGTTAAACCATGTGATGTCTCAGCTAATGCCGACAGCAATGATTTTGGTGCTTCTGGTCGACCTACCCTATCACGCCAGAGACCATCTGTGTTCTCTGTGCATTCCTTGTCCTTCCATCAGGCTTTTTCCTGTTGAGAACAACTGTTTTGCATAGTTATACGTTTCTGAAAGTCTGGTAAATTTGTCACGACATCTATTTTTACTGTCATCAGTTCATGTGTCAAATTTTTACTGGCTGCTTGCATGACCCACAGGAGAACCATTTGCAGTGAGACAACTCCCATTTACATAAAACACAAGATCCGGGTTTGGCAGTGGGTCCTCTCTCATGTTAGCTCGTGGTAAAGTCAGTGTCTGTGTATGTTCAAGACAGTTATGATCAGTGTCAGAATCAAAAACGTAACCCCTTCATCATCTTCCCCTTCTTCTCTCTGAGACAAACTTGTCTCATAAGGAAGCAAAGTAGCAAGGTTCAAATGTGAACACTAACGTATAATGATGTGGCTGGGCTGTAACAGTGTTAACTCCCAACATATCAGTTGCATAAGCGTAATGTGCTTTGTCCTGTGATAATTGAGTATTGAATATACTTAGTTTGGAACCCAGTGTTTACAGTATCCCACCATCCTCAGACATGTTCACATCTGTTTTTTATTTTGTGGGATTTTAAGTTTTTGTATAGCAGCAATTCTATCCGGGAGTAGATGCCTGTACCCCTGTGTTGGGCAATGCCCAATGTATGTCACTTTGGTTTGACACATCTGCATTTTGGACTTTGCTGCTTTGTGTCCATTCTCTGCCAAAAAAATTAAAAGAGTTTCAGTGTCCTGAAGACACCCCACTTTAGAAGGTGGTCAAATGGTCATCTACATGTTGAATCAATATAGATCCTCCAGGTAGTTAAAGATAAGAAAGATTATTGATAAGGGCCTTGTTGAAAATGGTGGGAGAGTTTAGAAAACCCTGGAGTGGAAGGCTGATGTTAGGGTACGTTAAACCAGCTGTATTATAATACGATGATCCTCTACAGTTTGCGTATAAACCAAAAATTGCTGTTGAGAATGCAGTTTTATATATTTTACACACGGTGTATTCTTTCTTAGAAATAAACGGGTAATAATTCGATTAATGTGTTTTGATTTTTTGAGTGCTTTTAATTTAATAAGATCTGACCTGATGAAATACAAAATGGCATGTATGCATATAAATAGGGGAGTGTCAAATTGGATATGTGATTATTTGAGAGGGCACCAACAGTATGTGCATAGTGGCGTAGGGCACGAATTGAAATTAGTGATATGAGGGTGCTTCAAGGAACTGTACTATATACGGCAGATTTTACGTATCATTCAGAAAATTGTCATCTGCAGAAATTCAGTGATGACACTAATTATGGGGGCAGTAGAAGAAGGCTCAGAAAAAGAATATAGGGATTTGATAGCGGATTTTGTAAGTTGGAGTGGTCGAAACGGTTTGGAAATGAATATTAGCAAAATCAAAGAAATAATTATCGAACTGAGTAGAAAAAATGGACACAGTGGTGCTGGTGTCTATTTTTGATCAGGAAGTGGAACGGGTGACTGTCACAGACACAGGGTATGTGGACCCACTAGGCCGCTCCGCCGTAGCGGGAAGGCAACTGACCAGGTCACAGTCTATGCAAAAGTCAATAACAGACAGTAATGCTTGGGTACCTGAAATAGTCCAGAAGGTGGCTGTGGCTTCAGCATGGATGGAGGCTGGTGCGGCAGGTGGTGCCAGACGTGGCGGGCAGTATCCGATGAAGCGGAAGACACTGGACGTGGCAGAGGACGCTTGACATGGCAGAGGACGCTTGACGTGGCAGACGACGCTTGACGTGGCAGACGACACTTGACGTGGCAGACGACACTTGACGTGGCAGAAGACACTGGACGTGGCAGACGACACTGGACGTGGCAGACGACACTACTCCAACACTGGGAACAATACGGAATACAGGAACGGTAACAGGGCACGGGTAACAGCTGGAACCGGAGACACTTAAGGGACCATTGCGAGACAGACTGGGATAGACTAACAATGCTCAGGCAAGGATCAGAAGGCCTGGGGCCTTCTTATAGACCAGGAAATCAGGGCAGATGATGATGATGACGAAATCATTTGTGCGCGCGCTGGCCCTTTAAGGCCGTGCGCGAGCGCGCGCACCCTACGGGACACAGCAGGACGGAGCGGAAGTGAGCACTGGCATCTCCTAGGAAGAAGACAGGGACCAGCGCTCACGGATCCATGGCTGCGGGCGTCGGGAGTTGAGTAAACCCGATGGCCCACGGCCATGGACGTTACAGTGACAACTTAGAAATATTTGGGAATATATTTGGATGAAAAGTTTAATTGGATAGAAAATACGGAGAAGGTGTATAGAAAGCCAATGAGTTGGTTATATTTCTTAAAGGGAACCTGTCACCAGCATTTTAGCTATAAAGCCAGCAATACCTGGTGAAAGTGGGTGAAAAATCATTGTCATCTAAGATATAAATATGTTCTAAATAAGCTCTGTAGCTTTAGTATTCTGTTTTTCAGTGGTCCCACACCGTATGCAAATGAGCAGAAAAGAGTCAAATCTTCATCTGAAAAGAGTCAGATTTTCATTCCTCCAGCGTTTCAGAGTGGACTCCACCTCCTTCTTTTTGATTGACAGCTCCTTAGCCAGTCAGGGCCAGACAGGTGGCAACGGTGGGCGGGGTTAAGAAGCTGCATCCCAGAGGGAAAAATAATTACCATAAAAGGCGGGAAGAGTTTAAACGACGATATTTACAGACAGAGGAGGACTTCAGGAAAGAAGAGAACAGGAACGCACTCTGGACAGCTGCGGCCATTGAGGTGTTGATGACAGGATCCCTTTAAGTAATTTGCGCTCTTTTAATGTGTGTAACAAACTCTTGATAATGTTTTACGATTCTGTGGTGGCAAGGGTTATATTTTATGGAGAAGTCTGTTGGGGAGGAAATATTAGAAATGCAGAGATGAATAAGTTAAATAAGGTAATTTAAAAAGGTAGATCTATTTTGGGTGTTGGAGTACCGATGTTTGAGGATATTTTGAGAAAGAGGACGCTAGTGAAGATTTATGCGATTATGTCTAGCGAGTCGCCTCCATTACACAATATTTTAGATAGGCAGCGCAGTTGTTTTAGTCAAAGACTGCTACAATTACGGTGTAGTATGGAGAGATTTAGATGATCCTTTTTGCCTACTGCAATTGCACTTTATAATATGCCTGTGCTTAAGAGTTAGTATGAATATACTGTATGTTTTTATGTTTTTATTTAGATTCATACATGTGTATAGAATGTTTGTATTATATCTTATCCGGTTATGTTTTGTAAATGGGGGAGTTGTAACGAGAAACGAATTTCTCTTTGGGGATAAATAAAGTTTTATCTATCTATCTATCTATCTATCTATCTATCTATCTAAAAACCTGACTTTTTTAGAATCTGCCAAAAAACTCAATCCCAGACAGGCTGGGTTGTCTTTGTGTTTTTTACCAAATTTGACTTCATTGCAACCTACAGACCCGGGTCTAAAAATGTCAGGGCCAACGCATTATCCCGAAGCTTTTGTTCCTCACAGTTCCCCGCCTTTCATCCTGAACCTATTTTATCTAAGGGGATAGTGGTTTCTGCAATATCATCTGATCTTACAACTGAAATTAAAGAATGTCAACAACTTGCTCCGCAAACTATTCCTGCAGGAAATTTGTTTGTACCTCCTCAGTTCAGATTTATTTTGCTTAATGAGCTACATGATTCTGTTTTGTGTGGTCATCCAGGGATAACTGATACTAAAAAATTGGTCTCACAGCTCTATTGCTGGCCGTCCTTGTCTCGTGATGTTAGTTTCTATGTCTCTGCTTGCGATGTGTGCGCTCGTGCAAAGACTCCTCGAATTCCTCCTATGTGTAAATGTTGCCATTGCCTGTTTCGCAGAAACCTTGGTCTCATCTGCCCATGGATTTCATCACTCATTTACCTCCCTCCGAAGGGAAAACTGTCATTTGGGTTGTGGTGGACCGTTTTAGTAAGATGTATCATTTCATTCCAATTCCTCAGATCCCTGATTCCAAAACCCTGTCAAAACTATTTATTGATCAAGTGGTTCGTCTGCATGGTATTCCCAAAAAATGTATTTCTGATAGAGGTGTACAATTTGTAGCTAGCTTCTGGAGAGATTTCTTTAAAAAACTTGGTGTGCAATTATCGTTCTCTTCTGCATTTCACCCAGAGACTAATGGTCAGACCGAGCATTTTAATCAAACCTTGGAATAATATCTTAGGTGTTATATTGCTGATAACCAGGCTGAATGGGTCTCATATCTTCCTTTAGCAGAGTTTGCTATAAATAATCGCCACCATGTTGCTCTTGATGCCTCGCCGTTTTTCTGTAATTATGGTTTTCATCCTCGTTTTGGTTAATTTTCCGCCTCTTTTAGTGATAACCCTGAGGTGGAATTTGAATCAAATAATCTGTGCACAGTTTGGGCTCAGGTTCAATTGAACCTGAAGAACTCCCAAGTTATTTAAAAGTAAAATGCTAATAAAAAAAATACTGTGGGTCCTGTATTTTGTGTGGGTCATAAGGTTTGGCTTTCTACGAAACATCTGTGACTTACCTTCTCGTAAGTGCCTTGAAGTATCGCTCCACTTGCATTTCCATAACACTGGTGTACAGTAAATGGTACATCCAAACACAGCGAGTCCCGTCCGAGTACGCTTATCGGAACATCTGCTGACAAAAAAAAAAGAGATACGGAGGCTCCTGTATCAACACGGAAATGTATATTATATCCTGCAAATGAGAAAGAAATTGTGAAAACATAAAATCCTCTTCCTGCATTTCGTTTAGTAACTTATCAAGTACTAAGTCATTACAGACATAATTTCTTTGTTTCTTAGACTTTTTACAGGATCCAGCCATGTAACCTTGGCCATTGCAATTGTAACACCTGATGTCTTTCCTTCTCTGAACTTGGTCACTACTGTTTCCTTGATTAGCTTTCTGTAAGATTGTCTCTTTCGCCTCAATTTTTAATTGCATCAGTTTTTCTGTCTGTTTCTGTTTTTTATTTTCAAGATTGTTCTCCCATTCATATAACAATACAACAATATGTCTGGTATCTGTCTAACTTTCCAATCCGGCATACCAGTCAAAAATCTAGTTCAAAGAGCGGAGCTTAAACCATTTACAAAGGTCTGGACCAATGTAACAGTAGCATAAGGAATCTTATACAAATCTCTAGCCCCACCCTTATCTTTAATCAAGTTATGAAACCTGTAGTGGTATTCTCTAACTGTTTAATTCGCCTCTTGATGAATGGTGTGTGTATAGCACTCCAATCTACATGTTCTTTGAGCATGTGAACAAAATTTTCATGTATCAAATTCCATTCATCCTCAACCTTTAAAAATCGGGGGCTACAGCAATATCCAGTTTTCTCCAACAACCCTTCCACTTTAGCAGGGGTGAAGATAGCCTTCAACATCTGCATAACATCTTGACCAACCAGGTTAAGCATGGAAAACATTGTATTGAGAAACTCTCATGCCATTCCTGGGTGCTTTCTATAATCACCTATTTGTTTCTTCAACTCAAGCAATTTAGTACAAGTTCAAGGCCTTCTATAATCACCTAGACTCAATCACATGGGAGGCATCTACATTCTTGTAACCATCAGTCATCATACCTTCTTGTAACTCACTGCTTTGATATATTGCCCCTGTTCTAGGCTTTGTCATTCTGCTTTTCATGGTTAGTAGACCATCATCATCATCATCATCATCATCATTCTAACTTTGTTAGGTGACATACAGTACATTGGTGGAGCATGTGGGGTTATAGTTGCTGTAAGAGTATCTCCTCTAATATCTAAATTAGGTAAATCCAACCATTCATACTACATGTTCTTTTGTACATCATTCTTAAATTCATAATACAATTTCTTTTCTACATCATTCTTACAATACGGAGCAATAATTTTTAACATTTTAGTATCTAGGGTTCCCTCCTAAGGTGTAGGTGGAAGCACAGTTCTCCACCTTTTCCACATTTTGTATATATTCCTACTATGTGCCTTGATCATTATGACCATATTCCTTCTGGATACACCACACACTGTGACCCCTGCAGTGGGGTTTTACCATAACCCCAAATTTCACTATCATCTACGGAAGTCCCAAACTAATGGGAAACAATATGGATCTCGCCAGACCACCTTTAATAGGCAGGCAATATCACTTGACTAACCCTTACTACTACACGTCACCCTTTGCTTCATATGGCATAGCAGTCAAAGATTAGTGGATCAAGCACAGGCACCGAAATATACAACAGAGAAGCACTCTTATAGATATAATATATTACTTTGCTTTGGATGGTTTCTAGCCATATTCATCGTATTACTTAAATTCAAATGAAGAGACAGCACTCCAAGCAAATAGGTGAAAAAGGTAATATGTTTTTGCTTGGAGTGCTGTCTCTTCATTTGAATTCTTGTATCTTCAAGGGTTCTTAGCCTCAACCCAGGAGGCTTGCACCCACCGCTGCAGCTGTGCTGCTTTATTATTTTTTCATCGTATTACTTATGTACCAGTCTTTGCATGCACTATTTGCACTTTACTATAGAGGCTGTGGGACACGACCTATGTGGGGATCCTTTTTCTATGGGTAATACAACTGCCAATGTACTTATTTTTAACGATTTTGTAACGATTCTTTAAAGATTTTGTCTTTCAATAAAATATTGTCTATTTTTCCCTAATAATGGTTCATGTGTGATTTCTTATATAGGTGTTCAATTGTTAATTCGCTAACTCACTCCTGACCACATGCGCAATAATAGTTACAACATGGATGTGCAAGTATCTCTTTGCCACTTATCTTGCATTAAATCTGTGTACTTTATCATGCTTGGTTTTGAAACCTTGTTTACATCTGATTGCTTTCTTGCTTAGAAGTAGCTTGGTGAGCTCCCATATCTGGAGCTGGTTAAGAGACTCAATTTCTTCATCAGCAGCTTTATTGCACTCCTACTTCTCATGGACAAGCAGTTGTTGCATTTCCTCCCATGATTGTGGCTCTGGGTCAGGAAAAGTTCTAACAATGTATGACATTTGTTTAGCTTGGATAATTTTTTCTCGGCTATGGGGTATGTGGACCTACTGGGCCAGCTGTAGGTTGGAAGATTCTGGCCCGTCACGTTCCCAGATAGGGTTCGCCCATGCCAGAGCTTTGCCAGAGAGGAGGGAGATAATAAAGGCAACCTTGGTCAGATCGGAGGGAAAAAGCTGTGTGTGCAACTGGAAGTGGATCTTGCACTGGTTGAGAAAGCCCCAACAGGTTGTTGCTTCTCCATTTTAACAAGGTGGAAGTGGCAACGAAATTCCAGACCCAGAACTGACTGGATTGCTGGCGGGCAGTGGAGTGGTGGGATAGCAACTGAAGCAAGATCCAGGCATGTGACAATAGCATTGACCACTTGCAGGAGATGATCCTGGCGTGCTCAAAGATCTTGCATGTCTGATTGCATTGCTTCAACCGGCGTCTTGGATTGACAAGCAAACTGTCACGGCTATGGGGTATGTGGACCCACTGGACCGCTCCGCCGTAGCAGAGTAGCAGCTGGTCAAACAGAAAGTCTATGACAAACACTAGAGCGAGAGAACATGGGTAGTTGGCTTGTACCTGTCACGACTCTGGGGTATTTGGATCCACTAGGTCACTCTGCCAGTGTGGAGTATCAGCTGGTCAAACAATAGTCAATAACAGTCTCTAGGACAAGAGCACCTGGATAAAGGATTTGACAGACACTCGGCATAGCAGACAGCTGACGTAGCAGACACGTGGCGTAGCAGACACGTGGCGTAACAGACACGTGGCACTGATGACACTTGGCACTCAGGGCCACACCGTCCATGAGGCAAAATGAGCATCTCGCCTCAGACAGCGGCCTGCTGCCTCTCTGAGAGGGCGGCAGGGGCACTGAAACCAGTCACTGCCACCCCCTCCTGCATTATAATTGTACCTGCGTCTATAGGACGCAGATACAATTACATGCATAAGCGCTGTTAAAAGTATGAGGGGCTATATGTGGAGCACTACCTACAGAGGGGGGCTGTATGTGGAGCATTATCTACAGAGGGCTGTATGTGTGGGCTATATGTGGGGGATATATGTGGAGCACTACCTAAGGGAGGGGCTGTATGTGGGGGCTATATGTGGAGCATTATCTACACGGGGGCTGTTTGTGGGGGCTATATGTGGAGCATTATCTACATGGGGGCTGTATTTGGGGCCTATATGTGGAGCATTTTCTATGGGGGGCTGTATGTGGGGGCTATATGTGGAGCACTACCTACAGGGGGCTGTATGTGGGGGCTATAGGTGGAGCACTATCTACCGGGGGTGGGGGCTATATGTGGAGCACTATCTACAGGGGGCTATATGTGGGGGCTATATGTGGAGCACTCTCTACAGGGGTGGCCATATGTGGGGCACTATCTAGAGGGGGGCTATATGTGGGGCACTAACTATAGGGGGGCAATATGTAGGCTGCTATTTACAGGGGGGCCATATGTGGGGCACTATCTTCAGTGGGCTATAAGTGGGGAACTATCTACAGGGGGCTGTTTGTGGGGCACTATCTACAGGGGCTATTATCTACAGGGGGCTATGTAGGGCACTATCTACTGGGGACACTATCTACAGGGGCTCTATGGGCACTATGGGGCAATATCTACAGGAGGCTCTATAGGGGGCACCATGTATGTGGGGCACTGTCTAAAGGGGGCTCTATGTGGGGCAATGTTTACATGGGGCTCTATGGAGGGCACTGTCTACAGGGGGCTCTATGGGGGGCACTGTCTACAGGGGGCACTATATATAAGGGGCAGTGTGCGTGCGTGTGTGTGTGTGTGTGTGTGTGTGTGTGTGTGCGTGCCAAAGTGTATGGTGCATGGTGCTATTGTAATCAGGGACACAGTGTATGGTTCTATTAGAATTAGAGGTGCAGTGTATGGCGCTATTATATTTAGGGGCGTTGTGTGTAACACCATGAGAATTTTATCTTTATCAAGATCTGGGGGGGGGGGCGCCATTTAAATTTTCACCTCAGGCAGCAGAAAAACTAGAATTGGCCATTTTGGCACTGACGCATGGCACAGATGACACTTGGCACAAAAACAATTACTGGATACAGGATACAGGATACAGGGTACAGTAACACAGGATACAGGATACAACTAAGGGACCATTTGCAATAACGAACATGAGCAGACACAACAACGCTCAGGCAAGGAGGAATAGGGCAGAGTGGTTTTTATAGTTCCTGGTATGCTGGGATAGGATGGGGGAGATTTTCTTGTCTCGCGCGCTGGCCCTTTAAGACCGGAAGCGAGCACGCGCCCCCTATGCACAGCAGCAGTCAAGAAAAGTCTTGTGTGCCGGCTCAGAGGAGGGCGACGCCGGCACGAGCTCACAGGTTTGCGGCTGCAGCCGTTTTAGCGGGTAAGTAATGCCAACAGTCCGCGACTGTGGCCACTACAGTACCCCCCTTATGCCCTCTCTTCTTAGGGGACACAGGATACAACTAAGGGACCATTTGCAATAACGAACATGGGCAGATACAATACTCAGGCAAGGAGGAATAGGGCAGAGTCCTTTTTATAGTTTCTAGTATGCTAGGATAGGATGGGGGAGATTTTCTAGGTGCACGCTATGCACAGCAGCAGCCGGGGAAAGACTTATGTGCCCGCGTCTCAGACGAAGGAGACGCCGGCACGTGCAACATGTAGAGGTAATAATGGTTGGCACTACCTGTAGCTTGCAGCGTCACAGATTCCTGTGCTTGTGCTTACTGTGACTTGTGGTTCGACAGCCTTTATGAAGCGGTGCTCAGTGCGTATGAAAGTAAGACTTTAGCAAATGTCAACATGTAGAAAAATAGACAGCACGGCACTCACCAATTGCAAAAAAGATTTATTTTTATTCTATGTTGAGGCAGGCAACACGGGATAAGAAGACAATAGAGCCTATGACCATTTCACGTCCTCCAGACACCGGCACATGCTCACAGGTCTGCGGGCATCGGCGGGTAAATAATGCAGACAGTACGTGACTACAGCCATTGAAGGTACCGGTCTATCGGAAGCAGACTTGTGCCGGACTATCGGAAGCTGGATGTACCGGACTATCGGAAACAGGCTGGTGCTGGATAATGGGATTTGAATACTGAAGTTGTTTCGGACACTTCACTTGACACAGACACTAGACTTGAACACTGAAGTCGTCTCGGACACTTTAATTGATAAGGACACTGGACTTAAACCCTGAAGTCACCTGGGACACTTGACTTGACAATGACACAAGACACTTGACTTGGTATGGACACAGGACACTTGACTTGGCACAGACACTGGACACAACTTTGCACGGACACCAGACACTTGACTTGGCACGGACAATGGATACTTGACTTGGCACGGACATCGGACACTTGACTTGGCATGGACAATGGACACGGATATTAGATACAGGATACAGGATACAGCTAGGGAACCTTTGCAGATAAACACTGGGTAAGACACAACATTGCTCAGGCAATGTAGAAGTGGGCAGGGTTCCTTTTAATGTCCCAGGTATTCTGGGATTGGTTTGAGATGAATTTCCTGGTGTGCGTGCTGGCCCTTTAAGACCAGGGACGAGCGCGCCCTACAGACATAGGCCTACAAACATGGTGGAGGAGTTGGCATTTTCTTATCAGAGAACTGCTCCTTTAACCCAACTCCACCTCTACCCACCGTTAGCTTCCCTTCTTTTGAAGTACACTATGTCAGCATCTACTCTTCTTCCAACCTCCAAGCGGACATCATTTACTGACGACCAGGCCCAGCCACCACCTGTATTGACCACTTCATCACCTGCCTCCTACAAATCATCTCAACTGACACCCCCACCATCATCATGGCGGACTTCAACATTCAACATTCACATTAGCTGCTTTCAAACTGCTATCCCTTGCCTAGACCTTATTTTCACATGACAATGTTCCCTATCTAACTTGTCAAATTCGCCTTTCCCCCTATCTGAAAACAATCTACTGGATTTTTCAGACTATTTGACTCCCTTTTTGTTCTAAAAATTGTGCTGTAATCTCCTGATGCATCTAAGGGTATGTTCACAATGTCTTATTCATCACCATTAACCCCTGCCTCTCCGCACCTCTGATGTCTGGTGAGTTCTATGGAGGGTGAGGGCACTATAGCTGCGAATAAGTTGTATCACTGTGGTTGGCATTGGATAGGGGCACGGTGGCTGGTATTGTGGTGGAGCACTGCGGATTGCATTATATTATGGCACTGTGGCTGGCAATTTATTGGGGCACTGTGGCTGGAATTGTGGTGGGGCACTGTAGTATTGTATCTGTACCATATCTTCTGAATATTTCCCATAGGAAAAGTACAGTAAAAAAAACTTTTTCTCCTCTTTTATGTTTCAAATTATGTGTGTGCGAAAAAATAGGAGGAGACCTCCAGCTCACCAAATCCTGCGTCTCAACCAGACACCTCGCATGGATCCCTGCGACGGCCGACGGTGAAATAGTATAGGAAAGAAAGGAGATGATCCAGCGCTGTGTCGGGGTAAAAGGGATACGTAGTTCCCACTTTTATTGATATGAAAAAAATATGCTAAAATTGGAAAGGAGACGCAGTCTCAGGGTAATTTGTAATGCGGGCAGATGCCCAAGCCTACGCGTTTCAAGCACAAGCAGTGCTCTTATTCATGGCAAGAAATGTAGTGGCCATGTATGTCTGTCTCGTCCATATGTACCGTCAGTGATTAGGGCGGGATAATGTTCAAGCAGTTGTTTGGCGGAAATCGGTGGATTAAAAGTAACCCTCTCCTTCCTGAAGGAAATTGGGCTAAGTCAAATATATATATAAAGTAAATAGTCTTAATGAAGAGTATATATAATTGTGAAACCACCGTCCGTGAGAATAGAGAATCTGAAAGTAGCTTGGAAAACCCAGGCGGCATGGAAATAAATATTTAAATGGATATATAATGAAAACAAAATAAATATTTTGAAGCTAAATATTTTGAAGCTAAATATTTTAAAGCTAAAACTTCAATCGTGTTGGATTTATAGCCTATCATTGTGGGAACATGGACGAAACGGAGACATATGTAACTTAAAAACATTTTCCTGTTACAAAGACAGTCGAAATAAAAACTGGTACACTGGAACAATCGGAAAAGACAACATATAATACAATACTTGGTTATGTGACTGCCCCCAACATAAATATTGCTGATATATTCTGCAAGCCATGCTAGTAATATGGGGTTGTATAACGCTGTATATATATTTTAACTGCTTTTACGATGTAAACTGCAGGTTTGTAAAGAAAATAGAGTATTTAAAAACAAGAGATCAAAAGTGTATATTAATTTTATAAGAAGCCTTGATTCACCATCTCTCCAAATATAGCGCCTACAATGATGTATGCCAAACCTTTGCGGTGGAAGTGCTCAACTTCCTAATGAAACATCATTATTTTTATTTCGAAGGAAATTATTAACTACAAAAAAGAGGGGTGTCTATGGGGGCAAAATTTTCACCATCCTTGGCAAATCTGGTCATGGCAAGGTGAGAGGAGAGTTTCATGTTTGCTACCAGTAATCCCTTTATGGAACATATACACTGGTATGGCAGATACATTGATGACCTTCTGTTTATATGGGAGGGCGATGACTACAATTCCAACATCATCAATTTTCTGGATCTCAAATTAACATCTATAGTTGGGGAGCATATATGTTCAGAGATCTTTCACAAGCCAATTTCTGGCAACACTATCTTACATCCCACAAGTTGCCACCCGAAACACACTATCTCTTCAATACCTGTGGGAGAACTCACACGGGCCAAAAGAAATTGCAGCCTGGTAACAGGGTTTGACAAAGAGGAATCAAACAGTTGCCAGAAACTAACTGATCGAGGTTATAAACAATGGACACTCAATAGAGCTAGAACAATAGTGAAGTCCAAAGATAGGGATTCCTTATTGCTTGCAGATGAGAGAGACAAAAATGCATCACTCACTTCAGATTCCAACCTACCTACTCTCGTTCTACAATTTAGCAACCAATTTAATGATATCAAGGATATGGTTCACAGATATATCCCCTTACTATATGAGGATGCTAAGTTAGAAACTGTTTTGAAAAAGGGCTGCCGGGTGGTATCAAGGAGGGCACCGACTCTGGGTAACATCCTTTCCCCCTCATTGTTAACACCGAATGATACAAGATCCACTTGGTTATCACATAAGGGTTTCTTCAAATGTGGCACCCACCCGTGCAAGACATGCACTTTTCCCAAAATCATGAGAGTATTTCAAGATTCGACGGGGGAGATGATTTTCCCGATCAAATCCTATATAAATTGCAACAGTGATCATGTTATTTATATTATAGAATGCACCTGTTGCAATTTGAAATATGTCGGGTGTACCACCAGAAAATTCAAAACCCATATCCTGGAACATTTGGGGTACATAAGAAACCCGGCTATTACCAATATCTCCAATGTGGCCAGACATTTTGTAAAGAGGTGCATTAACTCCTTTAGTACCTATGCGATAGAGAAAATCAGGGGGTCTATCAGAGGGGGCAATCTAAAACATTGTCTGTTAACAAGAGAGGTATTTTGGATTTACAACTTAAAAACAAGATTCCCTTTAGGTTTAAACCTGAAAAAAGAATTAATGTTTCACTATTAACCTTGTATTTGTCCAACATGATGAAGAATAAGACACGAGGTTCTACTATTACCCCGATATATGCCCCCTCAAAACATCACTGAGCATAGGGGAAGTTATATTATATATCTGGAGGGAGGACATTCAGGATCCCATAATAATTAAACATAGTGACATTACTACACCATCCTATGCATTCCTAGAATGAACAATTAATTAATTTAAGGTTGCCCCATTAGAATATACCATCACACATTTATATATATATATAGGAAGGGACACCATACTCACATATGTTCGCAGTGGTCTCCATTGGGACATCTGATGATGGGGTGTCCTTTTCTCTCCTTGTCCTCTAGCGAGA